>NC_138771.1:238077314-238569814 GCF_965119305.1 Pelophylax lessonae
CCCAACAACTTGGAAAGGTGGATCTCTCTCACACGTACCAACACAGACTATCCCCCAATTTAACTGATCCCCAAAGGTTTTTGATTAAATAGCGGAATAGAAAATATGATCCAAAAAAAGTGTATGTATATCACACGTACACAACCACACTGGGCCCCAATTACTATTGTTTGTACCCCTAAAAGGCTAGATGAGGAGTAGGGGGAGTATGGAACAGGCAGCACCCTCAAACCTTCAGAAGTATGAGATGAACCCCAACAACTTGGAAAGGTGGATCTCTCTCACACGTACCAACACAGACTATCCCCCAATTTAACTGATCCCCAAAGGTTTTTGATTAAATAGCGGAATAGAAAATATGATCCAAAAAAAGTGTATGTATATCACACGTACACAACCACACTAGGCCCCAATTACTATTGTTTGTACCCCTAAAAGGCTAGATGAGGAGTAGGGGGGGTATGGAACAGGCAGCACCCTCAAACCTTCAGAAGTATGAGATGAACCCCAACAACTTGGAAAGGTGGATCTCTCTCACACGTACCAACACAGACTATCCCCCAATTTAACTGATCCCCAAAGGTTTTTGATTAAATAGCGGAATAGAAAATATGATCCAAAAAAAGTGTATGTATATCACACGTACACAACCACACTAGGCCCCAATTACTATTGTTTGTACCCCTAAAAGGCTAGGAGTAGGGGGAGTATGGAACAGGCAGCACCCTCAAACCTTCAGAAGTATGAGATGAACCCCAACAACTTGGAAAGGTGGATCTCTCTCACACGTACCAACACAGACTATCCCCCAATTTAACTGATCCCCAAAGGTTTTTGATTAAATAGCGGAATAGAAAATATGATCCAAAAAAAGTGTATGTATATCACACGTACACAACCACACTAGGCCCCAATTACTATTGTTTGTACCCCTAAAAGGCTAGATGAGGAGTAGGGGGAGTATGGAACAGGCAGCACCCTCAAATCTTCAGAAGTATGAGATTGTGTTCACTGTACCCCACAAAGATTGAGTTCACTGCACCCCACAATGATTGTGTTCACTGCACCCCACAAAGATTGTGTTCACTGCACCTCACAAAGATTGTGTTCACTGTACCCCCCAAAGATTGTGTTCACTGCACCCCACAAAGATTCTGTTCACTGTACCCCACAAAGATTGTGTTCACTGCACCCTAAAAGGATGTTGTTCACTGCACCCCACAATGATTGTGTTCACTGCACCCTAAAAGGATGTTGTTCACTGCACCCCAAAAAGATTGTGTTCACTGTACCCCCCCAAAGATTGTGTTCACTGCACCCCACAAAGATTGTGTTCACTGCACCCCAAAAAGATTGTGTTCACTGTACCCCCCAAAGATTGTGTTCACTGCACCCCAAAAAGATTGTGTTCACTGTACCCCCCAAAGATTGTGTTCACTGCACCCCACAAAGATTCTGTTCACTGTACCCCACAAAGATTGTGTTCACTGCACCCCAAAAAGATTGTGTTCACTGTACCCCCCCAAAGATTGTGTTCACTGCACCCCACAAAGATTCTGTTCACTGCACCCCACAAAGGATTTTGTTCACTGCACCCCAAAAAGATTGTGTTCACTGCACCCCAAAAAGGATTTTGATCACTGCACCCCAAAAAGGATGTTGTTCACTGCACCCCAAAAATGATTTTGTTCACTCCACCCCAAAAAGATTGTGTTCACTGCACCCCACAAAGATTGTGTTCACTGCACCCCAAAAAGATTGTGTTCACTGTACCCCCCAAAGATTGTGTTCACTGCACCCCACAAAGATTCTGTTCACTGTACCCCACAAAGATTGTGTTCACTGCACCCCAAAAAGATTGTGTTCACTGCACCCCAAAAAGGATGTTGTTCACTGCACCCCAAAAAGGATGTTGTTCACTCCACCCCAAAAAGATTGTGTTCACTGCACCCCACAAAGATTGTGTTCACTGCACCCCAAAAAGATTGTGTTCACTGCACCCCAAAAATGATTTTGTTCACTGCACCCCAAAAAGGATTTTGTTCACTGCACCCCAAAAAGGATGTTGTTCACTCCACCCCAAAAAGATTGTGTTCACTGCACCCCAAAAAGATTGTGTTCACTGCACCCCACAAAGGATTTTGTTCACTGCACCCCAAAAAGATTGTGTTCACTGCACCCCAAAAAGGATGTTGTTCACTGCACCCCAAAAAGGATTTTGTTCACTGCACCCCAAAAAGATTGTGTTCACTGCACCCCACAAAGGATTTTGTTCACTGCACCCCACAAAGATTGTGTTCACTGCACACCAAAAAGGATTGTGTTCACTGCACCCCAAAAAGATTTTGTTCACTGCACCCCAAAAAGATTGTGTTCACTGCAGCCCAAAAAGATTGTGTTCACTGCAGCCCAAAAAGATTGTGTTCACTGCACCCCACAAAGATTCTGTT
The DNA here is from genome assembly GCF_965119305.1 of Pelophylax lessonae. NCBI lineage: Eukaryota > Metazoa > Chordata > Amphibia > Anura > Ranidae > Pelophylax > Pelophylax lessonae. The sequence goes on from NC_138771.1 coordinate 238,079,765, forward strand.
CACTGTACCCCACAAAGATTGTGTTCACTGCACCCTAAAAGGATGTTGTTCACTGCACCCCACAAAGATTGTGTTCACTGCACCCTAAAAGGATGTTGTTCACTGCACCCCAAAAAGATTGTGTTCACTGTACCCCCCCAAAGATTGTGTTCACTGCACCCCACAAAGATTGTGTTCACTGCACCCCAAAAAGATTGTGTTCACTGTACCCCCCAAAGATTGTGTTCACTGCACCCCAAAAAGATTGTGTTCACTGTACCCCCCAAAGATTGTGTTCACTGCACCCCACAAAGATTCTGTTCACTGTACCCCACAAAGATTGTGTTCACTGCACCCCAAAAAGATTGTGTTCACTGTACCCCCCCAAAGATTGTGTTCACTGCACCCCACAAAGATTCTGTTCACTGCACCCCACAAAGGATTTTGTTCACTGCACCCCAAAAAGATTGTGTTCACTGCACCCCAAAAAGGATTTTGATCACTGCACCCCAAAAAGGATGTTGTTCACTGCACCCCAAAAATGATTTTGTTCACTCCACCCCAAAAAGATTGTGTTCACTGCACCCCACAAAGATTGTGTTCACTGCACCCCAAAAAGATTGTGTTCACTGTACCCCCCAAAGATTGTGTTCACTGCACCCCACAAAGATTCTGTTCACTGTACCCCACAAAGATTGTGTTCACTGCACCCCAAAAAGATTGTGTTCACTGCACCCCAAAAAGGATGTTGTTCACTGCACCCCAAAAAGGATGTTGTTCACTCCACCCCAAAAAGATTGTGTTCACTGCACCCCACAAAGATTGTGTTCACTGCACCCCAAAAAGATTGTGTTCACTGCACCCCAAAAATGATTTTGTTCACTGCACCCCAAAAAGGATTTTGTTCACTGCACCCCAAAAAGGATGTTGTTCACTCCACCCCAAAAAGATTGTGTTCACTGCACCCCAAAAAGATTGTGTTCACTGCACCCCACAAAGGATTTTGTTCACTGCACCCCAAAAAGATTGTGTTCACTGCACCCCAAAAAGGATGTTGTTCACTGCACCCCAAAAAGGTTTTTGTTCACTGCACCCCAAAAAGATTGTGTTCACTGCACCCCACAAAGGATTTTGTTCACTGCACCCCACAAAGATTGTGTTCACTGCACACCAAAAAGGATTGTGTTCACTGCACCCCAAAAAGATTTTGTTCACTGCACCCCAAAAAGATTGTGTTCACTGCAGCCCAAAAAGATTGTGTTCACTGCAGCCCAAAAAGATTGTGTTCACTGCAGCCCAAAAAGATTGTGTTCACTGCAGCTCACACACAGAAAAATGGATGTGGATCACTGACACCTGCCTATCTCCAATCCCACACCACACAGCAATATCGATTGTAGTTTGTAGAACACAGTTTCCCTAAAATTCAGCAGACTCTGTCCCTAACAGGATTGAGAAGAGATCGTAGATCAGGATTGAGTGCAGATTCACCCCACCCCCCACACAGCAATATCGATTGTAGTTTGTAGAAGACACTGACCCTATAATTCAGCAGACTCTATCCCTAAAATGCCTACAACTCGCCCTGCCTAAACACTCCGACCTGTCCCTCAATTCTATCCGGACACAAATGGTTTTTTCCTGCCTATCTTTCCCTAATCAGCAGCCAGCACATTGATGTGTGCTCTGTCCCTTAGCTAAGCAGCAGAATGACGCTGCTGCGGCGGCTGCCTCGAACTTATAAAGACTTGGTCACATGCTTCAGACGGCCAATCACAGCTACTAAGACATTTGCAGGCATGGCTGGGATGGCTTAAGGCACACCAGTTAAACGATTGTTGATTGGCTGTTGAAAGCCCGCCATGAAAAGAGCGCCAAAGCATGCAAAACCCGGAAATAAAACGACCGAACACGGATTTTTACCCGAACATACAGTAAAGTGTCCGTGTCCGTGTTCGGGTAAAAAAAATCCAATTATTCGGTACGAACACGAATAATACAGTCCGTGTTCGCTCAACACTAGTCATGATTAAAACTTTCCGGAAAACCGGACCGTGGCAAAGTAATTGGGAAGGTCCCTTTGAGATTTTGGACACATTAGGAGTAGGGTTGAGCGGACACCTAGATGTCCGTGTTCGACGGGTTCGGCCGAACTTTAAAAAAAAGTCCGGGTCCGTGTCCCGGACTTTTACCGAACTTTTCCCGGACACCGAACCCCATTGAAGTCAATGGGGACCCGAACTTTAAGGCACTAAAATGGCTCTAAAACACCAAAGGAAAGGGCTAGAGTGCTGCAAATGGCAGCAAAACGTAATTAAGAGCATGGCAAGTGCTCTGCAAACAAATGTGGATAGGGAAATAACTTAAAACAACAAAAAAAAACAGAAAAATAAAACAATGTTCTTCTTCATCTCTGAAGGACGAGGCCCATATGGAGTAGGAGGGAGGTTGAGGTGGTGGTGGATGTGGCGGTGACATAGGCGTGCGCACAGGGTGTGCTGGGTGTGCCTGGGCACACCCTAATCACCTAGGGCACATAGCATTGCCAGTGAGGAGATGGGAAAGATCTCCCTGGGACCTGCTCTGCTCTATTTCTCCTTGCCTACAGGTACATGGCCCCGATACATTACTCTCCCTGCTGGCAAACACATGCATGTGTATTTCAACTTTGGGGTGCACACCTTAATGCAATAGGCTGCGCACACCTATGGGCGGTGTAGGTGGAAGCGGCGGTGGAGGAGGACCAGGGCCGGATTAACAGCATCATGGGCTTGGTGCTGAGGATTTTGAAGGGCCTTAAGGGCCGTGCCTTGCCATGCACCCAGAGGAGGAAGGGTGCAGCCATGCATGCCTAATTCAACATGGGATGCTGTCTCTGAAGCCCATAAACACATCCATGCATCGCCAACTGTCCCTCCTTGTCCGGCCTTCACGCTGTGTGGGGAGGTTCTGAGGGTGCTGCCTGGGGAAGCGAGCATAGAAGCCAGACTTCTGTGTTTACAAGTGACAGAAGAGCGGTAACAGTGAATATGGCCAACCCGGGGCCTATATAAAAGGTAGAGGCCTGGAGCTGCAGCTCCAATAGCCCCTACATTAATCTGGCCCTGAGGAGGAGGACGAGGTAGCCAACACTGCTTCTTTTCAAAAATTTTAAATGAGGGTACACCCCAAAAGAGTGAGAAAGAGCAAAAATGGAACAATGGGTGGGTAAGGTCGGTATCCATTGCTATTCTGCATAAGGTACGGAAAAGTCCCGTGGGATCCATGCCTGGTTCATTTTAATGAACGTGAGCTTGTCCACATTGTCTCTGGACAGGCGGCTGCGCTTGTCTGTTATAACGCCCCCAGCCGTGCTAAATACCCGTTCAGATAATACACTGGCTGCAGGGCACGCCAGCACCTCCAAGGCGTAAAGGGCAAGCTCAGGCCATGTGCCCAATTTGGAGACCCAGAAGTTGAAGGGGGCAGACCCGTCATTCACTACATGTAGGCGTGTGCACACATACTGCTCCACCATGTTGGTAAAATGCTGCCTCCTGCTAAGACGTTCCATCTGAGCTGCTGGTGCTGCTGTTTGTTGTGGCGTGCTGACAAAGCTTTTCCACATTTCGGCCATGCTAACCCTGCCTTCTGAGGTGCTGGCGGTGCCCTGGTTGCGTTGGCGACCTCCTCCTCCTCCTCCTCTGCCTTGTGCTTCCACTGTGGCCCCGCTGTCAGATGGGAATGCCAGCAGCATGGCGTCTACCAGCGTGCGCTTGTACTCGCGCATCTTGCGATCGCGCTCCAGTGAGTGAATTAAGGACGGTACGTTGTCCTTGTAACGGGGATCCAGCAGCGTGGCCACCCAGTAATCAGCACAAGTTAGAATGTGGGCAACTCGGCGGTCGTTGTGGAGACACTGCAGCATGTAATCGCTCATGTGTGCCAGGCTGCCCAGAGGCAACGAAAGGCTGTCCTCTGTGGGAGGTGTATCGTCCGTGTCCTCTGTATCCCCCCAGCCACGCACCAGTGATGGCCATGAGCTGGCCTGGGTGCCACCCTGCTGTGAACATGGTTCCATCTCCTCCTCCAGCTCCTCCTCCTCCTCATCCTCCTCATCCTCCAGAACTGTGCCCCTGCTGGACAATTGCGTCCCTGGCGTTTGCGTGTGCAGGAACCCACCCTCGGAGCCCCTTGCGAATGACTGCCCTGAAAGCCTTGGAAATGTTACCTCTTCATCCTCCTCCTCCTCCTCATCCTGTGCCACATCCTCTTCCATCATCGCCCGAATTGTTTTTTCAAGGAGGCATAGAAGTGGGATAGTTAAGCTGAGAACGGCGTCATTGCCACTGGCCATGTTGGTGGAGTACTCAAAACAGCGCAACAAGGCACACAGGTCTCGCATGGAGGCCCAGTTAAATTAAATAGCGGAATAGAAAATATGATCCAAAAAAAGTGTATGTATATCACACGTACACAACCACACTGGGCCCCAATTACTATTGTTTGTACCCCTAAAAGGCTAGATGAGGAGTAGGGGGAGTATGGAACAGGCAGCACCCTCAAACCTTCAGAAGTATGAGATGAACCCCAACAACTTGGAAAGGTGGATCTCTCTCACACGTACCAACACAGACTATCCCCCAATTTAACTGATCCCCAAAGGTTTTTGATTAAATAGCGGAATAGAAAATATGATCCAAAAAAAGTGTATGTATATCACACGTACACAACCACACTAGGCCCCAATTACTATTGTTTGTACCCCTAAAAGGCTAGATGAGGAGTAGGGGGGGTATGGAACAGGCAGCACCCTCAAACCTTCAGAAGTATGAGATGAACCCCAACAACTTGGAAAGGTGGATCTCTCTCACACGTACCAACACAGACTATCCCCCAATTTAACTGATCCCCAAAGGTTTTTGATTAAATAGCGGAATAGAAAATATGATCCAAAAAAAGTGTATGTATATCACACGTACACAACCACACTAGGCCCCAATTACTATTGTTTGTACCCCTAAAAGGCTAGATGAGGAGTAGGGGGGGTATGGAACAGGCAGCACCCTCAAACCTTCAGAAGTATGAGATGAACCCCAACAACTTGGAAAGGTGGATCTCTCTCACACGTACCAACACAGACTATCCCCCAATTTAACTGATCCCCAAAGGTTTTTGATTAAATAGCGGAATAGAAAATATGATCCAAAAAAAGTGTATGTATATCACACGTACACAACCACACTGGGCCCCAATTACTATTGTTTGTACCCCTAAAAGGCTAGATGAGGAGTAGGGGGAGTATGGAACAGGCAGCACCCTCAAACCTTCAGAAGTATGAGATGAACCCCAACAACTTGGAAAGGTGGATCTCTCTCACACGTACCAACACAGACTATCCCCCAATTTAACTGATCCCCAAAGGTTTTTGATTAAATAGCGGAATAGAAAATATGATCCAAAAAAAGTGTATGTATATCACACGTACACAACCACACTGGGCCCCAATTACTATTGTTTGTACCCCTAAAAGGCTAGATGAGGAGTAGGGGGAGTATGGAACAGGCAGCACCCTCAAACCTTCAGAAGTATGAGATGAACCCCAACAACTTGGAAAGGTGGATCTCTCTCACACGTACCAACACAGACTATCCCCCAATTTAACTGATCCCCAAAGGTTTTTGATTAAATAGCGGAATAGAAAATATGATCCAAAAAAAGTGTATGTATATCACACGTACACAACCACACTAGGCCCCAATTACTATTGTTTGTACCCCTAAAAGGCTAGATGAGGAGTAGGGGGGGTATGGAACAGGCAGCACCCTCAAACCTTCAGAAGTATGAGATGAACCCCAAAAACTTGGAAAGGTGGATCTCTCTCACACGTACCAACACAGACTATCCCCCAATTTAACTGATCCCCAAAGGTTTTTGATTAAATAGCGGAATAGAAAATATGATCCAAAAAAAGTGTATGTATATCACACGTACACAACCACACTAGGCCCCAATTACTATTGTTTGTACCCCTAAAAGGCTAGGAGTAGGGGGAGTATGGAACAGGCAGCACCCTCAAACCTTCAGAAGTATGAGATGAACCCCAACAACTTGGAAAGGTGGATCTCTCTCACACGTACCAACACAGACTATCCCCCAATTTAACTGATCCCCAAAGGTTTTTGATTAAATAGCGGAATAGAAAATATGATCCAAAAAAAGTGTATGTATATCACACGTACACAACCACACTGGGCCCCAATTACTATTGTTTGTACCCCTAAAAGGCTAGATGAGGAGTAGGGGGAGTATGGAACAGGCAGCACCCTCAAACCTTCAGAAGTATGAGATGAACCCCAACAACTTGGAAAGGTGGATCTCTCTCACACGTACCAACACAGACTATCCCCCAATTTAACTGATCCCCAAAGGTTTTTGATTAAATAGCGGAATAGAAAATATGATCCAAAAAAAGTGTATGTATATCACACGTACACAACCACACTAGGCCCCAATTACTATTGTTTGTACCCCTAAAAGGCTAGATGAGGAGTAGGGGGGGTATGGAACAGGCAGCACCCTCAAACCTTCAGAAGTATGAGATGAACCCCAACAACTTGGAAAGGTGGATCTCTCTCACACGTACCAACACAGACTATCCCCCAATTTAACTGATCCCCAAAGGTTTTTGATTAAATAGCGGAATAGAAAATATGATCCAAAAAAAGTGTATGTATATCACACGTACACAACCACACTAGGCCCCAATTACTATTGTTTGTACCCCTAAAAGGCTAGATGAGGAGTAGGGGGGGTATGGAACAGGCAGCACCCTCAAATCTTCAGAAGTATGAGATGAACCCCAAAAACTTGGAAAGGTGGATCTCTCTCACACGTACCAACACAGACTATCCCCCAATTTAACTGATCCCCAAAGGTTTTTGATTAAATAGCGGAATAGAAAATATGATCCAAAAAAAGTGTATGTATATCACACGTACACAACCACACTAGGCCCCAATTACTATTGTTTGTACCCCTAAAAGGCTAGATGAGGAGTAGGGGGGGTATGGAACAGGCAGCACCCTCAAACCTTCAGAAGTATGAGATGAACCCCAACAACTTGGAAAGGTGGATCTCTCTCACACGTACCAACACAGACTATCCCCCAATTTAACTGATCCCCAAAGGTTTTTGATTAAATAGCGGAATAGAAAATATGATCCAAAAAAAGTGTATGTATATCACACGTACACAACCACACTAGGCCCCAATTACTATTGTTTGTACCCCTAAAAGGCTAGATGAGGAGTAGGGGGAGTATGGAACAGGCAGCACCCTCAAATCTTCAGAAGTATGAGATTGTGTTCACTGTACCCCACAAAGATTGAGTTCACTGCACCCCACAATGATTGTGTTCACTGCACCCCACAAAGATTGTGTTCACTGCACCTCACAAAGATTGTGTTCACTGTACCCCCCAAAGATTGTGTTCACTGCACCCCACAAAGATTCTGTTCACTGTACCCCACAAAGATTGTGTTCACTGCACCCTAAAAGGATGTTGTTCACTGCACCCCACAAAGATTGTGTTCACTGCACCCTAAAAGGATGTTGTTCACTGCACCCCAAAAAGATTGTGTTCACTGTACCCCCCCAAAGATTGTGTTCACTGCACCCCACAAAGATTGTGTTCACTGCACCCCAAAAAGATTGTGTTCACTGTACCCCCCAAAGATTGTGTTCACTGCACCCCAAAAAGATTGTGTTCACTGTACCCCCCAAAGATTGTGTTCACTGCACCCCACAAAGATTCTGTTCACTGTACCCCACAAAGATTGTGTTCACTGCACCCCAAAAAGATTGTGTTCACTGTACCCCCCCAAAGATTGTGTTCACTGCACCCCACAAAGATTCTGTTCACTGCACCCCACAAAGGATTTTGTTCACTGCACCCCAAAAAGATTGTGTTCACTGCACCCCAAAAAGGATTTTGATCACTGCACCCCAAAAAGGATGTTGTTCACTGCACCCCAAAAATGATTTTGTTCACTCCACCCCAAAAAGATTGTGTTCACTGCACCCCACAAAGATTGTGTTCACTGCACCCCAAAAAGATTGTGTTCACTGTACCCCCCAAAGATTGTGTTCACTGCACCCCACAAAGATTCTGTTCACTGTACCCCACAAAGATTGTGTTCACTGCACCCCAAAAAGATTGTGTTCACTGCACCCCAAAAAGGATGTTGTTCACTGCACCCCAAAAAGGATGTTGTTCACTCCACCCCAAAAAGATTGTGTTCACTGCACCCCACAAAGATTGTGTTCACTGCACCCCAAAAAGATTGTGTTCACTGCACCCCAAAAATGATTTTGTTCACTGCACCCCAAAAAGGATTTTGTTCACTGCACCCCAAAAAGGATGTTGTTCACTCCACCCCAAAAAGATTGTGTTCACTGCACCCCAAAAAGATTGTGTTCACTGCACCCCACAAAGGATTTTGTTCACTGCACCCCAAAAAGATTGTGTTCACTGCACCCCAAAAAGGATGTTGTTCACTGCACCCCAAAAAGGATTTTGTTCACTGCACCCCAAAAAGATTGTGTTCACTGCACCCCACAAAGGATTTTGTTCACTGCACCCCACAAAGATTGTGTTCACTGCACACCAAAAAGGATTGTGTTCACTGCACCCCAAAAAGATTTTGTTCACTGCACCCCAAAAAGATTGTGTTCACTGCAGCCCAAAAAGATTGTGTTCACTGCAGCCCAAAAAGATTGTGTTCACTGCAGCCCAAAAAGATTGTGTTCACTGCAGCTCACACACAGAAAAATGGATGTGGATCACTGACACCTGCCTATCTCCAATCCCACACCACACAGCAATATCGATTGTAGTTTGTAGAACACAGTTTCCCTAAAATTCAGCAGACTCTGTCCCTAACAGGATTGAGAAGAGATCGTAGATCAGGATTGAGTGCAGATTCACCCCACCCCCCACACAGCAATATCGATTGTAGTTTGTAGAAGACACTGACCCTATAATTCAGCAGACTCTATCCCTAAAATGCCTACAACTCGCCCTGCCTAAACACTCCGACCTGTCCCTCAATTCTATCCGGACACAAATGGTTTTTTCCTGCCTATCTTTCCCTAATCAGCAGCCAGCACATTGATGTGTGCTCTGTCCCTTAGCTAAGCAGCAGAATGACGCTGCTGCGGCGGCTGCCTCGAACTTATAAAGACTTGGTCACATGCTTCAGACGGCCAATCACAGCTACTAAGACATTTGCAGGCATGGCTGGGATGGCTTAAGGCACACCAGTTAAACGATTGTTGATTGGCTGTTGAAAGCCCGCCATGAAAAGAGCGCCAAAGCATGCAAAACCCGGAAATAAAACGACCGAACACGGATTTTTACCCGAACATACAGTAAAGTGTCCGTGTCCGTGTTCGGGTAAAAAAAATCCAATTATTCGGTACGAACACGAATAATACAGTCCGTGTTCGCTCAACACTAATTAGGAGTAATGATACAAGTCCAAAGGCCTCTCAATTCTGCAAAAAATGCACGGAGACAACAAAAAATATGGGTTCACACTGATCAATGCAAATTGTTTATGCCAAGATAATGATATTGCATTTCTTTAGCAGATTACGGAATCCGATAATCGAATATGGAGAATCAACAAACTCCGAAAGAAATAAAGAAAACATCAGAAAATCAGAATGAAATAAAATACATAAAAGGGAGGAAATTCATCATCCCAGGACTCCTTTTTTCTTTAATGACATTCTTCTATTTACAAACTTACAAGACTTTTTCCAGCTCAGCAGAAGAAAACCAGACTGAGACCCTGCATAAAAGAGACTTACTACTATCCAGGAATAAGAGACATTTTCCAAGATACAGTAACTTTGACACAAGCAACGATATATATGGGTTCATTTGCATACGTTATGGGACTACTTGTTGCATGGAACTATATTTTTATCAAAGTAACACTATTGAGATACATGCCAGAATAGAATCCAAAACAGAATTTACAAAAATGCAAGGATCATATCTACATAATAACAAAACTGGTACATATGAATGTAGTTTAACAAATATGGGATTCTGGGTTATTGTTTTAAAAGGAAATGAATCTACGACCTGGACTGGCGATTTAACAACAGATAGGACACATATTGCTTCTGTAGGAGGATCCAAATCAGATATTTGGTTTTTAACACAAAATTACATACAGTTTGTAGATCCTGAACATTTAAAAATTGCAGGGGATGAAATAGGAGATGTAAACAGAACATGGGATTTTCAAATAGTAAGAGGTTTAGCTCAAGTCAATGTGAAGGTGCTTATTACAGTTGTTGATTTGATTATTCCAGATATAAAGGTATCTCCGCAATCTCTTAAAGTTACAGAAGGGAAAGATGATTTAATTTTGAGATGCACTACGCAAATATATATACCTCAAAATTCACTATTAACTTGGAAGAAATATGGTGAGTTGTTGGGTAGTCTTTTCCATAGCTCAACTAATATAATTCGGAAGGGTAATTTTGGAAATATAGATTGGACAGATAATAGTTTTATTTATCATCACACTAGCCCAACTCTAAATGACTCAGGTATATATGAGTGTTGCATATCATTAGGAAATTATCCTATGAAATGTAATATTAGCAATGTTATTGTTTTATCCCCTGAAAAAACGAAGTGTACTAATGGGAAATTTATTGCTGCCAGTCCTTTTCAAATTAATCATTTCCAATCCAGACATCTCTTAAGAGAAGGACATTTTGTTATTATGCTTTGGAAATTTAACATTTCTGAATGGAAAATTTCATCAAGGTATCCTAAATGTCTAGAGTATTTAGCTAGTATGGAATTGGGTATCAATAAATGGTTTGGAATAATTAGTAGTAAAAATGTTAACAGGAATAAACGAGGTATTGTAGAAGGTATCCTTGGAGGAGTTGGTACTATTGGAAGTATTACCAATAGTATGGATATTAATACATTAAAGTCTGATCTAGAAACAGCAGGCTTAGTGGGAAGTAAAAGTATTAAAGTCCAGAGAAATTTAAACCAAATATTAGAAAACATGATAATAAAGACAGCAACAGTTATAGGCCCATCTATAGTCCATTTACAAAATATTACTTTGAATTTGATGGACAGTGAACAACATTCCCACATAGCCAGGATATGTCTAGAGATACAGACAGAGTATTCCACCAATTTTAAAATAATAGCTCAAGCTTTTCAAAGTGATATAACCCCTCTAGGTATTTTACAAAATCTACCTAATGAATATGTGTTTGCAAAGAATCATACAGATTTATGGGTAAACAAATGGGTAGGATGTGATCAGCATGAATGCTTTAGTACCTCAATGATTCCTATAGCTGGGAGAGAACAAATATTGGTTCCAATTACAGTCTTAGGATTACCAGTTAGTGATACTCAGTTGTTGTATTATCAATTACAGTTTACAGATTTCGTTTTGAATAATAATAATTCGGAACCAGAACAACTAGATTTATCTTCTTGTTTACATTTTCAGTCAAAAGTAATCTGTTTGCCTAAACAGGACAAAGGTATTTTTCATTCTTGTTTTCATAATCATTCATTGTGTTCAGCAAGAATAGAGAAATTAAAAACTTCCTTAGACTTAGTTACTCCAGTAGGAAAAAGGAAGGTCTGTTTTCAAGTTATGACTAACACTGAAACAGTAAAAGCTTTTTTCTTACCCTGCACACAAACAGAAATTTTGAGTCGAGGTTTGTATTGTATAGAGGGAGACCTTACAGGAATCAATATAAATGGAATCAGAGTTAATTTAACGAATATGCTTATGAGAAATGTAAGTGTTCTTCCTATACAATATAATATATCTCAAGTAGATGAATTCCCATGGAGGGAATGGGCTGATATCATACAAAAAGATAAAGGATTATTGATTGCTTTATCTGAAGAACTTCAGAAAGCAGAGATTAAATTTAAGCATGAACAGGGAAATTTACAAGGAATAGAGCATGATTGGTCTGAGTTTTCAGGTCATTCATGGTGGTTAAGGTTTAAACATACTGTATCGATGTGGGGAAAATCTTCAGTTACTACTGCAGCCGGAAATATATTATTGCATCCATTAGTGATTTTATTTAGTATTATGATATTATGTATTTTATTTCAAATCTGTATTATGATTACAATGAAGCGATTTTATAACTTAATTAAGAAAGAAATGAAAAAAGGTGAAGAAATGATGACAGGTGTATTTAGTCGAAGAGTTACTTCTGGCTTAACTGATCAAGTAATGAACAATGGTACATCTGGAGCAATTGATTCAAGAATGTGAATGAAAGGGCCATAAATGGAGTGTGCGTGAGTTAGGTAATATAATAAATTATATTTAGGGGGGATTGTAGAATTATTTTATTAATTCGGCTTTATCATGGATTTGGCAATTATGCAGGTTCTCTTTTAACCCTTGTTACTGGGAGCCTAGGCATAAGGTCAGATTCTAATATAGGAGTTTGAATGTCATCTTGTCCAGTTGTCTCCCTTCTTTTGACCAGAATTCATTGCTTGAGAGGTCAATAGGTCAGTGGCTAACTTGTCAGATATAGCTTCAGAGATATTTGAGACATACTTAACTAGACACGTGAACATATCTTTTATGTCAAGAATAGTGGGTTATCTATAATAAAGTTAGTATTTAAGTTATTTATTCAAGTAAATTAACTGTTTAATAGAGTGTAAAGAATTGTGTGTTGTGATGTGTGTATATATATATATATATATATATATATATATATATATATATATATACATAATATTGAAATTGATTATCCATTTGTAAGTTTGGTTACAGTTGTAAAAGAATGTATATGTCACAAAGGTTATCTATTCTGATTCAGGAAAGGTCATTATATACTTCAGTGTATTTCGAGAATACTACTATATGTTTCTGTCAATCAAAGTAGTTCAAGTCTAAGTCAGCGTTTTGGTCATATACATATTAGGAATTATTACTAATATGGGCATCACACATTTAGCTTAAACTGTATTAGGTCATAACTGCATTATGAGTCTTGATGGTCTGAAACAGTATAAAGACAGTGTCCTGGAGCCCAGATGGCAGGACATCACATACAGACACTGACACACCTCCTTCACACGGAATAACGACACATACATATTGAAACCTCATTTCATTGTTTTCTTTAGGCCTACACATTCAACCTAACTACAACAGCTGTTTCTCAGTCACCTTTTGGAAGCAGAGTTAGCAGGACACAAACTTCTTCTTACTTACAATGTACTGAACTGTTATACTTTTTACATTGTATTTATGCTTGATGTGCCAAGTGTGTTTGAATAAAATCACACTTTGTTTAAGCCTGGCTAATGAACTATTTGAACACAACGCCTGAAAAGACGCTACAGATATTTTTTAATATCAGCAACATTTTACACCCACCAATTAAATAACCCTCTGAAACTCGTTTTGTGGGATTCCTTCTGAACATCCAACATTCCGACCTTTAACCCTGACATTGATCTTTGACCTTGACCTTTGACCCTGACCCATCACGAACCCTAGGGCTGACCTGGACCAAACCTTGATCTAGGTTTTTTATTATTTTTTTTTATTTGTTTATTTGTTTTTTTTCTACACACACTATTTTGTTTCTATCTCTGCAAGGACAGAGAAAAATACAATGTATCTGTCTTATCCATTCACAGAGACAGAAAAACGGGAGCGGGCTTCACAGTGCCTGATCACTGTGATAGACAATCAGAGGGTCCCAGGTCCCGATCGTTAAAATGGGGCCAAGGGCTCTGGGTGAGACTCCAGTCTCTGTCACAAAGGGACAGCCCCATGGAAAAAAGCCCAGTTCAGTGGGGCCACATATTTTTGTACAGTTGGTGTGAAAGGATTAAAGCACGGTGATTGGAGGATCTATTGAAACAACATTTCTTAACATTTTTTGATTCTTGATATTTTTGTTTTTTTGATTATCATTTTTCGCTTTATTTGGACTTGTATATTTTATCTTAAAATATAAAATAGTTATCGTAGCTCTGTACCTTTTTTCTATTGTATGTCCTGAAAAATTGTATGTTAGTGCAAATAGAAAAATCATGGACAGTATTCAATTGTGATTCTAAAAGATTTATGTAACTTGTGGTTTTGATCTTTCTATATCTGTACTGATTTAATCATGTTATGGCCATTCTAGAGGAGTGGTGATTTAAACACATGCTGTTTGATTCCAATCTTGATATGTTAGTAAAAAAACATGGTAACTGAACCCAGGGACCATGTCAAATAAAATTTCGGTGTTACTGTATCTATGCATATTTAAACTATATTTAAAAAAAAAACCTGCACTTAAACAAACTGAATATGTCACTTGCTAACATAGCAGATTTTAAGAAATATCAGTGCAGATAATCAAATAAACAAGAAAAAGAAAAGCTGCTCTAAAATATATCTAGAACCAGGTTAAATAATAAAAAATATGTGTTAACAAACCCTATATAATAAATATAACTAATATTTCCTATAAAGGGCAAGTGGAAAAAAAAGATATTGTGCAATCAAGTACATGAAATCTCCAGAGATCAATAAATACACATTTCTTTCTGCGAAAAAGAAACCTCAAAATCCCAAATCTATAACAATAGTGCAAACATGAAAAATGTCCAGGTTCTCTAAATAATGTGAAAAAAAATCCACCATACTCTGACCTTTAGGGAATGACCTCACCTGATTTTGGCTCCTACCAATGCGTTTCATGATTAGAAGTCACCAGGAACTATGTAACACTCCTGACGACATTGGTACATCATTCCTGAAAACAACTACTAATGAAACACTTTAGATGGAACCTAAACTGGGATTACATGAGTGGCCTCTAGGGAATGACAGAAACCTGTTTAGGCTCCATCCAACACATTTCATCACTAGACATCCTCAGGTGCAATGTAGCAAGTGGAGCATTCTTCTGTTATTTTTGTAATTTGTTTCCAGTGCTGGGAAAAATTACTATGTTATGTGAGTGCATTCTCTTATATGTTTTTAATAAATATGTTGCACTATAAGCCTTTTGCATCTTCTTCTTCTAATTGTTGATAGGGAGTGATAGGTGGAGCCTTTGACTCCTCTTGGGATTCAATGCATACCAACTGATTACAACATAACATGTGCTGTTTAATCATCCGACTGAATTAAGAGGTCAAATTCACAAGGTAGGTTAAATGAGGGAGTCTGGGAAAGGATCAGATGAACTGCACAGGAGGAAGAGGGTGTCTTGCATATTCTATTGTTCAGTAGAGTCAATCCTTTGCTTCAATCATATGGATTATGTGTCCATTTTTTTCTCTCTGTGGAGTGGATGGTTGGTCACTTTGGAGTATGGCAGACTTTATCGGTACATGTTTTTTGTTGCACATTTTTTAGAGAACCTGTAATTGTTTGCACGTTTGCACTATTCATGATATTGAGTGTTTCACAGAAGGAATATAATTATATTATAAATATAATGCTCATGGGCAAAAACAGAATCAGATTTAAAAAGGCCCCATGCTGCCTGATGGAATAATGAGATTATATACATTGTGACAGTGTAGTCAGCTGTGAGGGGGTATGTCGCCCAGGATTCCCAAATAAGGCAGGTTGAGAGGCTCCAGCAGGACTGTTTAACTTGGAGGAAACTGTGTTTTCAGTTTCTCCTGTGGTTGATAAAATCCAGTTGGGGACCCGGAGCCTGGAGATTTCATAGCGATCAGGGTGGGATGAAATCTCCAATCCTGGGACCAAGTCTTGGGAACAGCCAGCACACTGATTGTGCAGGAAGGTCTGGGCCTTTTAGTAGAGACAGGACCAGGGTTCTGGGCTCCACCCTCCCGAGGAGTCCTGGCATGCAAGGGAGAAGTGTGCATGTCTGCACGGTGCAGTCTGACAGAGCAGACGGAGGGCCCAAACCTGTGGGCTTGAGCAGCAAGGAAGCTGTAAAAGGAGAGTGTCAGTAGGGGTACAGAGAGTGTACCAAACAGGGACACTGTTACAGGATCAAGAGGAACGAAGTCAAAGCCTGAGTCGCAGTGCTGACCAGAGAGCCAGGTGGCTTGGTATTATTCGCTTATTATTTCTTTATTGCTGTGTAAAGTTGAAACGCCTGTGTGGGAATTCTGGATGGACTATGTTTGTTATTTTTCTTTAATAAAACTGGGCCAACAAACCCTTGAGCGGCACAACTGGTGTGGACTCAGCTCCCTGGCAGGCTCTACATTAAAGCTAAATAACCCCCAAATATTACATATAAATTATTAACAAAAAATGTAATAAGTTCTGCTGCTTTGATGTTGGATTCGTATTTTCTGATGTAGACCTGCATGCTTGGTTTCGCCTGATTGTCTTTGGTTGAGACTGTCATTTTAAAATTGTCAATATAAAAAATAATAGGGTGTTTAATTTGTTTTTAAATATATGCATAAAACTTAAGTCATAGTATTTTTTGGTTGAATGACTGACTGAGATTACGAGGATCTGAAAAGAATATATTTATACACAAAACTAGAGATACAAATGTTATCTTCTGGCACATGAGTGATATTAGCTGTTGTAAAGTTTTAGGGATTTACAGATAGTGATCAGGATTAGAAAGGTTATTGAGGAAATGACACATGGTTCACAGATAAGAATTCTTGGCACACTTCATACCAAAGTGTGAGAGTGGCAAAAGTAGAAATCTTTTGAAATGTTTGTATAACTTTGATCATAGCCTTGAAATGAGACAGACCTCTCCGGCAGAGATAACAATTTCAATTAAATGTGTAGTGGCACAAAAAATTTATTTTAAAGCTATCCACTTTTACCTTTCTTTGGTATGAAACTGTGCCATAAATTGGTTTTATAAATAATTGCTTAAAAGGAGGATAACTGATTGGTAAAGTAGGAAAGCTTGTTATCATGATGAAACAGAAAACATGTTTATTTGGAGTCATAAGAGGTCCCTTTTGTATCATTTCTAAGAAAGGCTTAGATTATTTCATATAATATATGGTGTATGTGCAGTATATAAAATATAAATGTAAACAATTATTAGAAAACAGATATTATAAATGTATAGTAATATTTTAAACATGCAGTATACTGTATATAATGGAATAAAAAAACTTCAGATAACCGTGGGCTAGACTAAATCATATCTCGATTTCATAGATAAACCTACCATAGCTTAAGGTCTCCCGGTGATCCTACCCCTCTTCTCCTCTTCCTTCTCCCTTTCCACTTCTCTCCACCCTCTCTCTCTCTCGCTCATGCTTCCTTCTTAACTATTTTCTCACAGAGCCGTTTCCTCTCTCCTCTAAGGTGCATCTGCTTGCTCCCTCTATTGACCCCAGTTGAGCACTTGGATTTCCTCATTCTGGAGGAACTCCAATATCCTTTCTAATTGGTTGCCCGTCCTGGTTTCCCAATGTTTCGCAACCTCTTCGGGTGCTGGGGACCCGGGTCGTCAACTTTGTGTACAACGCTCTCGGAGGTTGCAGGTTAAGCTGTGTTTTCTACGTCATTGTCAGAATTTACCTGCACCTGAAATTTTGAGTAGAGTCAATTTGTCCTTCTTACTTTATGTTGTTCTTGTTTTATATTTTTCATTTGCCTTCTGTTGTGCTCAAGTTGCTGTAGTTCTAGTACCGTATCATGCTACCATAGCCCATAGCGGGATGAGGACTCCCCATTTTATGCTTCCGGCTTTACATGATCGGTCGCGCATAAGGTTCTATAGTACGTGCCCTGCACGGTTTAACAGACACAAATTGTTCTTTCTGTTGTTTTTTTGGTTTTGTTGTTCATGCATCGAGGTAGTTTAACTGTCTCTATAATGCTGTGTCACATATTGTATTGATACTTTATTCCTTGTCCGCTTGTTTTTATTGCTTCTTAATAAAAACTTATTGAAAACTAAAAAAACTTCAGACATATAAAAATTAGCTGAAGTATGCAAGCAAATATGGATTAGATTAACCACTTGCCGACCACCGCACGACTATTTACTGCGGCGGTCAGCCCCTCGCTAGCCTGTGAGGCTCTAGGGAGCAAGTGCACGCAGCCGGAGGCGCGCTCCCGCTCGGTCACGGATCCCCCCGCGCGTGTGCCCAGCGGACCCAATGTCCGCCAGGCACTCGCGATTGTCCGTTACACCGGGAGAAAGGCAGGCAGCTAATGAAAACAAAGCCGCCTGTCATTCTTCCCTGTGTAAGAATGGAGATCATACGGTTCTGCTATGTAGGACCGTTGATCTCTGTTCTTACACATCAAGCCACATCCAATCACAGTTAGAAGCACGCCCCTAGGGACACATTTAACCCCTCATTCTCAAAAAAAGTTAACCCCTTCACTGCCAGTTTTTACAGTAACAGTGCATATGTATAGCACTGATTACTGTAGTGATGTCACTGGTAACCCCAAAAGTGTCAAAAATGTCAGTCAAGGGTCCGATCTGTCCGCCGCAATGTCGCAGTCCCGCAAAAAAAATCGCAGATCGCCGATATTATTCATTTAAAAAAAGCAACAAAAATGACAAAAATCTTTCCCTTAGTTAGTAAACGCAATAACTTTTGCGCAAACCTATCAAAATACGCTTTTTGCGATTTTTTTTTTTTACCAAACATATGTAGCATAAAACAAATTGGCCTAAAATGTTAAAAAATTTGGATTTTTACATATTTTTTTGGCGGAATTTCATATTAAAAAAATGTGAAAAATATTGTTATTTTTGCAAAATTGACGCTCTTTTTTTGTTTATAGCGCATGATCAAAAAATCGCAAAGGTAATCAAATACCACCAAAAGAAAGCTCTGTTTTTGGGAAAAAAAGGACGTAAAATTAGTTTAGGTACAGCGTCGCACGACCGCAAAATTGTCCGTTAAAGTCACGCAGTGCAAAATCGCAAAATATGCCCTGGTCAGGAAGGGGGTAAAATCTTCCGGGGCTTAAGTGGTTAAACAAACACAAAACTGTTTTAACAGAAAAAATAAAACCCAACATCTTTACCACTGGAATAGAAACAGATACAAAGTTATGGACACTATGAAAACTATTTAATAAAACCATGAAAAAATTTGGAAAAAGAAAACGAGTACGAAGTAAAACTATTAAAACCAGGGAATATCTGATTGCCTCTCAAGGGATCAGAAAGGTTTTTTTTGCTACAATGTAAAGTAGTGAGTGTACAGCTTGTATAAAGACAATGATCCAAAACATAAAGCAAAATCTACAATGGAATGTTTCACAAATAAACATATCCGGGTGTTAGAATGGCCAAGTCAAAGTCCAGACCTGAATCCAATCGAGAATCTGTGGAAAGAACTGAAAACTGCTGTTCACAAACGCTCTCCATCCAACCTCACTGAGCTCGAGCTGTTTTGCAAGGAGGAATGGGCAAAAATTTCAGTCTCTCCATGTGCAAAACTGATAGAGACATACCCCAAGCGACTTACAGCTGTAATCACAGCAAAAGGTGGCGCTACGAAGTATTAACTTAAGGCGGCTGAATAATTTTGCACGCCAATTTTTCAGTTTTTTATTTGTTAAAAAAGTTTGAAATATCCAATAAATTCCGTTCCACTTCATGATTGTGTCCCACTTGTTGTTGATTCTTCACAAAAAATTACAGTTTTATATCTTTATGTTTGAAGCCTGAAATGTGGCAAAAGTTCGCAAAGTTCAAGGGGGCCGAATACTTTCGCAAGTCACTGTATATATATATATATATTTTTTTTTTTATTGACCTATTCATTTTGATCTCATTAGCCCGCCCATTGTAGGAGGGGCTTGCATTAAAGGTCACATGTTTTTGTAAGTATATAAAGACCAGCTTCCTGCATTCCAATCCAGCTCTGAATAAGAGGAAATACCCCTCAAAACACATCAGCTCTATTTGAACGTATCATGCCACAACTGTGATTGATCAGCAGACCATGCTGAGTGGAGCATCTGGTGGACTTTTTACACATATTTTGCTTCATATTTTATTCTGTTTGTGAGTATCATGTGTATATATTGCTTTTTGTAATAAATGGTTGCAAAGGTAAAGCGCTAGACTGGTGCGCCCTCTGTTTCTTTCTTTTTAGAGTATATATTACAGCATGGTAGGCATCATGAACTATGGAGGAGTTACAATTTCTCAGCACATTTTTCACAGTGCTTCTTCAGGACATGGGTGTTCTCGAGACTAAAGAAAAAAAAAAGAGGAAAATAGCACATTACATGTAAAAATTCAATATGCGAATATGACATGGTCTGGTATAATCTGGCATGTCTGGTCATACAAATGTGAGACACTCCATTCAATAAAGGAATACCACAGTAATTTCATGTATCACTGGACAAATATTAACCCATGATATATACTGAAGTGATTAGTCTATAAAGATCACATGGTAAGCACTAGATCCTTGGCAGAAAAACAAAAAATAATAAAAAAAAAAATAAGTAATATACAAAGGAATGACACAATTAATACAATTTGTCCTACTGTTAAATGTAAAGCTCCACGTCAGGACTAAATATGCTCCTAAATACGGACAGGCATTATGTATGCATGCTATCAGTGCAGATACCAGATGTCAAACCACATTATACATATAAAGTATAACACAGGCACAATATATCATAGCCAGAAAGACATAAAACATGCCACATACCCAAAGGTTCAGTGTGGGGGGAAGAGACACAGCCTCCTAAGGATGGACCCAAAATCATATCCAATTATTTAAAGCACAACTCCACTTTTGTTGAGAAAAACTTTTCCCTCTGGGTGATCTATGTACATTGCAAGGAATATAACAAACTTTGTTGCAGATTCCTACCTTTTGTTTATCTGAAGAAATCCCTGTTTGTTTCTCTGTGCCCTTGTGCTAAGTGAGTCTAATGGGAGTGGTTTCATAATTATCAGTCAGCTGATGCAGCTGCAGAGCACTAATGGGGAAATATGCTGGGTCTGCATCCCTTTAGATGTGATTTCCTATTGGGAGCATCTTACCAAACATGACCTTTTTGATGCAAGGGATGCCTGAAATCTGACTTGTATCTTAGGCCGACTTCTGGGAAAATTGGTGAACCAATCACAAAAGCAGGAAATGATGTTTCTGGGGTGTGTTCAATACAATTACAATGTTCAATAGATGAATACGCATACAGTATGTCACATAGTGCAACCCAAAACACCTCAACAGCTTAGGAGCGCACAACAACTCATAAGTAAAAGCCAAAGATATAATTGAAGGAAAACATTTTCTGTATATACAATATACTGTATATACTGTGTATGTATATATATATATATATATATATATATATATATATATATATATTTTTTTTTTTTTTTTTAGGATGATTTGTCCAGAGCCTCGATGGGACCCGGTGATAGGATATTGATCTCTATGAATATTGATTTTATGCAGAAATCAATCATTTACATGTACTTGCAATGCTATACGAAACTAAGGCTAGATGACTGTTTTAAGCTCCCATATAATGTTACATTCTGTACTCAGGAAATGCATAGGAAAATGCATAGGAAAAAGGGAAGTGCTGCTGGCTTAGCTTAACCACAACTATTTGTAATGTCATTAGAAATAAGACACAATAGGGGGCATGGCGAACTCCGGAGCTCCTAGGAGCTCCTCACGTCCGCCAAGGAAATCATCCAATCAAGAGAGCCCTCTGCTTACATCTACAGCGGCATCTGCAACTAAAGCCCTCCTGCACAGCCCGGTCATGCCGAAGAGGGAGAAAGACGCTCCACAGCTGTGGAAACTCTCGGGCTTCGTGGACCATGGCAAAATGGCGGCGGAGACAGAATCTCCCGGCCCGCGCTCTGACCTCTAGCAGCCGCCTCTTCTTCATAAACACTGAAGGACAACAACACAACAGGATCGAAAGAAAACAAAACAGGGACATTAACCCCCTCATCTGCAAGCCTGATTAAATCCAAACCACATAGAGACTCACCCCCACTATCTGAGGATAACATGCAGGAAGAGGTAGGTGCAGAATTCACCTTATCACCACACACACTCGCTCCAGATCCCATAGCCTCATTCCCCACTACTGGGCAGCCGGTATCAGACACAGTACAGAAGGATATGCTACTTTCCTTAACCATTGCCTACTGGGCGCTAAAACCCCCCTCCTGCCCAGGCCAATTTTCAGCTTTCAGCGCTGTTGCACTTTGAATGACTATTGCGCGGTCATGCAACACTGTACCAAAATTACATTTTTATCATTTTTTTCAAACAAATAGAGCTTTCTTTTGGTGGTATTTAATCACTACTGGGGTTTTTATTTTTTGCTGAACAAACACAAAAAGACCGAAAATTTTGAAAAAAAAAATGTTTTTCTAGTTTGTTATAAAATTTTGCAAACAGGTATTTTTCTCCTTTATTGATGTGCGCTGATGAGGTGGCACTGATTGGCCCTGATAGGCACTGGTAGGCTGCACTGATGGGCACTGATAGGCTGCACTGAAGGGCACTGATAGGCGACACTGATGGGCACTGATAAGGTGGCACAGATGGGCACTGATAAGGCAGCACTGATAGGTGGCACTGATGGGTGGCACTGATAGGTGGCACTGATGGGCAATGATGGGTAGCACTGAAGGGCACTGGTAGGGGTCACTGAAGGGCACTAATATGTGTCACTCATGGGCACTGATGGGTGCCACTGATGGGCAATGATAGGCACTGGTAGGGGGACAGCTATGATGGGGCATTGATAGGTGGCACTGGTGAGCACTGATAGGTGATGCTAGTAGGTGGTGCTGGTGGGCACTGGTAGGTGGCACTAGTGGGCACTGGCAGATGGTACTGGTGGGCACTGGTAGGTGGTACTGGTGGGCACTTGTGGGCACTGGTAGGTCGCACTGGGGGCACAAATTATACCTCTCCTCTTCGGGACCAATGTCCCTCTGACAGCAGCCTGAAATCTTTTTTTTCTCCTCACACTGACAGTTTGCTGTTTACTTTACATGATCAGCTGTCATTGGCTCATGGACTCGCTGATCACAGAGCGAACCAGGCGCACTCAGCAGGGAGCTGGCAGGCCGCTCGTTGCCGAGATGACATCATTGTATGCCCTCACGGGAATTCAGGTCCGCGCTGTAGCCATCATTCGGCTATAGTGTGGACACCAAGTAGCTAAAGGCATCCATACAGGTCCACCTAATGTGTTGTATATCACTATATCACTACGTGTGGACATACAGGAACTGGGAGAAAGGGTCAGCCATGTAGAGAATGCGATGAGTGATTATGCAGAAAACTACAACACCTTAGTAGATGCTCACTCAACCCACAACAAGGATATCTCATGGATGAAGGCGAAGATTGTGGACCTGAAAGATAGGTCCCGCAGGAACAACCTAAAAATCAGAGGGGTTCCCGAATCGATACAGGCACCACAACTTGCTCACTTTGCTAAAGATCTATTCCTGCCAGTTCTCCCTAACCTTACCACCTGACAATAGACAGGATCCACCACCTTCCGAAACCATCATTTCTTTCAACAGAAACACCCAGGGATGTGATCCTCAGACTCCACTACTATCAAGTGAAAGAACAATTACTGGAAGCATTCCAGTGCCCAGCACAACTACCTGAAAAAGCTGCACCATACCATTTACTACCAGACGTCCCACAATACACACTACAACATCGCAAGGATCTACTATCTATAACTAAAGCACTACTATCTATAACTAAAGATTCCATATAAATGGAAATACCTGGCAAAGCTAGAGGTTACCCACCAGGGCTCTACAGTCCGCATAACATCTCTAGAAGAAGGCTTGTCCCTACTACGGAGATGGGACATCATCCCTGCCCAGCAAGCTGACTGTCCTCAAGCCCCAATCATCCCCAGGGCTAACCTGGGATGGCAGATGGTCCGCCACAATGGCCGCGCCTGAGAGTTACTCTCACAAAAGGTCTCCACCTTAACCCCAAACCCAATATACACCCCCGGCGGCAAGTTGAGTGTATTCCACCACACTCTTACCCCAAGTGATGTTGCAGCAAATGCTGTACTATACCTCTCTTGAGTTAAGAGACTCTTTTCTTTTTATACGTTATTTCTTATTCATCTGTTTACCTTTTTGTAAAACAACCAAGTTCTCGGTTGTAACACTGTACCACAGAGGACACATGCAGGATATTTTTTCATGTACCATCAGACAAAAACCACATCGCTCAGAACAGTGGAGACATCAGGTAAATGGAAACATCCATCAGGTGCACCGGCTGCTGTGATCTCTCCAAACACCATAGGATACAATACCAAACAAAATACAGCCAGCAACTCTGTTTAAATCTTCCAATTCTTTATTGTCACCCCCTCAGTGAGTAAAAACAAGGTGGCTAATGCATTTCAGTGATGAGCCTTGATCACAGCACACACAACATATGAAGAAACATTTATACATGCACACATGATAGGAGACTCCATTCCCACACCAATCAGTTAGTGATTGATTTGAGTGCTGTGCTGACCAAAAGGTTCAACAGCTGTTACAAAGATTGTAGGAGGGAAGTGGTCTCCAATGTGTGTTAATTAAAACAGATAACAGCCATAACAAAATATATAATATATTAAGATACATTAAAATACATGAAACATACACAGGTCATATAATAATTCACTTAAGAAAAAGATCCACATCAAAACGATGATTCATTCCTAAAGGCATCCTTGTATGGAGGTTAAATATCCACCATACCTCACGAGATAGGAGCCTACGGTGGATGTCACCCCCTTGAGAGGACAAACCAACCCTTTCCAACCCCTGAAAGGTAAAAGAAGCCCTGTCTCCATGGTGCACATATTTAAAGTGTTTAGACACATTAGACAATTTACTCGCTGAGGGGTGACAATAAACAGTTGGAAGATTTAAACAGAGTTGCCAGCTGTCTTTTGCTTGGTATTTTTTCAAGTATCCTGAATATTCCTACACACCAGTACCAAGGACCAGTACAAAACAAGCTACGAACCATAACTCACTTCAGGACTAGCTCCCTATCTCGACCCGCCTCCCCTCTTCCACATCAGGACCTAAAACCTCTTTCCTTTACAGCTGAAATAACCACACCATCTCAATACTCCTACAACAAGCATTGGTCTTGAGCTACTCTCTTTAAACGCAAATGGAATAAACCACCCGACCAAAAGTAGTTCAATGTAGAAGGAGGCTTGTAAACATAATGCAGACATCCTCTTCATCCAGGAAACCCACTTTGAAGCCCAAACAACCCCCAGTTGCTCTCACAAACTTTATCCTCATATATTCATGGCATCCTCCCCCTGCAGGAAACGAGGTGTTCTGCTGGCTATAAAAAACTCTGTCTCCTTCGAGCGGAAGAGCACAACTCTGGACCAGACGGCAGATACATTATCCTCCAATGCGATCTCAACTCCAAGCCCTACGCCCTAGTATATATATATATATATATATATATATATATATATATATATATATATGCGTCCCTAACACCCACTAAGGACCCTTCATCAGAAGCCTACTCTAAAAAAATCCAGTCAACACAGCAAAATCATCATTGGAGGCAATTTCAATGCTGTTACATATGCAGGGATGAACACATCCCCTCCAGACAAGAATACACGACCAGAACTGCACTTTCTACTACATGAAGCTAAACTTTTTGATGCCTGGAGATGCCACCATGGTGATTAGAGGGACTTCTCCTTTTTTTCGCCTAGACACCATTCTTATTCCTGTATAGACATGTTTATTATAGACAAGTGGCTTTTACAAAAGACCTCCTCTTCCTCAATTTTGGACATAACATGGTCCGACCATGCCCCTAATATCATGTCCATTGAGGAAAGGGATGCCTGCCCCAAAACATATGTGTGGAGATGTAATAATTACATAATCCAAAAACCTAACTAAATTATCCCAACACTTCAAATAATTCTTCCAAGTAAACATGACTTTGAACCCTAACGCGTTCACCCTTTGGAATGCCCAAAAGGCATACATCAGAGGACTTATATTACAACTCTGTGCCAGGGCAAAACGCCAGTTTAATACTGAACTATAAAAACTTCTTCAAACCACACACACCCTCGAGACCCAGAATAAGTCCTCTCCTTGTGAGTCAGTTTCGGCCAAACTCACCAAACTACGACAATCCCTGAGGCTTCTTTTATGCTCTCCTCAACATGTAGCACATATGAGAAAGCTCAAAATGAAACACTACACACAAGACAACCAAGCAGGTAAACTATTGGCAAATAGATTAAAAACCCGCAGTGCCAAAACCAGAATTCCTTACCTGTTTCACCCCGTTTCCAAGCAAAGGCTTACAAATCCACAGGAAATAGCCAACGCTTTCTCAGATTTTAATGGAGCCTTATACAATCTAAATAAAGACACCTCAGTTCCCCAGCCCACCCACAACTCTATCAAAGACTTCCTTGTACACATCAACCTACCATCCCTCACATCATCCCAATGGAACACTCTTAATACCCCTGTTACGCCTGCTGAAATAGAACACGTTATCAAACTTCTACCCTCCAACAAATCTCCTGGCCCAGATGGACTCACAAAGGAGTATTACAAATGTTTCTCTGATACTCTAGCTCCATTTTTATTGAAAGTCTTTTCAGAAGCAGCCCACACAGCATCATTCCCAGAAAGATGTTAATGGCCAACATAATTACCCTGCCAAAACCAGGCAAAGACCCCTCATCACCTGCAAACTTCAGACCCATCTCATGACTTAATTCAGACATCCAGATCTACACCAAACTCATTGCTCTCTATTTAGATAACCTATTCCCTTACCTAATCCAACCCGACCAAACAGAATTTATCAAAGGTAGACAGGCCTCTGATGACACCAGGTGAATTATAAAATATTAAACAGACAAAACAATCAGCGCAAACAATATATGTTAAACAGGTGATATGCAAGCTGGACACTGACCCAGGAACATTATGTGAAATATACAAAAAAATTGGTGCAGCGCAAATCTATAACTAAGCAAAAAATAAACTGAGCAAATAATAAATGAAGGACCAGGAATTTTGTGCTAACCTCTGTGCTAACCTCTGCTGCTGATATACTTTGGATGGATCGGCAATTCATGTTCCTGCTCATTAGACCCGCTGGTAATACAGGGGTCTAATTTTGAGGTGAGCGCATGTGTGTGCTCTTGGTGAAGGGGATCAACACTGGATGTAGCCTTTCTTTCTCAGCACTTTGTGTGGATTCTGCTTATCATTTATTTATTATTTATTTACATCCTCTCACTTGGATCTTGGGACTTTACCTTCTTCATATGGACTGCTCCTTCATTTATCATTTGCTCAGTTTATTATTTGCTTAGTTATAGATTTGCGCTGCACCAATTTTTTGTAGAATTTTAAATATTATTCAATTCGCTGAGCAAACTGGAATGCCTTCCCTGCTTCTATCCCTAGACGTGGAGAAGGCATTTGACAAAGTTCTCTGGGGATACATGAAACAGGTAATGAACAAATTTGGGTTCTCTGGTCATATCCTTACAGCCATACTAGCGCTCTATTCCCCCCCTCTGCCAGAGTTTTCTCCTCAAGCCTTCTATCCAAATCATTCCAGATATCCAATGGAACGAAACAGGGTTGCACGCTGTCTCCTTTCATTTTCAATCTAATGATCGAACCACTGGCTGAGACCATCAGGTCCCACCCAGAAATATCAGTATTCTACTTCCACACCAGCCCACATGTCGTAAACCTATTTGCAGATGATGTCATCCTAATTCTTACAAACCCGTCAACTTCTCTCCACCATGCACACGAGGTACTCACCATCTTTAGCAAACTTTCTTACTACAAGGTTAATTTCTCCAAGTCTCTGATACTGGACTTGGGTACCACCGAGCAGGACTGTTCCACCCTCTCTAACGAACTCCTGTATACCTGAACTGACAAGGGAATCCCCTACCTAGGCATCACCTTAACTTTCCCCTCTAAACACTTAAACAAAACTAACTACAAACCCCTCATTAATAAATTACAACTCAAAAAGCAACAATACTCAAAATTCAGGATCTCCTGGATAGGCAGAATAGCTACATTAAAAATGACGACCCCTCCACAAATCCTCTATAAATGTATAACGCTACCCATTCCGGTAAACTCTACCTTCTTAAAATCTCTTGCCTCCGTTCTAAAAAAAATGTGTCTGGCAAGGCAAAAAAGCCAGCTGTTCCTATGCCCACCTCATTAAACATAGGAAAACAGGAGGTGTTGGTCTGTTGGACATACCAGACTATAGGACAGCATCTCAACTAAACCAACTTAAACAATGGTTCACCCCTTCATCTGACACCCTATGGCTCGACATGGAAAACAACCTTACACACATAAAAGATATGAAAAACATTCTTCTAGCGTATAGCTGGAAAAAATCTATCTAAATCACATCCCCACAGCTATCAAAGCAACATTATCTGCCTGGAGATACCTTTGAAACTGAGCACACCCGAGAGGCAAACCACACAGGTCCAAATACCCCTATCAACACAAGAGACCGTTATCCCATTCCTCTCCACCAAAAACTGGAATTCATCCGGCATCCATTGGATAAATGATCTGATGAATGATGAACAACTGAAGAAAGACCTTTCAAGAGATACACAACACTTACAACATCCCTCATAAGGAGATCTTTAACTATATTCGAATAGCGGCATTCCTTAAAAAATGCCCCAAACCAGTCATCTCCATCCCCACAGCTGCATGGACCTTCCTTACCAACGCCAACTATAACTGCAAGGGCATCTCTCTATTCTACTTGATCCTACAAAACAAACACATATTTTCCAAATCCCCCCAATGCATAAATGGGAACAAGACCTCAACCAGACTTTCTCACACGAACAATGGCTCAAAGCCACCCAATGTACACAACAAACCTCCAATTGCACAAACCACTGGGAACTAGCACAAAAAATCCTGGCTCTAGGGTACTTAACCCCAAACTGCATAGCAAAATTCTACCCCAACTCTTCCCCCATGTGCTGGAGAGACTGTGGTCAAACCAGCACCCTCATACACACCTTCTGGACTTGTAAAAGTCGAACTAGCTACGGGAACCAAGTATTCCGCTTAATTTCCCAAACCACACCCCCAATCCTTCTGAAATCACCTCCTACCTCCTACCTCAACCTCATATATAAATATGAAAAAGCTCTGGCTTTCAGTACAAATACATTCCCTATATTTCTGAAAACCTGAAAACTCTGGTTACCACCATCACCAAGTAAATAATTACAAGGTTTTTCTATAGTTATTGTTACTTACTGTTACCTGAAAACTACTAGTCCTACTTGAGTTGATGTATTGTGTATGTGTAATAATACTACAAAATTGTCTGTACATTATTTTTCTATGTCAAAAATTCAATAAAAATGTATTGTGGTAAAAAAAAGAAATAAGACACAATAAATTTATTATAATATATATAGGAGATATTTTAGATAATGTAATCACAAAATGAGGGTGTATTCTTGGGGTTAACAAACACACCCCAGTGAGTTGAATGTATTCCTATTTAGAAATATTATGTAGATAGGTGACACCCTTATGTCTTATCATATCCTGCTTTGTATCCTATGTTGTGAAGCTTAGAAATATTCAAACACGGAAATAAAACCGTTGAGTATTGTACCGACATTGATTGCAGTCTGTGTATGATACTCCCCGCGCGGTCTCTGAGAATGCTGAGCTGAGGATAAGAGGTTAATACAGAATTAAAATAAGGTTGAAACTATTTAATAGATAGAACAAGAGGTAATATAAATTTAGTTATATAACTGAATGGTGTCAGAATATTTAATACTCAGAAAATTGTTACCTAAAAGTAGTTTTGCTGGAGTATTTTGGGGTGGGGTGGGGTGGGTGGGCTGTATTTACCCAAGGTGGCTAAATTGTTTAACTACTAAATTGCAACAGCCGCCTGATGACGCACAGATGCGAAATGCATTGTGGTTACTGACAAACCCGGAAGCAAAACACACAGGCATTCGTAGCAGAGGCAGGGACGCTCGCCGACCGCCGCACACATCACAGTGAGAGGAAAACTAAGAGGAAGCTGCAGATCCTCGGATACGATTCCCCACTACTGAAAGATTTTGTGTACTGCCGAATTGCCCAGTGCCAGGAGGGCACAACTAATAGTAAGGGACCAACTGTATACCTTTTTATTAATTTTCAAATAAAGCATACAATATTTCACTATTGGAGGCTTTTTTTGTTTATCTTTATGCGGACTATATGGTCCATACATGCCTAATGTAGGAGCAGATATCCATCCCAAAAGATATCGAGGAGAGGTCTGATCCACCCAATTAAAGGGATCACAGGCGTTGGGAGTCATTGTGACTCATTGGAAGCTGGTAAGAGGCCACGTGTGTCACACCCCACCACCTGAAGCACTTCAAGGAGCATATTTTTTGCACGAATTGCAGAGACACTTGCTATATAATTATTTTTCACTGGAGAGCACGAATATATCTGCTTATATTTGATGAGTTTTTTATGCACGCATTATTAAGCACTTTTATTTGCTTGTTGCACGGAATATTATATATTTATATAATTGATTTGCTTGTTGCATGTACAATATATTTATTTATTTATTTATTTATATATAACTATTTATATATTTATTTACCAATAAGCAACAGAAATATTTTTTAATTTTGAGTTGTGCACTTTAAAATATATTTATTACCTTTAATTATAATAATTTATTCACTAATAAGCACTTTTAATACATATTTAATACACGTGCTACCCTGAACAAGTTTTATTCCAGTAAATATAAAAGATCACCAGCGCCTTTTTCATCTACGTCCCATATTTTATATTGTTTTCACAATTAAAAGGGCAGCAGGTTCAGATATATCTTTAAAAAGAGCCAGGCGCCTTCCTATAATTTGCTATTGATAAATTGCAACTGGGTTACCCCCCTACTAGGACAGACGCTTCGAGTGCTGACAGAGCATTTAGGAAATGTGTGCACACAAGTAGTACCACTGGTAGCATAAGGAGCTTTTAGGTACAGGCTCTGGTAGGTAGAGAATAAGACTAATAGGGAAGGAAAAAACATAGTGTCAGTGTAGGTTAGGGAACTCTCTTGAACATGCTCAGATAAAACAATTTCATGTACATGATTTGCCTTGATATTTAAATGTTATAAATGCTTATTTTATGCATGCAAATAAAATTGCCAAGCAGTTGTATTATAAGTCTCTGGAGGCTCTCAAGACACAGAACCGTTTTACGGAAAAGCAAGTGGGGAGCCAAAAGAGTCAGCATAGCGTAATGTCTGTATGTTCTGCTTCAAACGGAACGAAGCACGGGTGTGGTCAATTGGCTTTGTAGGCGCTATTCCAGTGTCTACTCCGGGCCACTCCACGCATAGCAGAGCACACATAAATACATAGGCAGCTTGCATAATCTGCTCTTTTGCTTTAAGGATGGGCAAGTCCCATGGTATAGGGATTAGGCCGCCCTCTGTACCACCAAAGCCTATGCGTTAAGTGTTAAGAATGAAAAAACAAGAGCATATGTTGTTGAATAGATTGCTTAAGACAACATCAGTCTCTAAGTCACCATAGACAGTGCCGCCAGCTAGAAATGAAACATGCAAGGAGTTTGTTGCACGGGTATCACATTATGATTATTATTACATTAATCCATGGGTGGACATGATGGCTGGGTGGAGGGAAAGTATAGGGTCCTCCAACCCATTTCCCCATGATGGATCTAATGACGTGTTTCACATGAACATGATCAGAGGTTTAGGTTTTGGAGAAAAGCAGTCATTTCCTTTCTTTGGCCCTGATCCAACTTGGGACATGGAGTATATGAGAGGGGGAGGAGAGAATTGGTTTAACTATGCTGAAGGGGATGAGCCTTCACTGAGTTCTCCTCCTGTTTCTTCAGTTTCCATGCCCATGTTGAGTCCCACTAACCCCTTTAAGCAGCCGCTCCATACATTCCGGTGTATCCCAATCTTTCAAAGGTAGATGATTTAGATGAAATCATTAGATCGTATAGTGCATGTCAGCAACAGAAAAGACCAGCTCCATCAGCCTCTGGTGATGCACAAGCTGTCCAGCCTGAGGTTTATGTAGTGCCTATAGGACAACCAGCTAGACTAGGTCCACTTCAGTCACCTGACTCTTCCCAGGTTAATTCTGAACTTGTGATGGACACCTCTGAAATAATGGAAATGGACATTATCCCCCTGTCTTCTGGTGCAGTCAGGGGTTGCCACAAGTCCAGCCCTTACTCTGCACACTATGGACTCACCTATGTCACAGAAAGTGGCTGATGCTTTTAGTCAACTAATAGAGGAGTTAAGAAGTGATTTGGATTGGATTACAGCATGTTACACTCCTAGATGTGCTACGCACCATACGGTACTTAAAAGTCAGGATAAGATTAATGATAGTGCTGTTAAATATGAATCTGATGTGTCTATCAGTGATACTGAAGAGTTATCTAAAGTTCAGCAGCAGA
Source organism: Pelophylax lessonae (assembly GCF_965119305.1). Classification (NCBI taxonomy): domain Eukaryota; kingdom Metazoa; phylum Chordata; class Amphibia; order Anura; family Ranidae; genus Pelophylax; species Pelophylax lessonae. The sequence continues at coordinate 238,112,348 of NC_138771.1, forward strand.
CAACAGTTTGTGTAGTGGGAAAACACAGACGTAAAGACAGTGTAAGAAGAGAAACTACAGTTCTGTCAGACAGGTCTCGCAGAACTGAGAAGAGCAATTTCATGCAAACAAGGAAGTAAGGAACATTTATAAGACGTTTTAGGAAGTTTTGGAAAGAGGAAGCTGGCCTCGCCACAAAGATGCCCGAAAGCAGTACGATTTACACTCAAATGATCATGCACAGTTTTAGACCTGAAATCTCATTTACTATTAGACATCTTGTTGTGCTTGGGGTGACAAAACTGCTGATCAGTTTGACAAACTTATCATGGAAAAAGACGCAGCTGGCTGCTTTTATTTTTTCAAAACCACACAAAGTAATCGCACCACAAGTCCAGGGTTTACAACTTTCAGATGCCATGTATGGGGGACAGTGGGGAAATGGCAATTTTAAAAGAGACACATGTGGTAGGTGTAAAGGAGGCAGACACCGAGATTTTTGCATCAAGCATGGAAATTTTGGCTCGGTGGACCGGTGTTATGCTTGTGGTCAGTATGGTCATTGGAGTTGTCACTGCCCTGATGTACAGTATCAAGGTAGAAATTGGGATCTACAGCCAACGCAACAGGGGGACATGATACAACAGCCATGCAGGATGCTGCACTACATGGGCCAGATTAAACACCAAGAAGGCTTACACAACACTCTACAACAACCACATGAGTACCAGGTTAAATTCCCACTGAAATAGGATCACAACAAGCCACAATGAAGCTGCTCAGAAGGTGTTATCCCCCCATGCTTCGACAAATGTCCACATGGTCCCAAGACCACCCTATTCTCTCTTTAACTATTGAATACAGACTGGTCTCCCTATTAATAGATACAGGGGTGACAGGAAGCAGTCTTACCAATGACTGCTGGATATAAATTTATAAGAGCTTAATCCTTCTGAGGGTATAGATGGGGTATTGTCACCTTGTGAACCATCTATGGGTATCAATGGAGTACCTTTACAAACATTTTAGGCACACACCTTTACACGTTTTTAAGGATGGCAAACACATTTTCACACACTCATTTAGAGTCATACCAGATTGTCCAGTTAGTTTATTGGGCAGGGATTTAATGGCTAAACTTCAAACTGTCATTACAGTTAATGAGGAGGAGGGGGGGGGGGGTACACGTGAAGTAATCTCTTTGTTTTCTAGCAGCAGACATGCAGTAGTTAGATGACATTAACCCCATAGTATGGGATAAGGATAAGATGGATGTTGCCTTAGTTCCATGTATACCTTACAAAGCAAAGCTTAAACAAAATACTACCCCTGTTTTTCTGAAGCAATATACCCTGTCACAGGAAAAGATAGATGGCATTACACCTTTGATTGAATCTCTTCTATCACAGGGAATATTGACTCCAGTAATTTCTCTCTACAATACACCCATCAACCTGGTCTAGAAGATGACTCCTACCGGTTTGTGCATGATTCGAGATCAATCAACAACATTGTGCAACCCATAGGAACTATAGTCCCAGATGTGCCATCATTGATGACCTCAATTCCTTGTGACACCCAGTAATACCCTGTTATTGACTTGACAAACACTTTTTCAGTCCCTGTTGACCAAGAGACACAACTACTACTGAGTTTTACAATTTTTGATCAAAATAAGCTTGTACATTGTCAGTTAACTTGGCAACGTATGCCCCAAGGCTTCATTGAGCCTTGGGGCATACGTTGCCAAGTTCACTAGCGGCGGGCCAATGAGTAAAAGGCAGCCATTTACTCATTGGCCCGCCGCTAGTCTGCAGAGGCATAGCAACCACAGTTGGGTTCAATATCTGGGTTCAGAAGGACACAAGGTGGCAAAATACAAACTGGAATATTGCCAAGAGCCTGTACAGTTTCACATTGTCTAAAGACACACGCAAAGTGAGTCAATCCAACCAAGAAGGATATGCTGCCTTTTCTTGGTATAATAAACTACTGCAGGCAATGGATTCCTGACTGCTCTCACTTTGACAATATACTCAGAACTGCGGTTGAAACGGTTGAGGTTGGCGACCGTATACCATGGGACCAGACACTGACAGACGCGTACCAAACCTTAAAGCCCTTTTTAGTTTCAAGTCCGGCGTGCCATCCTATACCTCAGATTTCCATGTTTTTTTGTCGTGGTAATTGTAAAACTTTAGCTGTGGTCATTTCGCAAACTCATGGGGGTACTTTGAGGCCAGTGGCATTTTTTTCCAGAGTAGTCCCGGAACAGGGCATGTTGGTGTGTCTAAGAGCACTAGCTGTTTGCACTATGGTTGTAGAGGGAGCAATGGCAGTAACATTCGGACACATTACAGTGCTACACACCACACATCATGTTTTCATGTTTTAAAGAACTTAACCACACAACACATAACTGCTCACAGAGCAAGTGGGTATGAAGTTATGCTCACCAGTACACAAAATTTGAGTATTAAATACTATTCCCCAACATCAAGTCCTGTTTCTATTTTAAGTGCAATGTTGGGCTTAAAGTCTGAAACAGACATCCCTCCCGAGAAACATGATTATGTACAAGTCATTCATGAGGACATTGCCCCCAGTGCTGACATGATAAAAGATCCACAGCCAGGTTTTATTGACATTTTTGTTCATCGTTCTTGTTCTTGTTCAAGGTCAAATGATAACACAGATTTGTCAGGATATGCCATTGCTCAACTCCCTAACATAGTGGTAGAAGCAAAGCCCCTCCCATTTAATTCAGCTCAAGCAGCCAAGCTGATTGCACTTACACGAGCATGTTAGATTTTTATGGGACAAGAGGTCAACATTTACATTGATTCTAAATACGCACATGGTGTAACCCATGACTTCAAATGCATTTGGCAGAGATGAGGCTTCAACGCTGCAGATGGTAAAGGCATATCACACGCATCACTAGTTACTGATCTTTTGCAACCAATACACAAACCAAGGTCTATAGCAGTGATTAAATGCAAGGCACATACTACTTTGGATGATCCTTTAGCCCTTGGTAATGCATTGGCAGACAGGAAAGCTAAAAAGGCTGCTCAACTGCCATTAGGACCCCAAGATAGTGTTTATATGGCTATGTTAGAACCCCCCACAATTCTAGAACATCAGCTTTTACAGGAACTTCCATTTCTTATTTTCTTATTGGAAAAAGAAAGGTTTGTCATTAGACCCACATGGCCTAATGACAAAAGGGAAGATAATAGGCATACCTCAACATTGTGCTTCAATACTGATTGCTCATTTTCATGGTATAGGACATAGAGGACATCAGTTGACATTGCAGAAGCTCAAGAAGAGATTTTGCATACAAAATCCTAAGGCTAGAGTTCAGGATCAGTTGGCAAGATGCATCACTTGCCTCAGGAATAACACCAGTGAAAAAAAAAAAACATGGTCAACATGAACATTTACCACCTCCACAGGGCCCATTCGAGGAATTACAGGTATACTTCACTCACATGCCAAAAGGAAGGGCAGGAAAATTTTTGTTAGTCATCATAGACAGATTTTTAAGGTGGCCCGGAGTAACAGTGACACAAAGGAAGGACGCCAGAACAGTTTTTGTGTAAGGAAATTATTCCTAGATGGGGTTGTCCTAGGATCATAGATTCAGACAAAGGTCCAGCTTTCACCCCAAAGGTAACACAGACAGTTTCAAGGCTGATGGCAATTGAGTAGAAATTTCACATTCCTTATCATCCTCAGAGTTCAGGGATAGTAGAGAGAATGACCAGGACAATAAAGGAGAAGTTGAGGAAAGCCACGAACATTTGTAAAATGGGAGACTTACCTGCTGTCTTAGCTGAGATAAGGATGACTCCTAACAAAACATCCAAGTTGTCACCTTTTGAAATTTTAATGGGAAGGCTTTTTCCCACACCATGGACCACTGGTCCCACTGTCATAATGCCTGGTAACTTAGAGTTGTTTCAGGTGGAGTATGTAATGAACCTTATTAGGATATTGAATGACATCTACAATGATGTGTCTCTGTCTTTCCCAATTCCATCCCAGGAGCCAACACATCCATTTGTACCAGAGGATCGAGTAGTGGTGAATGAGCTCCACAGGCATAAAACTACTAATCTACCATACAGGGAGCCGATGGTGGTAACAGCAGTGACCAGGTTAGCATTGCTGACAGCTGATTTTCAAGCCTGGATCTGTGCATCAAGGGTGAGGAAGATTCCAGAGCATGCTAGGACACAGGACAAAGACACAGACAAGGCCAAAGGTAAAGAAGAAGACACAGGTGATCCTGAACAAGAAGTAGGGAGCGAAGCAGGTGATAAAGTCTCCCAAAATTCAGACCAGGGAAAATAAATGAACTGTGAGTCTGACTCAGACTTAGACTCAGATCAGGATATCAATAATCAGTCCCCAGACATCTTGGAATTTCTTCCTGTTGATAGGACTAATCTGTCTGACTGCGTTTCTCCCAATATGGATATTAACTACATGTTATTATCATCCAGAGGACCTTACATTATTATGTTCCCTGAAACAGGATTCATATCAAACACTTAAAAAGAGGAGTTATGTGTCAGGAAAACCAGGGAATGAGAAAATGTACTTGTTACGGATAAAATATAAATATGCTTGGGCATCAGGTTATGATAAATGTTGGGTGTGTAGCTTTTTGCATCCTGGTGCAATTAGAATTCCCTTAGTAGCAGTTCCGTTGAATATTACCCCTATGCTAAATGGAACACCATATGTGAGTGTCACCACTGTGTCAGAAAATGCCAAAAGTCAGTCAGTACCTTTTCATGTCTTTAATCAATTGTACAGCCCCGATTGGTGTTTTAAAATAGGAAATGGTTCAGATGAGAATCTACATATGTGTAGTCAGTCAATTTGTAACTTCACTGGTTTAGCTACAGATGTAGCAACTATTATTTATACAAATGCTGACATTCTCAAAACCCTTCTTTCAATGACAGATGGTAACCATTCTCTTTATCGTACCACTTTTACAGTATTGGCAACACTTGCTACTTTGGGGAGAAATTACCTCCTGAAATTTGCAACTGCCAAGCCATTAATTTTGGCAAATAATGTATTTCTATGTTGTGGGACCATCTGTTATCCACAGATCCCTGAGGGGGTGAGAGGATGGTGCTATTTGGCCACATTGACTCCAGTGTTAAAAGCATTCACTATAAATGACCCCATATACACTCTCCAAACTGATAAGCACCCAAAGTATATTGTGAAGCATAGAGAAAGGAGAAAATGCTTTAGCACTTCTGACAAGGCGTGATCATGATTTCCAGCTTGGACTGGGTGGAGAATTCTTGTAATGAATCACATTTACACTTTTGCTAACCTTATGGATCAAATCTTAACTGAAACACAGAAAGATACAGTCAAGTCCTATTGAATGCAGAGTTGAGAGCAGTTAGGAAGGAACTGGTCTTAGAAGAAATGGCTCTTGAAAGTTCAGGATCTGTCATAAATATGTGAATAAACTGCGCTAACTTAAAACTAATCTGTAAAGAAAAACACAATATAAAGCTGCTAACACTCCAACCGACAGTGATGGTGATCAAAATATTAAGAAAAATAGTGCAGCGCTAAAAATGTGTGAGTAAATGTGCACGAAGTAAAATGTGAACAATCAAACCAAAACGCAAAAAAATTGCAAAAAATCAAAGTCCAGAATGTCCATTAAGTGTAAACTGTGAATTGAAAAAGGTGTTGACTCCAACATGTGAAATAACTGCAACAAACAATAAATCCCACACCAAAGGAATAAAGGAATCAAGATGTGCTCATCAGATGGTATGGACCCAAAGTACTGTACAGCAAATGGGTCATACACGCTGTATATGTAGATGTCCTCGGTACCGAATAGGCAGGAACCTCAGCAGCATCTCTGGATCAAAGGTGGTGATAAATATCTTCCAAACCAGTCCGCACAGGAATGCCTAGGAGTCCCCACTCATGGGATTGTGGAGAGGGATAAACCAAAAGGACACCATAGCATAATACCGTATGGGCAATTTATTGGAAGATAAAGGAATGCACTTACAATTTCACAGGTGGTAAGAAGCATTCAGAAAAGATAGGCACTCATGATACTTCTAACGCGTTTCCTTAAAAATGACATCCTCAAAGGAATTAGCCTGATTCGGCTAATTCCTTTGAAGATGGTGTCTATGGTGTCCTTTTGGTTTATCGCTCTCCACAATCCCATGAGTGGGGACTCCTAGGCATTCCCGTGCGAACTTGTTTGGAAGATATTCATACCATATCCTTTCCAGTCAATTAATATTAGTCAATTAGTATGTCCCTGGAGAATTTGGAATCCAAGATTTGCTTGATTTCATACTATTAAGAGGTACTGACTGGTTGGGAAGGATGCCAAAGAGGACGGGAAAATCATGATGGTCTCTCGCTCTTCAGGAGAAAAACATGGAAAATATTAGGTATTCTTAGATGTGAAGAGAGACAAGAATTTTAAAGGGACAAATGAGACGGGGAGAAAATTTCATATAAGGTACTCAGACACTGAAATTCTTGGTAAAGAGCCAAACCTTGTCGCCGGGAAAAAATAGACGCAGCTGCTTTGTTCTTGGAAGCTGCCAGATGTAAATTCTTGGAAACATCTGCCCCAATAGAATTGAGAGATCATTGCATCTCTGCTGCAGCAAGTACCGCATAGATGGGAACGGGAAATGGTACAGAAGGAAGGCGACCATACACCATGAAAAAGGGAGACTGACCAGTGCTGGCATTAGCATGGTTATTGAGGGCAAATTCTGCCCAGGGTAAAAGGTCTATACAATCATCCTGATGGGCAGAAATGAAGGCACAAAGATACTGTTCTACGTTCTGATTGACCCTTTCAGTTTGTCCATTTGACTGCGAATGAAAGGCTGAGGAGAAGTCCAACTTGATTCTGAAAGTTATGGCCAGAGTCCTGCAGAAGCATGCTGTAAATTGAACGCCTCTATCAGAGATGATGTGGGAGGGCATACCATGAAGACGAAAGATTTCCTTAATGAAGATGGAAGCCAAAATGACAGCAAAGGGTAATCCTAGAATTGGAGTTAAATGACACAGTTTAGAAAACCTGCCCGCAACCACCCAGATAACAATAGAGTCCGCTGAGGGGGGGGGGTAGTTCAAAGATAAAATCCATGGAGATGCAACGCCAAGGTACATCTGGAACAGGTACAGGTAAAAGGAGACCTGCTGGAGCAGACGTGAAGGACTTAGACTGCACACAAATGGAGCAAGCCTGGACATATTCTTTAATGTCCTTCTGAAGTGAGGGCCACCAGGAGTAACGCTGCAGGAAGGCACAGATACATTGCACACCAGGATGTCCTATGAGTTTAGAGTCATGTGCCCTTTGAGAAGCTTGGAGCAAGGGGAGGGCACCACATAGGTCTTTCCAGGTAGAATACATGACGACTGAAGATGGGTGGAGGCCAGGATATGATTGGCAGCAATAATAGGTTCTGGCTCAACATGACACCCAGCAACGTCAAATGATCTGGACAAGACGTCAGCACGAGAATTTTTAGAACCAAGCTGGAGGGTGATATCAAAATTAAACCTGGCAAAGGAGAGAGCCCAGCACTCATGTCTGGGATTCAGAAATTGGGCAGATTGCAGATACTGGAGGTTTTTATGATTGGTATAAATGTGGAGATCCCTCCAGTAGATGCCGCCAATCTCATAGTGCCAGCTTGATAGCCATAAGTTTCCGATCCCCGATGGTGTAGTTTCTTTCCACATCTGAAAACGTCTTAGAGAAGAAGGCACAAGGGCGCAGCCTACTGTCATGCATTTGGAGAAGAACAGCCCCCACTCCCAAGGATGAAGCATCTACCTCCAAGAAAAAAAGCTAGAAAATGTTAGGACGTTTGAGAATAGATGCAGAGAGGGAAGCTGTCTTGAGATTGTGGAAAGCATCAACTGCCTCAGGAGGCCAGGTTCTGGAATTAGTGCCCTATCGGGTCAAAGAGGTGTTAGCGGCCACCAGAGAGGAATAATCAGGGATGAACTGGCGATAGAAATTGGTGAACCCCAAGAACCGCTGCATAGCTTTTAGACCAGAAGGTTGAAGCCAGCCTGAAGTTTGGCTGGATCCATAAGCAACCCTTTATCTGTGACTATGTAACCTAGGAAAGGAACCTGGGTTTGTTCAAAGAGGCACTTCTCCAACTTACAGGCGGTGGTCCCAAAGACGTAGAAGTACTGTACATATGAGCGGATGATGAGTGTTCAAATCTGTACAAAAGATGAGTGTCATGTCATTCAGATGCACAATGATACAAACATATAAAAGATCAGAAAAAATGTAATTAACAAAGTTCTGGAAGACGGCTGGGGCATTACACAAGCCAAAGGGCATTACAAGATATTCATAATGCCCATCTCTGGTGTTAAATGCTGTTTTCCACTCATCACCTCTTGAATAGGGATGATCGAACTTTTGAAAAGTTCGGTTCGACCAGAACACCCGAATTTCCCAAAAGTTCGGTTCGGATTTCAGAACCCAATTGAAATCAATGGGACCCGAATTTCAGTAATCAAAAAACACAATTTTTAAGCCCTAAAACCCAATAAATGCCCCTAAAAAGTGCCTAGGGTTCTGGGTCATGCCCCATTAACTATTAATCACACAAAAAAAGTTCTTAAAAATTGTCATTTTGATAAAAATGCCAATTATTGAAAAAAAAAAGAGAGATTTTTTGATTTTGACTTTGGATTTAGTTTCTGGGGGGGGGGTCTAAAAAGTGTACATGTGAAGTTTCAGCTCTGTAGCATGTCCAGAACCATGAAAAAAAAAAAGATAATTTTTCAGTAGAACAGGGATGTGGGACCCTCCTTTAACACCTATATGATCTTTTTTTCTGGTTCTGGACATGCTACAGAGCTGAAACTTCACAGGCACACCTTTTAGACCCCCCAGACACAAAATCACACAAAAAAAGTTCTTAAAAATTGTCATTTTTGATAAAAAAGCCAATTATTGAAAAATTAAAAAAAAAGAGAGATTTTTTGATTTTATTTATTTATTAGTGTGAGGAAAGGGATATCTAGTGTAGTTAGAGTGCTCCTTTACACTTACGTTAGCTTAAAAAATTTAGTTTCTGTAGGGAAAGTGTTAAGTGTAAAGGGACCGTAGTGTAGTGTAGGGTTAACTGACAGTGACTGCTATGGCAGGGTGACAAAACCCTTCCATAGCAGGGTGACCGCTATAGAGAAATGATCATTTATCTGAATTGCTTCGGCACACCCATATGGCTTCTCACCAGCCAAGCATTTTTTATGCTGCAGGGGCTGCCACTGCCAGTGCTTTTTTGAGGACATGTTTGATGTCAGACATGACATCTGAACATGTGTATAGGGGGTATATCTACACATATATGTCTGTATATATACCCCTAGACATATATAGGTGTGATAGTAGCAGAAATAAATGCTTGAGCTAATGAAATCATTTACAGTAATATATTTCTGCTACTATCACACCTATATATGGCTAGGTGTCTATATACATATAATTATGTGTGTATATATACCACTATACACAAGTTCAGATGTTTTGCCTGCCTCAAAAGAACCCAAAAAAACGCTAGCGTCAAAAAAAAATGCCCAGGTGTGTTTTTGCTGGCATTTTTTGGGGGGTTTTGGAGGCAGGCAAAACATCTGAACTTGTGCACAGTACCACTATACACAAGTTCAGATGTTTTTCCTGACTGCAAAGAACCCAAAAAAATGCCTGCTTTGAAACCGGCAAAGTGTGAAAACCGAGGAGAGAAGCTAACCCCCTGAGCTGAAAGTTTTCTAATACATACAATCCTTTTTTTTCTGGTTCTGGACATGCTACAGAGCTGAAACTTCATTTGTACACCTTTTAGACCCACCAGACACAAAATCACACAAACAATTTCTTAAAAATTGTCATTTTTGATAAAAAAGCCAATTATTGAAAAAATTTAAAAAAAAAAAGAAATTTTTTGATTTTTACTTTTGATTTAGTATCTGGGGGGGTCTAAAAAGTGTACATGTGAAGTTTCAGCTCTGTAGCATGTCCAGAACCATAAAAAAAGATCGTTTGTATTAGAAAACTTTCAGCTCAGGGGGTTGGCTTCGCTGCTGTAACACCTTGCCGGTTTAATAGAAGGCATTTTTTTGGGTTCTTTGCAGTCAGGAAAAACATCTGAACTTGTGTATAGTGTTGTATATACACACCACATACATATATTTATATACACACCTAGACATATATAGGTGTGATAGTAGCAGAAATATATGCTTGCGCTAATGAAATCATTTACAGTAATATATTTCTGCTACTATCACACCTATATATGGCTAGGTGTCTAAATACATATAATTATGTGTGTATATATACCTAGGTGTCTATATATGGCTAGGTGTCATATACATATAATTATGTGTGTATATATACCACTATACACAAGTTCAGATGTTTTGCCTGCCTCAAAGGAACCCAAAAAAACGCTAGCTAACCCCCTGAGCTGAAAGTTTTCTAATACATACAATCCTTTTTTTTCTGGTTCTGGACATGCTACAGAGCTGAAACTTCACAGGTACACCTTTTAGACCCCCCAGACACAAAATCACACACAAAAAAAGTTCTTAAAAATTTTCATTTTTGATAAAAAAGCCAATTATTGAAAAAAAAAGAGAGATTTTTTGATTTTTACTTTGGATTTCAGATCTGGGGGGTCTAAAAAGTGACATGTGACAAGTGACAAGTGTACATGTGAAGTTTCAGCTCTGTAGCATGTCCAGAACCATAAAAAAAAAGATTGTTTCTATTAGAAAACTTTCAGCTCAGGGGGTTGGCTTCGCTGCTGTAACACCTTGCCGGTTTAATAGAAGGCATTTTTTTTGGGTTCTTTGCAGTCAGGAAAAACATCTGAACTTGTGTATAGTGGTACTGTGCACAAGTTCTGATGTTTTGCCTGCCTCCAAAAACCCCCAAAAACACACCTGGGCATTTTTTTTGACGCTAGCATTTTTTTGGCATTTTTTGGGGTTCTTTTGAGGCAGGCAAAACATCTGAACTTGTGTATAGTGGTATATATACACACATAATTATATGTATATAGACACCTAGCCATATATAGGTGTGATAGTAGCAGAAATATATTACTGTAAATGATTTCATTAGCGCAAGCATTTATTTCTGCTACTATCACACCTATATATGTCTAGGGGTATATATACAGACATATATGTGTATATATACCCCCTATACACATGTTCAGATGTCATGTCTGACATCAAACATGTCCTCAAAAAAGCACTGGCAGTGGCAGCCCCTGCAGCATAAAAAATGCTTGGCTGGTGAGAAGCCATATGGGTGTGCCGAAGCAATTCAGATAAATGATCATTTCTCTATAGCGGTCACCCTGCTATGGAAGGGTTTTGTCACCCTGCCATAGCAGTCACTGCCAGTTAACCCTACACTACACTACGGTCCCCTTACACTTAACACTTTCCCTACAGAAACTAAATTTTTGAAGCTAACTTAAGTGTAAAGGAGCACTCTAACTACACTAGATATCCCTTTCCTCACACTAAAAATAGCTAAATGACACTTTGTAACACATTAGAACAGAACAGCATTCCACTCTCTTCCATGTCCCGTATAAGAATGCTAGGAATTTGGCGGGGGGCGATCTTATATACTGGGGGCGTATTCACTAATGATTGGTCTAGGGACCCCCTAGTCACTCCAATCACATTCCTAGCATTCTCCTGCCCCCTCAATTGGCTTTTGCTAATGGTTCTGGTCCAATCACGGGCTTTTAAAGCCCATTTCCTGAAGCATTGCATTTTGGTCGGTTCTGGTTGCTGAATTCCGAACTTTTTGGGCAAAAAGTTCTAAATTCGGCCGAACCTCGAACACCCAATGTTCGGGCCGAACCGATGGTCGACCCGAACTGTTCGATCATCCCTACTCTTGAATCCTATTCTACCCTACTCTACTCTAATCCTAGATTGTTTGCTCCACGGAGGTCTAACTTAGTGAAAATTCAAGCATCTTATAGCCTATCAAAAAGTTCAGAAATCAAGGGTGGTGGGTACCAGTTCTTAATAGTGTTAGCATTGAGACCTCTATAATCAATGCAGGGCTGGAGTCTGCCACCCTTTTTCGCCACAAAGAAGAAGCCAGTCCCAGCAGGAGAATTGGATTTACAGATAAATCCTTTTTTCAGATTTTCCTGGATGTACTCAATCATGGCTTGAGTTTCAGAAATGGACAGAGGGTAGACTCGACCTCGGGGTGGCGCAGTCCCAGGTTGGAGGTCAATAGCACAAGTCTAAATCCCCAGCGTGCTTCTTCACCAGAGCCACTGATGGTGGAGATGGACTTGCAGCAAACAGGAATCAGACCGCGGCCCCCAGGTACGCCCAGCTGAGGATGCAGAGACCACACAAGTGTGCAGAGTACAGTACAAGCAGCAGGAGGCAAAAGGAAATCCAGCAGACAAGCCAAGGTCAGGGCGGACAGCAAACAAGCATAGATGGTAAACGAACCCGGGGTCGGTACACAGGTAGTCAGCGAACAGGAGCTCAGAGAACTGTGAAGTTGCTGAAGGCAATGTGGGTACACTGAACATGTCTTATTTAGGTATGTAAACTAGGAGGCGGGCCAGGAAGTGATGGGAGGGAAGGAAATAAAAGCCCACAGAATAGAGGTGATGCCCATAGGTGAGCACAGCCAAACCATACATGTGAAAGGAATCAGGGTAGAGAAGCACCGCAGCAAGAAAATAAGAACACACAAGCAGGAAACTGCAGGCTAACCTGTGTCATTCCATTGTATATAAAGTGTTACTAAACCTACAACAGTAAAATAAGTCTGTATATGCAGTAAAGCATGCTTGTTATACTCACTGTGGAACCTAAGGAATTAATCCCCAGCATTGTGTAAAAAGGCTGTTTGATCCTGGCTTCTCTGATCCTCCCCTCCTTCCACCTTCCCCTGATAATTTCCTGATAACACGAGTCTATGGAGTCCGGCTGCACATGCTCAGTTTTGTGCGTATTGCTAGAGAGGGTTTTGTTTCTTGGGAGAGTGCATGTGATCAGCACAGGGCCAATCAGCACTGTCCAGACAGAGGGTCAGGGGTCTCATAGGACAGTCAGAAAACTCCTCTTACAAGCTTTAACCAGTGCTTAGCTGGACACTGATAGAAGTCCCAAGACTGCTGTAACTGCTGATGGGAAAAGGTATTTAGCAGTTTATATTTACTAAAAAAAAAGCATTTCCATGTTATGTGTACTGTGGGAGACCAGATATAGTGAATGCAGGCTCCAGGGTTTAGTAACACTTTAAGTAGAATCCCCTCTTTGACATTTATTTATGGTATGCACACACTGTATATCCCTGTGCAAACCCCCACCACCCACATCTGCGAGTGGGGGAATCTCAGAGTGCTCTGACATCCCTTGGGTCCTATCAAGGCTCCATACAAACATCCAAAAAAAAAAAAAAAACCCAGAAACAAAAAGAAACAAACAACAAAGCAATAAAGAAATAAATAATAAATACAATTTTAAATATAAATATATATATATATATATATATATATATATATATATATAAATATATATATGTCTCCTTTATATTATATATTTGAATTTTATTTTATATATTTTAATTTTATTTATGGCTTGTTGTGTGTTCCTAAGCTTTTGGGGAGTATTCATCTATTGTTTTACATCATTGTTTAACTACTTGACCTCCAGAAGGTTTGCCCCCAGCCCCCATCCCTTCATGACCAGGCCACTTTTTGTGATACAGCACTGCATTTTTTTTTTTGAGCTACAGTATAATCAAAAAAGACTGAAAATTTTGAAAAAAAAGCCAATACAATTTACTTTCTGCTATAAAGCATATCCAATAAAAAAAAATACAAAAATCCAAATTCCTCATATATTTAGGTCAATATGTATTCTGCTGCATGTTTTTGGTAAAAAAAAATCCTAATAAGCGTATATTGCTTGGTTTACGCAAACATTATAGCGTTTACAAACTATGGGATATATTTATAGAATTTTCATTTTACATACTAATAATTGCTGTGATCAGCGACCTATAGAGGAACTGCGATATTGTGGCGAACAATCGTACAGTAACTGACACTTTTGACACTTTGCAGGAACCAGTGACACTAATACAGTGATCAGTGCTAACATTATGCACTGTCACTGTACAAATGACACTGGCTGGGAAAGGGTTAAACATCTAGGATGATCAAAGGGTTTACTGTGTGCCTAGCCAGTGTTATTATATACACTGTGTGCTGGCTTCACTAAGGGAAGAGATAGATCATAGTACCTGCTTTGCAGAGACACAGCAACAATCCCTTCTCTCCTGTCAGAAATGAGATATGCCTTGTTTACATAGGCATATCTCAGTTCTCTGTGTATTGCCAACAATCAGTGGGTGCTGGAGGACATTGAGTGATCGGCATCTGCAGATCGGCTTCTGTTGCGTGTGTGCCTCCTGCAGCCGGAAATGCGTAATCCCATATATATACATGATCCTGCCCACAGCTGCTGCCGTGTAGCAGTAGAACAAGTGGTAATTAAATGCAGGAATTTGGATAACATTTCGGGTCCATCCTTAGGAGGCTGTGCCAACCTACCCCCCCCCCCTTTGCCTTTAGGGTATGTGGTACTAATTTTCTAGTGACCACTAGTTACTGTGGTATTCATTATTTACATGGAGTGTGTCACATTTGTACAGACAGACATGCCAGATTACACCAGATCATATCATGTTCATATACTGACCTATTACACGTATTATGTTATTTTCTTCCATTTTTTTTTCTTTTAGTCTCCTGAACACCCTCCTTCTGAAGAAGCACTCTGTGAAACATGTTGAGGTTTGAACTCCTCCACAGCTCCTAATGTCCACTAAGCTGTAATAAATTAAATATATGGTAGGTATACATCTTGGGGGCTGAGTCTTGGGTCTTATCTGGAGCAGATAAATGTAATTTATGCCTATGTTAATGCTGTGGATGAGTTAGTATTTCAAGAGGTTCTATTCATTTGAGATTTCACACTATCTATGTTTCTATTACTTTTTCCTATTATTTAATATGACCAACCTGTTGTTGAGTTGAGTCGAGTGGAAAAAAAAATTATTGCATATAAAATTTGGTGTCTGTTGAAAGTTTCTGAGAGATAATTCACCCTAAAAATCCCAGATATTCTCTTGCCATCCATGAGGATGGATGTGCAATTTCTATATGGATGGGATGTGGTGATTGGTGGCTCCAAGCAAACTCTTGGCATATTTCTTTATATTATTAAACCAAGGTCATTGTGATTGTGTTGCATATCTCTGGAAAATTCAAGGGCTTGAGGAGATGTTACTAAAGAAAAAAACCCTTGTATGACCTTCTTGTAACTAGGTAACAATGGGTTAGTCACTTTCAGTAGATATATCTTTTAAAATTGTCTTTTTCCTGAAGAAAATGAGTTGCATCATCAAGGAGTCCTTCAAAATTGTACAGTTACATACCGAGGAAATGTATATTGTAAATTAGGTTGTTCTCTTGTAATTCATGCAGAAGAATCATGAAAGAATGTCTATCTTTGCTCTGTGGAAACCCTTCTTTACTTCAAATATTCAATCACTTGGGATTAACGGAGACCAGGTCACTGACTTTTACTCTGTCTTGTAAGAGCCATATTTGCTCATGAGGAAATGATAAATACTAGAAGGGGATTATTACCGTCACATTATTTTTTTTAGATTTCATGTATGATATCATATCCATTTTTTCTTAAATTAGATTTTATTGAACAAGCATTAACTACTTAAGCCCTGGAAGATTTTACCCCCTTCCTGACCAGGGCCTATTTTGCGATTCGGCACTGCGTGACTTTAACGGACAATTGCGCGGTCGTGTGACGCTGTACCTAAACTAATTTGACGTCCTTTTTTTCTCACAAACAGAGCTTTCTTTTGGTGGTATTTTTGATCATGCGCTATAAACATAAAATGAGCGTCAATTTTTCAAAAATAACAATATTTTTCACACTTTTTTATATGAAATTCCCCAAAATGTAAAAATCTAAATGTTTTTAACATTTTAGGCCAATTTGCTTTAAGCTACATATTTTTGGTAAAAAAAATGGCAAAAAGCGTATTTTGATTGGTTTGCACAAAAGTTACTGCGTTTACTAACTCAGGGAAAGATTTTTGTTATTTTTGTTGTTTTTTATTTAACGCGTAATGGCGGCGATCTGCGATTTTTTTTGTGGAACTGCGACATTACGGCAGACAGATCGGACCCTTGACTGACATTTTTGACACTTTTGGGGTTACCGGTGACATTACTACAGTAATCAGTGCTATACATATGCACTGTTACTGTAAAATGACACTGGCAGTGAAGGGGTTAACTTTTTTTGATTCTAACTGTGATTGGCTGTGGCTTGAGGTGTAGGAACAGTGATCAACGGTCCTACATAGTAGAACCGTATGATCACTGTTCCTACACAGGGGAGAATGACAGGCGACTTGTTTACATCATCCGCCTGCCTTTCTCCCGCTCTAACGGACAATCGCGAGTGCCCGGCAGACATCGGGTCTGCCGGGCACACGCGCGGGGAGGTGCCGGAGCAGGCGTGCGCCTCCGGCGGGCGTGCGCCTCCGGCGGGCGTGCGCCTCCGGCGGCGCGCGCTCGCTCGCTCCCCAGAGCCTCACAGGCTAGTGACGTACCCATACGTCACTTTGCCTGTGAGGGGCTGACCGCCACAGTATCAGCGGTCAGCAAGTGGTTAATTAAAAAACAAACATGCATTAGTTATGCATGTTAAAAGCACATATACCTTGTGTAAGAATATGTAAAAAGACCATCAAGGCTGCAAAAAATGAAAAACAAATGTCTGGCTGCAAAGGAGAGTAGGACAAACCCCCCAAAAATCTTCAAATATATTAACAGTATAAGGTGTTTGGAGGTTTTCTATTTTTTTTTTATTGGTTAAGTTAGCTGGACTAGTGTCTTTTTTCAATCTGACTTTGTAACTATGCTTTTTGTAAGAGTCTGAAAAGTGTGTATTCAGCTTGAATAGAGGATTTCAATATGGTCAGGAATGCCAACTGAAATTAAAAATAGATCTATGGTCTAGGGTCTACGGCCTCCTCCCAACACTTTTTCATGTGCCCTTCCACAAGGACGCCACCAGCTCTTCTCATACCAACAACAACTGGCCACCTACCTATTCATTGCTGCAAAGCATGCCATTGCCAGAGCTTGGAGGAAGCCCTTGGTTGGGTTTGCAGAGATGAAGAGCATTCTGACTGCCCTCATGCTGCATGAGATGACCAGTATACTTCATGACTCTTATGCTAAGTTCCTCAAAGTGTAGAACTCATGGTGGTCCTATGCCCTCCCCACTGTGCCCCTGGCCAGCTTTGGCATTCTGGAACGTTCTAGTATACCATCCATTCCGCAGGCTCCGCTCTCTCTTCCTGTCTAAGCCTACTTCTTTTTTTCTATTATTGTCTTGACTATCTCTTTCTCTCCACCGCCTTGTTCTGCGTCCCTTTTCTTCTCTGTTATTCAACTTGGCTCTCCCTTTTTCTCCTACTTCACCCTCCACCTCTCTGTCCCTCCCTATTCCACCCCTTCCCCCTTTTTTTCTCTGCTTTCCCCCTCCCCTCCACCATGGGACGACAATCCCACCACCTTTGTCTCGGGCCTCCGAGCACAGTTACTCATTACCACCTCCAATACTAGTGCCAGATGCTTCTACTATTTGCTTTGAAACATTGAAAAAGTGTTTTATTTGTATTTACATATAGTTTTATGTTTTGTTCCCCTGTATGGGACCATTTTGCTATTCTTCTCCTCAGGCCTCTAATTTGTCATTGTTAATAAAACAATCTATTTATGTTAATAAAAACGATTGCAGCAGAAAGTAAAAATAGACCTACACACATTTACGTTAAAACAAGGTCTTTGATATTGTATGCATATACAGTAACAACAAGTTTCTTTCTCTACAAAGCATTATTGCAAGAATTGTTTTGGTGTCTTGAGTAAAACAAAATATTTGCCTCTTTTAGATTTTGTGTACCCTGTATATCAGGGTGCTGAATGTCTACATTAAAATAAAAGCTGGCCAAAAGAAACAGAGTGTATGTCATTCATGCATAATTAACCCATATTAGTTTTACTGCACTATATCTTTAAACATATAGGCTAATTAATTACGTATCAAAGTGTTACAACTTTCGAATCATTATCAGTCAAGCAGCAGCAAGAGCTATGTCACAAAATCCAATTGAGCTGAATAATTATGCATGATTGATAATTCACAGTAGCAAATTATCACATTACTCTTTAGGGAGACAAACTCATATAAGCAAAGAATAAAAATATTCTTCTTGTGAATTAATTCGGTTGTATAAGAAGCAGTCACTCTGAATGCTAAATTGCCATTGACATTAAATTAGGCACTTATTCATTTTGAGGGCTTATTCATTTTAAAAGAAAAGGGTAACACACCTGCAGTATAATCTCCTACTGGGGCAATTTCCCCTCACTTTCTTTCTGTTACTTGCACAGGAAATCATGTGAGGGTTCTCCACAAAATACAGGAAAAAATGGATAGAATACCAAGGGAGAGGTGACTTTAAGTGTAGCATTTTACTATTATGATGGAGATAATTATGTGACAGGATGAAAAATGTTATTAGGATATATACTTACATCTGTAAGGTTGCAAGAAACCCACTGAGATCAAGCAGCCTATAGTTGGTCTTTTGTGTCTGTCTCCTTATAGACCTCTGATGTTGTGCTGTCGTTCTTGATGTTGGTCAGGGTGATCTTGACCATTGCAGACTGGGAGTGCTTAGATGTTAGGAGTATAGGTGAGTATTGAGTTTTGCAGAAATTGAGCAGAGGTGCCTATATGGAAGAAAGTTTTAATAGGTAATCTTCTAAATTGAAAGTAGGTTTTATTGTAGACAATAGTAGAACTCAATCAATGTGTTTTGTGGCAGTAATTCAGTCACTTTTTATGATTAGTATACAGAAGACTTCTGCAGAGCAGTGATTAGTGCACTTCTGAAGTCCAAACAGACAGCTATGAATAATGGTTTCCATTGGGAATCCCTGCATTTTAGTGACTAGAGTAAAGGTAACGCCACTCTTGTGGGAGAAAAATAGCAAATAAAATTTTTCTGTAAAATGCAATGCAACAAGGAAACCTGGAGGTATTTCATATAACGGTGTACAAAATACCCCCAGAAATTTAATTTATGCTTGTGTGGTTGGCTCACTCATTTTCCAAAAGTCTACACAAAGATATAGGTCAAATTTTAGGCATCCTCTGCAACAAAAATATAATTTATGCTGTGATACTCCCAAACATTTATTTCTAAAGGGGTGCAGACCTATCATTTTACTGATTGGAGCTCTGCAAGTTCATCAGCTGGTTATTGATGAAAGAGTCACTGTTGTTGAAATTCACTCTGCAGACAAGAAATTACTTTTTCTACAGAGCAAAAATGGGCAGGACTGTGCAACAAAGTTTGTTAAAATCCTTTCAATTTAAATTGATCGCTCAAAGGTATTTTTTTTTTCAACAAAATAGAATTACTCTTTTAAGCAGGGATCCTCAAACTATGGCCCTCCAGCTCTTGCAGAACTAAACATCCCATGAGGCATTGTAAAACTCTGGCATTCACAGACAGGACTAGGCATGATGGGAATTGTAGTTCCTGAACAGCTGGAGGGCCATAGTTTGAAGACCCCTGCTTTAAAGCCTAAATATTTTTTTTTTCTTTTACTGAAAGGTCTTATTCATTTTACAAATTTCACAAAAATGTACACACTTTTAAAGAGTAGAAAATAAACACATTTAGAATAACAGACATTGCTGCTTTTATAAATCTTATAATACATTGAAGCTGGTGAAGCATCAGTATATAATTACAACAATAAATCATCATTAAATTAAAAAAGGGGAAAAAAAGCATTCCAAGTAGAATGTGAAAATAAGTCAATCATCTCTCTATCTAGGTGGTAGTGCTATACCTCTTTTTGTAAAACATACTCGATTCGCTATATTGGTGGTCAACAAACATTAAAGGGGGTTTAATCTGACGTAAGCCATCCACTCCACTCTTGCCAGTACATCTTTCATTTGCCATTTTTGATTGCAAATATAAGATCAAATTGGGTATTTAAGAGCATTTAGAAAATACATCTTGTCAGATGTATATTTTTTTCCAGGCAACAGCAACAGTTTTCTTTGCAGCAAACAGTTAATGTGTGCGGAATGTTTGAGAACTTTAAGCTTAATATTCTATGCCAAAGTTCTTGCTCTAGTATGATAAATAATTGAGAAAGCAATACAATTAAATTTTTACACATGACCACCAAATTATATTAAAAAAAAAAGCCAAACAAACAGAAAAAGTGCATTTATTGCACATTATTTTCAACAGAGGCCAGAGGAATGAGTGAAAAATCTTTGATAGTCTTTGTGGAGTTTATTATTAGCTCAGGTGTAATCTTTTTGAATCCTAATGTGTTTTACATCATGGGGCCAAAGTGTGACCTGTTGCCACTGAACCTTTGAGAATGACTAGGCTAAGTTTTGTTTTCAGAGGTGCATAGTATCCATTTTATTTTTGGTTGTAGAAGGTGAATTAGGATGTGGTTGAAAGAGTTATGCCCTTACAACATTTAGGGCCAGTTGACACCAGCACTTTTTATACATTTTTTATACATTTCCAAATCTCTATGCATTTATATGCATTTTTAAGTATGTTTAAATTTGTTTTTGGTTTCCACAGTCACATATACACTAATAGCATCCCAGTCTTAGTCTATAGACTCTTAGTCTATATAGAATTAAATTATGAGCCCACCCTTTGCAGCTATAACAGCTTCAACTCTTCTGGAAAGGCTGTCCACAAGGTTTAGGAGTGTGTCTATGGGAATGTTTGACATTCTTCCAAATGCGCATTTATGATTTCAGGCACTCATTTTGGACTAGAAGGCCTGGCTCGCAGTCTCAATCCCAATTCATGCCAAAGGTGGTCTATAGGTTGAGGTCAGGACTGTGTGCAGGTCAGTCAAGTTCCTCCACCCCAAACTCGCTCATCCATGTCTTTATGGACCTTGCTTTGTGCACTGGTCCAAACCATTTGGTGGAAGGGGGATTATGATGTGGGGTTGCTTTTAATGGGTTGGGCTTGGCCCCTTAGTTCCAGTGAAAGGAACTCATAAGGCGTCAGCATAACAAGACATTTTGGACAATTTCATGCTCCTAACTTTGTGGGGATTTCCCCTTCCTGTTTCAACATGACTGTGCACAAGTGCAAAAATTGCAGTGAGAATTGGCATTTTAGAATGTATTCTTTAGAGAGTAGCTGTTAAGGCATCCAAGGTTTCCTTTGATAAAATGCCAGTTTGGACATCCTTATTATGCAGGGAAGATAAAGGGAAATAAAGTCCTTATATATTTATAGTATGTATTACTAAATACATCAGCTCCAAAGAATGTATGCAGTGGGGTTTATGGTTTGCTACATGTATTTATTGCATGGTAAATGGAGAGGCTGGTAAGATGAGATGGTCTAGGAACACCTTAGGTAAATTGTGCCTGTTCTAAATGGCTTGTATGTCCCAAGTAGAGGGGTGGATATGCTGCAGAGTTTTAAAATTAGAAAGTTCTTAACAGAAGTATGCAATGCAATTAGATATGTGTAGGGGGTTGGTGATTTCATTGTATTATGTTATCATACAGGTATCATACAGCTAATCTTCTTTTTATAATGTGTTTTTGTATAACTTGTCCGGCCTTAGTTTCTTTTTAAAAAAATGTACCAATTTGATTGATGAAACAGAAGCTGAAATTTGTTCTGATTTTCTTGATCCTAGCAACCAAATTACTTTGTTTACTAAGGCTCTCCAAAGTGCAAATGAAGCTGGAGAGATCTGTCATTTGGCATGCTTGTTTCTCATGGTTTCTAAGATTTGTTAGGATACAGTTCACTAAGTCCGGGCTAATACTATCTTAGCCTACTGTAGACCTGCTCCCACCCACATTCTAAGCCTTACGTATAATAACTGTAAAAAACAAAAAAAGATGTGTATACTTACCTAATCTAAGGATGCTCCGGTCTGGTCATAGGATCTGCTCCCAGTGTAAAGGAAAGATGTGTATACTTACCTAATCTAAGGGTGCTCCGGTCTGGTCATATGATAGTACCAGTGCCAGCTTCAGGGAAGAGGAGAGACAGCAGACAATGGATGTCCCATAGTAAATCTGTGGGTGGTGTCACCACCCAGGCATTCCAGCTAATATTGCTGCTCTCTCCTCTCCCTTGAAGCCAGCCACTAGAGAGATTACGTGACTGGACCAGTGTGCTCTTAGAATAGGTAAGTATAGACAAATTTCCTTTACAGGATAGTTAGAATTGGGTTAGAATGGGGGTGGGTGCAGGATTCATCTTAGATAGTATTAGCCTGGACTTCAACTTTAAGCTTACCACTAGGTGTTGGCTTCTCTAACATCAGGGTTCTGATTAAATAATTGTTTAGTTTCGGCTCTGACACGCTGCTTTTGGTTGGTTTGGTGATGTAGAATGCCAGCATTCAGTCTCTAAGACATAGAGGGATATAAAGTAGGGTCTAACTTGAGTCTAACTGTTACTGATGCATGATCAACTGCTTTTTTCCCTGCCATTGTACATATGCAGCAGGACAAGCATTGTTCTGGGATGACATACGGGTATGTCCTTCCAGAAGCAATGCAGGCATGTCCTTCCAGAAGAGAGGTTCCTGCACTCCCAGGGGTGCACGGGGGTCTAATCTGTGACCTCTGTTTCCACTGCACACAGCAGATCACCGATCAGTGTACTGGGACACAGTGCTCTGCCCTAATTCCATGTGATCGCTGTGACCAATCAACAGCAATCACATGCCCAGTAGTAAACACAGGCTGTCATTCATGATGCCATTGCTTACTAGTTTGATCTCTGTGATTGGTCACAGTGATCACATGGCACAGAGCCAAACACAACTATCCAGTGCTGTCAGTCAGTTTCCCTTACCACCGCCACACCAGTCAGTGTCCCTAATCACTGCTGCACCACTAACAGTCTCACTGATCACCGCTATGCAAGTCATATTGTCCCTTATCATCCCCAAAACCATTCACATTGTCACTAACCACATCCACGCCAGTCCCAGTGTCCCTGATCACTGAAACACCAGTCATATTGTCCCTAATCTCTTTTTTTTTTTCAAATTATATCTTTATTTCTTTAACCACTTTACCACCGGAGGATTTTGCTGTCTTCCGTCCAGGCCACTTTTTGCGATTCGGCGCTGTGCGACTTCAACTGACAATTGCGCGGTCGTGCGACGCCGTACCCAAACGAAATTTAGGTCCTTTTTTTTCCCACAAAAAGAGCTTTCTTTTGGTGGTATTTGATCACCTGTGTGATTTTTACTTTTTGCGCTATAAACAAAAAAAGAGCGTTTATTTTGAAAAAAATAACAATATTTTTAACATTTTTTTATATGAAATTCCCCCCAAAAAAGATGTAAAAACCAATTTCCTGACAGACTCCATGGCAGCATACGTATCGGGTTTGGCCCCGCCTTCAAACCTACCCATAGGACCTCACTCCCATAAATCTTTGCTCCTGTTCAGCACACGTGTTCTTTTTTTGTCCTCCAAAGGATTACCTGATATCCTACCTGAAGATGGATTCCGGGTGATGAATGGCTCTACCTGTCGGGTATGGAGCTCTCCAATAAGCCCCAGCTGCTGCGGGGTATGGAGGAGGGGCGAAGATGTAGCAGCCTTGGCCAAAAAGCCCAGCTGCTGCGGGTGGCCGGTACCCTTGAAAGAGATAAGTCCGGTGTGCATCCATCAGGACCCCTGGGCCGTCAGGACGGTGTCTTCAGGCCACAAGTGGGTCTTCAAGGAGAGGCCAGGCTCAAGGTTCCTGCCTACTGCCATACCATGTCTAGAAGAAAGGCGTCAGATTTTGTTTTCTTACGTCGAAGCTCTCATTGCTCAAGGGGCTGTCATCTCCGTTCCAGAGTCAGAGCGAGGCCAAGGAATATATTCTCCGCTCTTTCTGGTCCAAAAGAAGAACGGATCATGGAGACCAGTAATAGATTTGACCTTCTTGAACAAATTCATAAAAAAAGAAAGGTTCAAAATGGAGACCCTGTTGTCCATACAGCAGTCAGTCCAGCCGGCAGATTGGATGGTGTCCATCGACTTGAAAGACGCCTACTTTCATGTCCCTGTGGACGAAGATTTTCAAAGGTTTCTCCGGTTCGAAGTGGGAGGATTACATCTTCAGTTTATCTGTCTCCCATTCGGGCTCTCAACATCTCCACGGACCTTTTCAAAAATCTTATTGGCCGTGGTAGCCCTACTGAGATTGAAAGGTATTCGTCTTCACCACTATTTGGACGATCTACTCCTGTTGTCCCAAGACAGAGACCAACTATTAGTTCATCTGGAGCAGGTCGTGTCCACTCTCCAGAAGTTTGGTTGGTTACTCAACAAGGAGAAGAGTCACCTGATTCCAACTCAGTCCCTGATCTACTTGGGCGCTCTGTTCGACACAGAGAAGGCGACTATCTCTCTTCCAGAGGAAAAGATAGGGACTCTCCGAGACAGGATTCGCTTTGCCCTCTCATCCTCTCATCTTCAGGCACGTCAATGTCTGAAGGTGATCGGGACTATGGTCGCAGTAGTCCCCATGGTGAAGTGGGCCCTGTGGAGGATGAGACCCTTTCAGAAGGGATTCCTTCAGCAATGGGATACGTGGCATCTGGATCAACGCATCTTCCTAACCCCTTCAATGAGAGCGGGTCTTCCTTGGTGGCTATGCAGAGACCACCTGCTGAACTGCCACTCTCTGAAACCAGCTCCGTGGGTAGTGGTTACCTCGGACGCCAGCAACATAGGCTGGGGTGCCCACTGTCTGTCGGAGGTGGCACAGGGCAGGTGGGAGTTTTCCACTCGAGGAATAGTATCCAACATACTAGAACTCCGAGCAGCATTCCAAGCTCTTCGAGCATTTGCTCACCTGACAAAAGACCAACCTGTCATGCTGCGCCTGGACAACACCTCAGCAGTGGCATACATCAGGAAACAAGGGGGTACACGCAGCTGGTCCCTATTGAGGGAAGTGGAGCCGATTATGTCCTGGGCACAGAAAAATCTCTCGAATCTTTCAGCGGTTTATGTTCCAGGAGTCCAGAATGTCAAAGCAGACTTCTTGTCCAGAGTGGATCTGGACAACAACGAGTGGTCCCTTCACAAGGAAACGTTCGACTGGATCCTAACATTGGGGTTTTCTCCAGAGGTAGATCTCTTCGCCTCCCCCTGCAATCACAAACTGCCGAAGTACTACTCAAGATTCAGAGATCCACAAGCATCAGGGATAGATGCACTCTCGGATCAGTGGAGATTCCACAGGGCATACGCCTTCCCACCAATTCCGATTGTGTTGCAGTTCCTTCGGAGACTCAGGTCGGAGCCAGTGGAGGTAGTGGCGGTGATTCCCTTCTGGCCGAACAGGCCATGGTTTCCCCTTCTGACGCTACTCAGTGTCCAAGATCCAATCCCGCTACCCTTCAGACCGGACCTGTTGTCCCAGGGGTCTGTACTCCATCCGTGCCCAGACCGTTTACATCTCAAGGTCTGGATGTTGAGAGGAGGAGGTTACAGGCTTTAGGCTGTCCAGAAACGGCAATCTCGACATTACTTAGTGCTAGAAGAAGCTCAACGAACAGGGTGTATCAGAGAATCTGGGAAAAATTTTCTGCACAACTGAATACAAGGCCTGATCCTCAATCTTCAATTAAGATCCAGGATGTATTGAGCTTTCTCCAATCAGGACTGGATTTGCCTCTATCAGTGAGTTCGCTCAGAGTCCAGGTCTCGGCTATTTCTGCTTTTACAGGGATCTCCTGGGCCACTCATGCCCTAATTCGTCAGTTCTTCCAAGGGGCAGTGAGAATCAGACCTCAGAGAAAACCCAGGTTTCCCAAGTGGGATCTGCCACTAGTTCTGGATTTCCTGGCGAGTCAAATTCAAGACATGTTTGATTCTTTGACCATAAGAGAACTTACACTGATAACAGTATTTCTGGTGGCTATAACCTCAGCAAAAAGAGTGTCGGAAATTGGGTCCTTTGGGACACAAGAGCCTTTCTTAACCTTTTTTCCTGACAGAGTGGTGCTCATTCCCATGCTGGATGCGAGACCAAAAAGGACCTCTGTCTTCCATGAAAACATAGAAACAGTATTACCAACCTTTAGACAGGAAGAGGAAGATTCTTCGGTTCATCCGCTGGATGTTGGAGAGTGTATTAAGAAATATTTAAATGCCACTTCCTCTTTCAGAAAATCAGAACATCTTTTCGTTACCTTTTATGGAAAAAACAAAGGTTCAAGAGCCTCGACGAGATCCATTTCCTCTTGGATCATCCAGACCATCCAGTGGGCTTATAGGGCTAAGGGCTTGACCCCTCCAGCAGTAGTTACAGCTCATTCGACGCGGAGCATCTCTACCTCCTGGGCAGTATCCAGACATGTGGCTCCTGAAGTCATTTGCAGAGCAGCATCGTGGTCCTCTATTAACACTTTCTTATCCCATTACTGTGTTGAGCCAGCGGCTCTTTCTTCTGTGAATTTTGGTTTGCAAGTCCTGTCTGTTTGACAAAATGCATTAAAACTTTTCTGTTCAGCACCTGCCCACCCTGTGTGTACGGCGAGTTATTTCCCGATACGTATGCTGCCATGGAGTCTGTCAGGAAAACGGAAAATTTATATCAAATACTTACCGTAATTTTCCTTTCCTGATGGACTCCATGGCAGCAGGAGTTCCCTCCCGGATTTCTGTGGAGGATAGTTACAGAACACGTGTGCTGAACAGGAGCAAAGATTTATGGGAGTGAGGTCCTATGGGTAGGTTTGGAGGCGGGGCCAAACCCGATACGTATGCTGCCATGGAGTCCATCAGGAAAGGAAAATTACGGTAAGTATTTGATATAAATTTTCCGTTTTTTTTAAACATTTTTGGCCAATTTGTTTTCTTCTGCCTATGTTTGGTAAAAAAAATCGCAATAAGCGTATTTTGATTGGTTTGCGCAAAAGTTATTGCGTTTACTAATAAAGGGAAAGATTTCTGTCATTTTTGGTGTTTTTTTTTAACGCGTAATGGCGGCGATCTGCGATTTTTTTTGCGGGACTGCGACATTGCGGCGGACAGATCGGACCCTTGACTGACATTTTTGACACTTTTGGGGGTACCAGTGACATTACTGCAGTAATCAGTGCTATATATATGCACTGTTACTGTAAAAATGACACTGGCAGGGAAGGGGTTAATTTTATTGGAGAGGGAGGGGTTAATGAATGCCTGGTGCTTACTGACGTGTAGGGGGGGAGGTGACTGAGTGAGTCATGGACAGATCGGATGTCCAGCTATGCTGAACGGTCCGATCTGTCACTCCCTGTCACTATGGAGATTCGCCCGCTGTGTTTACACACAACAGGCGGATCTCCAGACTCGATCCCCGACGATCGGGTAAGAGCAGCGGCGATCGCCGCTGCTCCTCCCCTGGCCTGACTCCCGCTGTGAATGAAAACAGCGGGAGCGAGCCTCCGGCGGCGCGCAAGCGCCGCCCAGAAGGGGGAGTGTCTGACGACGTAGTACTACGTCGTCAGACGATAACGAGCCACTCTGCCGCAGTAATATTACTGTGAGCAGTGGTAAAGTGGTTAAGTTCAGTTACATACATTTATAATCATTATCTTTTACATTTTAATTTCCAAAATCATAATATATACAACATCTATTTCCCTTATACGGGACTAATTTCTTCCTGTTACTCTGTAACCAAACCCAAATCTCCCATTTTTCGTTTTCTTTTCCCTCCTTCCCCTTCTCCCCATTCCCCCGGGGTCCAAACAATCATAAAAAAAAAAAAAAATGATACATAAAAAGAATAGAAATGTTTCTTTTCTTTTCTCACTCCTTCTCTCACTGTCCTCTCTCCCTCCTCTCCCCTTCTTCCTTCTCTTCCCCAGTCCATACTCTGTTGTTTTTTGTTTATCTATTTTCTACATACTACTGAACTGATTCTTGTTCTATGAATACGGATTGGCCTTCTTCTGAATTGATATAATTTTTCCACTGTTTCCATTTCTCCTCATATTTATCTTTTTGTTGACGAGAATATAATACTAATTTCTCCAAATTGCTTATCTCTTCCACTTTTCTCACCCACATGTTTATGTTAGGTGGCTCGGTATCTCTCCATCTAAGGGGTATACATAACTTTGCAGCATTTACTAGGTGGGGCATAATCGAGTTTCTGTAGTTTTGCACCAATTTACTAGGGGCGTGGAGCAGAAAGAGAGATGGTTCCTTGGGGAAATTATCTTTCATAATCTTCTGTGTTATCCTCCAAATCTGTTCCCAAAACCCCTCATGTTTCGGACATGTCCAGAACATGTGGAACATTGTCCCCCTCTCTGTCCCACATCTCCAGCAGCGGTCCGTATTTGATACTGAGATTTTGTTTAATTTAGCTGGGGTATAATACCATCTAGTAAAGATCTTATAGTTTAATTCCTGGATTTTAACACACATTGAGGTTGAGAATACTGACCGTATTATTTGATTTTCTTGTTCTATTGAAAATATAATGTCCATTTCCCTCTCCCATTCCCTTAGAAACGGTAATTTACACCTTTCTGTTGATAGCATTATCAAAGAGTATAGTTTAGATATTGTGTGTTTCAGAATCCCATTCTGGATACATATTTTTTCAAATGGTAAGAGAGTTTTATCCTCTTGGGATGGTATCTGCAATGTCCCTAAAAAATGGCGTAATTGAAACGCTCTCCAAAAATCTAAACGGAAATGGCCATAGGCATCTGTTAGTTCCTCCATAGTTATCCATCCTGTCTCTGAGACAAAATCTGATATCTGGAATTTTCCTTTCTCTACTAATGTTTTAAATTTCTTATCCTGACATCCTATCTCAAAGTGGGGGTTCCCCAAGACTGGATACAAAGTAGAATTTTCTCGTATAAGTTTTTTTTGTTCAAATATTTTCGCGCACGTTTTTATCGTGTTTCCTATGGTAGGATGGTTCTTAATTGCTGCTGGTAATATCTTATAACACCATGGAGCTCTTTTCAGTAAAGTCTCGCATTGTGCCTGCTCTAAGTTTGGCCATAACTTATGTTCCCCATGGCGACACCAATCTATCACCCTTCCTAGTTGAATAGCTTGATAATATTTTCTCATGTTCGGAACTGCCATGCCCCCTTCTGTCTTGGATTTGAAAAGATATTTTTTCCCTATTCTTGGGCGTTTTGATTTCCAAATAAAATTCATTATCTTAGTTTCAATCTGAGATAAAAAGCAAAGTGGAATATGGATAGGAAGTGCCTGGGCCATGTAAAGAAATTTTGGTAGGATACTCATTTTGATTATATTACACCTACCTATCCATGAATGCATTCCTCCTTTCCATTTTTGCAATAATATATTTATTGATTGTAGTAGGGGGTTAAAATTTGTTGTCCCTAATCTCTGCCACACCAGGCCCAGTGTCACCAGACCAGTGTATGCCAGAAACAGTGTTTCTTATCACCACCACACCTGGTATAGTGTCACTGGACAGTGTAAGTCAGCAGCAGTGTTCCTAATTTTTTTTTTTTTAATTCCAATATTTTATTATTTTTCCACACAACACGTTCACATACAAACAATATCTGATGTTCATAATATTCAGAAAGCTTACTGCATAAATGTCCATTCTGATCAACATATAAATCCCTAAAGGAGATTCTCCCAAGTTTCTACAGAAGTGGGGGAGAGAGAGAGGGGGAGAGAGAAGAAAAAAAAAAAAAAAAAAAAAAAAAAAAAAAAAAAAAGGGGTAGGATTGAACAAAATCCTACCCCTTTGTTCTTTCTCCCCTTCACTTCAGTGAGTAGTGATACCCTACTTTCAAAACGCAATCCACCCGGTGAAGATTACAAGTCTTAACAAAACATAGATGTGGTTACATGTTAAACCATAAGTCAAAATGTGCTCTCTCTTTCTCTTCCATATGTTTGTTATTTAGTTACCCCTAGTGCTCAAAAAGTGAGCAAAAAAAAAAAAAAAAAAAAAAAAAAAAAAAAAAAAAAAGGGGGGGGGGGGGGTAGGTCAAACAAGCACCTACCCATTTGTTCCACCCCCCCTCCCTGCACATCAATTATTAGTGATACACTTCATCCTTACCACATTCCACCCAGTGGAAAATACAAATCTAACAGAACATAAACGTGATTACATATTAAAACCATAAATCAAATATACTATCTCTTCCCCTTCAGTATATTACTATTCAGTTACCCCAAGTGTTTAGGAAAAAAAAAAAAAAAAAAAAAAAAAAAAACTCCACCTTCATATTCCCCCAGACACTTTGAATCTCCTATCCTCCATAACTATTCTCCTAATTAAAATAATTGATACACTTGATATATCCCATCCTGCAAAAAGAGAGAAAAAAAAAAAAAAAAAAAAAAAAAAAAAAAAAAAAAAAGAAGAAAAACGACATTCCCCCCTACCCTCCGTTTCCCATCTCCTCTTCTCGCAGTCTCAGGTACTCTTCCGAGGCTGTATAAATGGTCCAGGGCTGCCAGCAGATGCGGGCTTTTTCCTCCCTACTGTTACGTGCTGCTATTAATGTCTCCATCCGGTATATTTCGTTTACCTTAGCGAACCAAGTTTGTAATAATGGAGGTGTAATTTGTCTCCATACCCCAGGGATGCACGCCTTGGCCGCATTAAGCAAATGGATCAACAGGGAATTTCTATATTTCCTGGTTGATAACTTTGTCAAGTGCAATAGGCATAAAGCCGGATCTTCTCCCACCTCGATTGTAGTGAGATCCTTAATCACTCTCGCTATCTCTGACCAATAGCCTCTGATCCGGGGACAAGACCAGAAGATATGAAGCATTGATCCCCCCGTTTCTCCGCATCTCCAACAATTGTCAGGGTTTTTTTTTTTGTCCATCTTATGCAATACTACTGGGACTCTGTACCATCTCGTCATAATTTTATAACTAATCTCCTGGTATCTATTAGCTATAGAGGCCTTATGTGCGAGTGCTAATATTTTTTTTATTTGTTGCGGGTTAAAATTAGTTCCTAGTTCTCTTTCCCATTTGACCATAAAGGGTAATGCTTGTTCGTCCTGTTCCTTGGTCAGAAGGGAGTAAAAGAACGATAGAGCATGTGGAATTGTATTACCTCCTTTACATAGAGTTTCGAAAGATGTCAGGGGCCGAGGGGAATATCCCTGTTTCTGTAATTTCACCAAATAATGTCTAATTTGGAACGCAGAAAATATATCCATCGTTTCCTCTGACCCGGTCATAATCTCTCTCACCGTAGGGGGATTCTCTTGCGTCCATATATCTACCAGTCGTGTTTTCCCTCTCTGTGATAGGATTCTGATCATGCCCTTATTATGACCCGGCAGGAACTCTCTATTTCCTACTAATGGTAACATAGGGGATATTGGAGGTGCAATCTGTACTTTTTTTTGTATACTTCTGCATACCTTCATTGTAGTCCCTATCGTCGGGTGCGAGAAGATAGGGTCGCCAGAAGATATCGGTACCCAAGGGCCCCAGGGAACTGGGCTTTCTGTCAACGCATTTTCCAAGCTTACCCATTGTTTAGCTTTCTCATTGCAATGCCAGTCAAGCACCCTTGTAAGATGTATTGCCCTGTGATAGCGTTTCAAATCCGGCAGACCTATCCCCCCTTGGATTTTAGGCCGGGTAAGAATGTTTATTCCTATTCTTGGAGTTTTATTAGCCCAGACAAAAGTTCTCATCAAGGTATTCATTTGCATAAAAAAATATTCTGGAATTTCTATTGGCAGAGCTTGTAATAAATAGAGCACTCTTGGGAGTATATTCATCTTCCAAGAGCTGCTTCTACCAAACCACGTCAAAGCCAGGGTCTGCCACTTCAAAATATCTTTTTTAAGTGTTCTCAAGAAAGGGGGAAAGTTAGCCTCAAATAGATCTTCTGTTCGGGGTGTGATATGCACTCCTAGATATATAAATGACTTTGTTGTCCATTGAAGGGAAAGAGAGGGCTGCAGTTCCCTCCAAATCTCCGTTGGAATTGTAATATTCATTGCCACTGATTTTGCTAGGTTTACTTTAAATTGTGAAAATTTCCCATATTTCTGCATTGTTTCTAAAATTAAAGGCAGCTCCTGTACTGGGTTTGTTGTAAAGAAAATTAGGTCATCCGCATAGGCCGCTAATTTATGGTACCCTCCCCCCATGTGTAACCCCTTGATCTCTGTGTTTTTGCGGATTAAGCACAAAAGAGGCTCTAGCGTCAGGATGAAGATTAACGGCGACAGCGGGCAGCCTTGCCTTGTTCCGTTTTTGATTTCGAAAAAATCTGATCTCCATCCGTTTACATTCACTGCAGCTGTAGGTCCAGAATACAATGCCATGATATTTGTTCTCATTCCCTCTCCCAGCCCAATATGTGACAGGGTGGCCTCGATAAAATCCCAGGCCACCCTGTCAAAGGCCTTCTCGGCATCCACCGATAGGAGCATTAGGGGCCTATGTGTGCGCTGGGCGTAAGATATGAGATCGATTACTCTGGTTGTGTTGTCCCTTGCTTCTCTTGAGGGGATAAATCCCACTTGGTCGAATTGTACTAGCTGTGGGATATATGTTATAATTCTATTTGCAATGATCTTAGCAAAAAGTTTTGTGTCCAGATTTAATAACGCAATAGGGCGGTAATTTCCACATAAGGAGGGATCTTTACCCTCTTTATGTATTAAGGAAA
The DNA here is from genome assembly GCF_965119305.1 of Pelophylax lessonae. Classification (NCBI taxonomy): domain Eukaryota; kingdom Metazoa; phylum Chordata; class Amphibia; order Anura; family Ranidae; genus Pelophylax; species Pelophylax lessonae. The sequence continues at coordinate 238,145,286 of NC_138771.1, forward strand.
TGTATGCTCGAAGGCTGTCTCTAGGGACCTGATTTCCTTTAGAAATGTTATTGAAGTGAGCTAATAAGGGGGGTTTTAACTGGGACCAGAACTGTTTATAGTATGGTAAGGTTAAACCGTCCGGGCCCGGAGCTTTGTGGGGTTTATTTTGATTTATAGCATAATCTAATTCTTCCTCTGAAATGTCTCCTTCCATTGCCTCTATTTGTTCTTTCTTTAGTGAGGGCATCCCAGAAGATTCCACATATTCCCTTGCTCTTATAGCTTGATCTCTGTCTCCTTTATCTACTTCTCTCCCTGTGTTTATATTGTAAAGAGATTGGTAAAAATTACCAAACTCCTTCACAATTTCTTCTATCCTTACAACTTTCTCACCCTTTTTTGTTTGTATCTGAGCAATTGTTGTTTTTTTTTTAGGTCCACGTAGCGCCCTTGCCAACATGGCCCCCGGTTTATTGGAGAATTCATATATTTGCCTCCTCATGAGTGTTAAACTTCTGATTGTTTTTTGATATAGAAGGGTATTTAGTTCTTCTCTAGTTTTAGTAAGATCATGCAAATGTACCTGCGCTAATGATTTTTTATGCATTGAACTAAGTTTTCCTAGCTGTGTCAACAATTCCGATATTCTCTTTTCATATTCTTTTTTACGCCGTGATCCTAACATCATTAACGTCCCCCTAATAACACATTTATGTGCTTCCCACGTCATAGACGGTGACATCTGCGTTCCATTATTTTCTTTGAAGTAATTTGTCAAAGCGAGTTCTACTTCTGTTCTTATTTCCGTGGATTGTAAAAGGGATTCATTTAATCTCCATGTGGGGGGTTTTGGTGGTACAGAGTCCAAATCCAGTACTATGTGTACTGGAGCATGGTCCGACATAATAGGCGTTCCAATTGCAGTAGCTTTAACCCTTCCCAGTTCACTCTGAGGGATCATGAATCTATCTAACCTTGAATACATGTTATGCGATGCGGAGAAATACGAGAAGTCCTTTTCACCTGCATGCATAATCCTCCACGGATCAATCAAATCGAGAAGAGAAAGTTCTTTTCTCAGACCATTGAGTTTTGCATAAGACAGGTGGGAGGAGCCTCGTGAAGTGTCTAGTAGGGGTTCTGCCACATAATTCCAGTCTCCGCCCATTATCAGTATTCCTTCCCGAAAATCAAGGATCATCGGTAATAGCTGCTGTAAAAATGTTAATTGATTCACATTTGGGAAGTATACATTGATCAGTGTTATTACCTTTTGTCCCACTGTACCCTTTATCATAAGGTATCTTCCCTGTGGATCTATCTTTGATTCCCGGTGTATCCAGTCTACTTCCTTCGCTATAACCATACTGACCCCTTTTGATTTTGATATTGGTGAGGGGGCGTGGTATGCCCATGGATAAAATCTATTGCACAGTTTAGGTATATTATCAGTTTTAAAGTATGTCTCCTGGAAGAAGGCTACCTGCGTATGGCCCTTTCTTATGTCATTCAATACCCGCATGCGTTTTTCGGGGGTAGATAGACCCCTTACATTTAATGAGGTCATCTTTAAACCTGCTCTGCCCGCCCTGGCCATTTTACCTCCCCCTCCTCAATCCCCAGTAACTTTAACTTATTCCACCTTTTCAATATAAGGGGGCGGGGGGGGGGGGGGAAAGAGGGGAGGGAGAGAGAGAAAAAAAAAAAAAAAAAAAAAAAAAAAAAAAAAAAAAAAAAAATGGAGGGATGGGATATATCAATGCTCGATCCTCACTGTTAATCTCCTGTTTTCCCTAATTGTCAAACCTTGACCGAAGCGCAACTATGCACTTATCTACTCTCGGGGCGAGTGAGAAGGTCGTTCCGTGGGACCTATACTATTTATAGGAAGCGAGAAGACAAAAGAAAAAAATGAAAAAGAAATCACAGGAAAAAACAACCCAATACAATAGTCTTCCCACTTCAAACTATAAGCGTTGCTCCCTGAGGACCGGCGAGCAGCCGCTCCGACTTTACTTATTTATGAAGAGCAGGACAGCACGAAAGATGTCTAAAAAGATTGATTTAAGCCCAATACGTATGGTCCCTCATTGAGGGGGAATTATCCAATTGTTTATCTGGCCAATTAAAGGTCTATCCCCCCCTTATGGTCGGTACAAAATACCCAATTCTAGTCTGTTTCGTGCTATTCCTGCTCCCCAAGCCATATTACCTGTTCCCTCTAGGCTAAAAAGGGAAATCAAAAACAGAAAACACAACATTTTAGGTCCCTCTATTCGGGGGTGAATCCCCCTCGGTGTGTACTTCATTTCCACGGCCCAATGTGGGGTCTCACCCCTTTCGGGGTGTTAGCCCCTTCTTATAGGCCCTTCCCGGGCATATGGAGCCCCAGGGAGTCTTTGTATCCCTGCAACTCCAGCCAGTCCGGCACCACTACAGGGGGGGTTCCGAGAAATGTAAAAAGACCCGGTAGTTGATCCGGCCACCGTAGAATGTAAGAACTATCTTTTTTAACCACAATTAAATGGAAAGGGTGGCCCCAATAGTATTTGGCCCCAGCGTTCTGTATGGTTTCCAAAACTGGTTTTAAGGTTGCTCTCATCCTAAGTGTCTGTCTTGATAGGTCCGGTAACAGCCGTATTGTTGAACCTTCATAATTAAGTGGGCCTTTTCTCCATGCGTTTTTCATAATTCTTTCCTTAATTGAAAAGTAATGGATCCTTATAAGGACGTCCTGGGGAAAGTCTGTTCCCATGCTTCTGGGGGCTTTAACCCGATGGACTCGGTCTATTTCTATCTCCTCATTTTGAGTGGTTTCTAAGAATATATTTAATATAGCCATTACTTTAGTTTTTAAATCTGGGCCTTGCACTGCGTCCGTTAACCCCCGAAGGCGTATATTGTTCCTTCTGTTTCTGTTCTCCCCATCGTCTTGTTGGAGTTTCAAGATCAGTAATTGCCTAGCAAAATTTTTATGTGTGTCTTCCATATGAACCACTCTAGCATTTAAAGCGTTTGTCTCCACTTCCACCGTTTCTATTTTTTTAGACATTGCATCCATCTGTCCTTTAAGAGAATTGATTTCTTGTGTCAATGCCAGGACAATTGAGGATGCCATTTCCGACATGTCCTGTTTTGTGGGTATAGCTGCCAATAAGTCTTTCAACTCCACGTTTAAACTGTCCTGTGTTCGGGAGTTTTGGGGGGTAGGGGAGTCAGTTCTCTGCGTGTTTTTGTCCGTCCCTTGCTGATTGAGATTCCCTAATGGGATTTCAGCAGGTTCCCGTTGATTACTGCCAGTTTTTTTTGAGGCATTTATATTAGCCGACCCCGAGCGTGTCTGTGCCATTTTGGAATAAGAAACACTTTCTTCTTGTGTGGGGGGGGTTCGAATAAAGTACTGAGAAATGTCTGTATGTCTCACCGGCGTGTTAACAGCCGCTCTCTCCCCTTCCCCACTCATAGACCAGAATACAGCTTTTGTCCACCCAGTGTATTGCTTCGGCTGTTTTCTCAGGAGTCAGTTCCCCCTTTTAGAGAAATATTATTTTAAGGAAATTCACTTACAGTTCCGAAGTGATGTCTGGGGCTGCTTCTGATCACCTTGGCATCAGACTCTCCTCTAACTAGGTACGGCTCGCTGCGGACCTCCAGGGATCGATTCGGCTCTGTGTTTAACAGCAGGGCGATACGGATCCCGGGTTGCTCCTTTGGCTCACCAGGCTGTCTGACTCCCGTTCTCTCCCCTCACTCCTCTGGATTGAGCAACTGCTGTGTCCTGTAGGGAACGCAGTGTTCCTAATTGCTGCCACACTAGTCCCCAGTGTCACCAGACCAGTGTAAGGCAGCAACAGTATTATTGATCACTGCCACACCTTTGCAGTGTTGCCTCTGCCTTCCACCTGTGCTAACCCTGGCCAGTTTATTGGTCAGGTTTCTGCCTGCTGCCTGGATTGATCCTTTGCCTGTTTGCCAAATATGTCTCTGCCTGCAGCCTGAACTGACCCATCTGCACATTCCACCAACTATGTTCCAGTAAGACACCAGTCCCAGTCATCCCTTGCAGACAACTGCACTCCAGGGACCTCAGGAAGGATTTTGGGCTCTACTATGCATCTAGACTGTAAATAAATCTCACACATGTGGTATCCCTATACTTAACAGACATAGCAGAATGCGTTTTGAGGTGTAATTATAAGTATGACTATGCTGTGTCTAAAAAATAACTTGTTAAAACAAATATTATCTAATTTCTTCATTTTCCAAAACATTGTGACAAAAAGTACAATTTCAAATAACTCACAATGAATTCTAATAAATACCTTGGGGTATTTGTACTGCCCTGGCTCTTTAGGGTCTCAAGAAATTAGATAGGCAGTCAATACATCAGGACTGTTGAATTTTCAGATGTACAGTATAATGAATATACTGTACTTTGTAGACTCCTTAACTTCACTCAGAGTAAATAATATACACTAATTTGGGTTATTTTTACCAAAGAATCGTAGCATAATACATTTTGACCTAAAATTATGATGAAAGATTTTTTATTTGCAACATTTAATAACAGAAACTAAGAAAATATTTGGTTTTTTTTGTCAAATAATTATTATTTTTTGCTTATATAGAAAAAAAGAAAAATCCTGTGGTGACTGAATGCCCCCAGAAGAAAGCTCTTTCTGTCTCAAAAAATAATAACAATTGAATTTAAATTAAGTAGAGCTAAAAAATGGCCTGGACAGGAAGGGGGTTAACGTGTCTGGCCTTGAGGTGGTTAAATTAGGTTACAAGGATGATGTGGGTTTTGTTAATGTATTAGAAGGTGTGTTTATGAGTACAAGGAGCAAGTCAAGCTGAGAATACACATTGTGGGTTTTACAAACATAATAAACAGGCAAAAAATTGGGGGAGCAAACCCTAAACATGTATATCTAAAGCCAGTGCAGCTATGGATCAAGCAACATGTATATTAAAAAAGAATAGCGCACACATGCAAAAGAAATGACTATCAAATATGGAGACAATCCATAAATAAAAATGGGGATTTAGTCCCACCATATGGCCATATCGTGCTCAAGCCCACCACTGCGTCAAAGTACCCCATTATCAGTGGGTCCTACACTATCCATAAAAAAGGGGTGAATCCAGCCTCTCTTACCCTTGGAGACAACACTCCTTGCTGGGAAGGTGTGCTAATGCATTACAGGGAACTCCTCCTATATCTACTTGATAGTGGACACCAATAGAGTACAGGTGTGTGTGTGGGGGATGGGATGCTCAACCTCAGAAGTCTGGTCAGACCGAATACATAATAAACAAGCAAAAAATAGGGGGAGCAAACCCTGAACATGTATATCTAAAGCCAGTGCAGCTATGGACCAAGCAACATGTATATTAAAAAAGAATAGCGCACACATGCAAAAGAAATGACTATCAAATATGGAGACAATCCATAAATAAAAATGGGGATTTAGTCCCACCATATGGCCATATCGTGCTCAAGCCCACCACTGCGTCAAAGTACCCCATTATCAGTGGGTCCTACACTATCCATAAAAAAGGGGTGAATCCAGCCTCTCTTACCCTTGGGTATGCTCCCCCAAATTTTTTGCTTGTTTATTATTTATTCAGTCTGACCAGACTACCGAGGTTGAGCAACCCCACCCCACCCCCCACACACACCTGTACTCTATCAGTGTCCACTATCAAGTAGATTTAGGAGGAGTCCCCTGCAGTGCATTTGCACATCTTTCCCAGCAAGGAGTGTTATCTCCAAGGGTTAGAAAGGCTGGATTCATCTCTTTCTCATGGTTAGTGTAGGACCCACTGATAATGGGGTACTTTGACGCAGTGGTGGGCTTGAGCACTATATGGCCATATGGTGGGACCAAATCCCCATTTTTATTTATGGATTGTCTTCAAATTTGGTAGTTTCTTTTGCATGTGTGCGCTATTCTTTTTTAATATACATGTCTCTGGGTTCATAGCTGCACCAGCTTTAGAAATACATGGGTATGCTCCCCCAAATTTTTTGCTTGTTTATTATTTATTCAGTCTGACCAGACTACCGATTTTGAGCAACCCCACCCCATCCCCCACACACACCTGTACTCTATCAGTGTCCACTATCAAGTAGATATAGGAGGAGTCCCCTGCAGTGCATTTGCACATCTTTCCCAGCAAGGAGTGTTATCTCCAAGGGTTAGAAAGGCTGGATTCATCTCTTTCTCATGGTTAGTGTAGGACCCACTGATAATGGGGTACTTTGACGCAGTGGTGGGCTTGAGCACTATATGGCCATATGGTGGGACCAAATCCCCATTTTTATTTATGGATTGTCTTCAAATTTGGTAGTTTCTTTTGCATGTGTGCGCTATTCTTTTTTAATATACATGTCTCTTGGTTCATAGCTGCACCAGCTTTAGAAATACATGGGTATGCTCCCCCAAATTTTTTGCTTGTTTATTATTTATTCAGTCTGACTAGACTACCGAGGTTGAGCAACCCCACCCCACCCCCCACACACACCTGTACTCTATCAGTGTCCACTATCAAGTAGATATAGGAGGAGTCCCCTGCAGTGCATTTGCACATCTTTCCCAGCAAGGAGTGTTATCTCCAAGGGTTAGAAAGGCTGGATTCATCTCTTTCTCATGGTTAGTGTAGGACCCACTGATAATGGGGTACTTTGACGCAGTGGTGGGCTTGAGCACTATATGGCCATATGGTGGGACCAAATCCCCGTTTTTATTTATGGATTGTCTTCAAATTTGGTAGTTTCTTTTGCATGTGTGCGCTATTCTTTTTTAATATACGGGTTTTACAAACATGTTCAGTACCATGCAGGCAGCTCCATGCATCATAAAGATCCTCTTTTTTCTCAGCAGTTTGGGAAGAGTATGGGAGAGCCTCCTTTATGTGCTACTGAAGTCTAAGGTGTCTTTAATTGCTTGTCATCTTTTTTTCTGCTTTGGCAATGAATTAATAAATGGAGTTGTGGTGCATAGACTGAGGAGGGTTAAGCTTACACAGCTGCACTTTTGAACAAAAAGGACATTATGTTTTTGTAGGTTGGCCTCTCTACACCACATTGAATGTTTGTGTAGGCTGTTTATGTCATTCACATTTGGGGTGGTTGTGTTAAGATCCATGGTGTGTGGGAAAATGCATGGAGTAGATAAAGATAAAGAAAGGGTACCCTGATAATGTTTTTTTAAGGAAAATTAGACAAAAGGTTGTGTATTAGGCCCCTCTTGTGTAGCATTTTAGTGTTTTCTTCTGGAGAACAAAATGAGGAAATGTGGCTCTGGTAATTGACTAGTAGCTTAGTGGTGTAACCCCAACAGTAGGAAAGTTAGTTGTTACTCAAACTTTTAGTGATTTGGCTCCTCCACTGTGCTGTGGCTGCCAAAATATGGGCATATAAGGTAATGTGTTTGTTATTTTAGGGTTTGCCTTTAAACCATTGAATGTCAGTGGCATGTTTATTGTGGGTGTCCACAAAGTTGTTATGAACAAAAGTGTAATCCCTCAATTTCCACTTAACATGATCTGGTTTCTCCTCAAACTGCTTCATCTGAGTCTGTATTTTACAAATGCTGTTATGTAAAACCAGATTCAGTTATTTTCTAAGACAGAGAAACATCTCCTTAAGTGTTTGTCTAGAGGCAGGGTGATGAGCCACCTCAATATCACCAGGTTTTCAGGCATGTGATGGTTTGACAGGCAATTATTTGGTTACGCAACACTGTACCCAAATGAATTTTATACCATTTGAAACAGCTTTCTTTTTGTGGGTTTTTAATAACTACTGTGTTTTTATGTTTTACTATATACAGTATAGGAAAGAAGACTTTCTGATTTAAAACATATCAAATAAAAATGACAGGGAATTACAAACCCCAAAATGATTATTTTTAGCAAAGTGGACACCTCAAGTTGATGTTATTTTTTGCCATAATTTTTTGGGAAGTGAAGCAACATGCCGCAAATAAGGTTTGCTTAACACTTACAAGTCACTCACTAAAGCTAAGTGTAAGTCTCCCATTGTTAGTGTAAAAAAATACTTGGAAGATGAAATTGCATTGTGTGCACTAGCTAGATATTATAAACCTCTTTAAAAAGCAGAACTTCCCGTTTTAGGTGAAGTTTTACTTTACCGCTTCCCATCCACCCACAGCCTATAGACAGTAAGAAGTAGCGGTACGTCACCCCACATCATCCCCACCGGGATCCATTTGTGTCTAATCACAACAATCACATACTACTCAATGGAAACCAAATTTAAACATTAGTTCTTTCTTTTCTCACACAGATTGGCTGTGAGAGCAGAGAGAACCCATGCTGCAGCTTGTAAGTGTACAGCAGCCTGTCACAGTGCATGTACACTCACAGACAGCAGTGCAAGCCTGCCCCGTGTCCCTGATCATTGCCCCAAGTGTAGTGCCATTAAACAGTGCAGCCAGCCCCTGTCACCTGCCCCAGTGTCACCAGTTCTCACAGTTACACCACCATGCATCATACCGACATCCTGATCATCACCATACCAGTGTCCTGATCACCGCCATTCGCCATACCAGTATCCTAATTATCACAATACGCCATACCAGCGCCCTGATCACCGCAATACACTATACCAGTGCCTGATCACTGCCAAACACCATACCAGCATCCTGATCACCGTCATATGCTATACCAGCGCCCTGATTACCGCTATACATCTTACCAGCACCTTGATCACCTCCATACATCATACCAGCATCCTGAGCACCACCACATCATACTAGCGTCCTGATCACTACTATACCTCATACCATCATCCTGATCGTCGCCATACCAGCATCTTGATCTTTACCATAACCCATAACCCATACCAGCTGATCACTGCCATATATCAAAACCAGCATCCTGATCACCACTGTACCTCATAACAATGCCCTGATCACAGCCATACCCCATACCAGCACCCTGATTTCTGCAATTTGCCATACTAGTGTCCTCATCACCGCTATAATCCCTACCAGTATCCTGATCACCTCCATACACCATACCAGCGTCCTGATCACTGCCATATCTCATACCAACATCCAGATCACTGCCATATGCCATACCAATGTCTTGATCACGTCCATACCTCATACCAGTGCCCTGACCACTGCCATACCCCATACCAGCATCCTTATCACCGTCATACCTCATACCAATGTCCTGTTTATCACCATACACCATATCAGTGTCCTGATGCCCACCATTTGCCATACCAGCATCCTAATCACCGCCATAATCCATACCAGCATCCTGATCACTGCCCTACCCCATACCAGCATCCTGGACAACTGTCATTTTGAAAGGTTACTACATTGCCTTGTTTTTTGAGCTTCTTCACTGACAAAAGATTCAGTGAAAGGACATTCTCACAGGTATCCTTCTGGTGATAATCTAGGAAATAGGACAGTAAAGAAAACAGTCTCCTATTCCTTCTGATTCCATTATTTGCCCATTAGCTGTGGAGATTTATTTTCTGTTTTACTCTGGCAAAGGATGAATAAAGAAATGTCTGTTATTTGTCATGTGACCCGTAGCTCCTGAATCAACACACATGCCTGCAAAGATGAGGTTAAACTTTTGGATTGAAAAACATATTCATTATCAGAAGCAAAATCAGTTTCTTCCTTCACACTTTTGGCCTTTTGCAGTTTAATTTGTTTTAGCATTCTAGCTTTCCAGATTCTGCAATCTGCTTTTAAATGACCTTGTTTCTTGCACACAAAAAATTCACGTGTTTCTTGTTGCATGTAACTGTTTTTATTCCTATTTTTCATCTTTAAAGCAGACTCTGCGACAGAAGTTTTACACTTATATTCATCCACAAGCTTGTTCTTAACATATTCCAATATTCAGTTCATCATCTGGACATTGATCAAGTGTTGTGACAAGCATTTTATAACTTTCTGGTAAGCCACTGCGTAATAGTGCTGCAACATGAAAATCTTTTATTTGTTCTATACCTCTCACTCAGGCGTTCAACCATTTCCAAGGTGTGTCTTATGCAATCATGCATACTCCAGCCTTTCATCAGCTTGGTTTGGTATAGCTTTCTAATCAAATACAGTTGGATGTACATTTGGTTAGCGCACCTGATTTTTATTCGCTTAAATACAGTTTATTGCTGAGATTAGCTCTTTCATGCACCTTTTTTAATCCTTCCTACATTTCTTTAGCAGTTTCCCACTTACATATGTATGATTTGATCATATTCTATGCTACGAGAGATTTTGCTCTGAGCTTTTTGGTCTTTCTCTATCCACTCATCTGAAGGTTCTTCTGGCCTGACTTAATTTATACATTTCTCTTATTAGCAGCATTTTAATCTTGAATTTCCAAGACTGGTAGTTTTGGTTTGTCAGATTTGCAAATGAAAACATTGTTGCAGATGTGTTACTGGTAATTTTCATTTACCCTTTCACTGTATGATTTCTGTTGCTGTATTTAGCACCTATCTTCTGTAGCTGGCTTTGACTATGCTATGACTGGGCTTTGACTGGGCCATGACTGGGCTTTGACTGGGCCATGACTGGGCCATGACTGGGCTCTCAGCTTTTCTTTGGGTGGGTGTGTGGGCCCATACAACTGAGGAGTAGTGCTGAGCGAACACGGACTGTATTATTCGTGTTCGTACCGAATAATTGGATTTTTGTTACCCGAACATGGAACCGAAAACTTTACTGTATGTTCGGGTTTAAAATCCGTGTTCGGTCATTTTATTTCCTGTATTGTATGTAATGGCGCGCTTTTAATGGCGGGCTTTCAACAGCCAATCAACAAGCGTTTAACTGGTGTGCCTTAAGCCATCCCAGCCATGCCTACTAATGTATTAGTAGCTGTGATTGGCCATCTGAAGCATGTGACCATGTTTTTATAAGTTCGAGAGCCCCAGCGCGCTGCGTCATTCTGCTGTAGTTTAGGGACAGAGCACACATCATACGTGCTGGCTGCTGATTAGGGACAGGCAGTGATTCTGTGAAAAATTGTGTCCGAAAATAATGCAGGGACAGGTCGGAGTGCAGGCAGGGAGAGTTAGTAGAGCATTTTAGGGCGAGGCTGGAGATTAGGCAGAGTCAGTGTTCTACATCGATTTTGCTGTGTGGGGGGTTGTGCAGTGAACGATCTTATTGAGCATATTAGGGCGAGGCTGGAGATTAGGCAGGGTCAGTGTTCTACATCGATTTTGCTGTGTGGGTGGTTGTGCAGTGAACGATCTTATCGAGCATATTAGGGCGAGGCTGGAGATTAGGCAGGGTCAGTGTTCTACATCGATTTTGCTGTGTGGGGGGTGGTGCAGTGAACGATATTATCGAGCATATTAGGGCCAGGCTGCAGAGATTAGGCAGGGACAGTATACATCGATTTTGCTGTGTGGGGGGTGGTGCAGTGAACACAATCTTTTTGCCCTCACTTGAGCCCACTGAGGAGGAGGGAGAAAAAAATCTATTTTTATCAGTCTGTTGTGTGCAGCGTTCAGCTATATTTCACTACAGATTGCTGTTCTAATCTGCTATTAAAAAATTAATTTAAAGGGGAATTTTTTTTTAAGAGCACTTGCCATGCTCTTAACTACATTTTGCTACCATTTGCAGCACTCTAGCCCTTTCCATTGGTGTTTTAGAGCCATTTTAGTGCCTGAAAGTTCGGGTCCCCATTGACTTCAATGGGGTTCGGTGTCCGGGTAAAGTTCGGAAAAAGTCCGGGACACGGACCCGGACTTTTTTTTCAAGTTCGGCCGAACCCGCCGAACACGGACATCCAGGTGTCCGCTCAACACTATTGAGGAGTTTTTCCCATTAGGACTTTAGGTGAAGCGCCACACAACCAGTAATAAAAACATAGTACAAATTTATTGAGTGTATGCCAGCAATGGAACTGGGAAAAAATGTCCTAATGCCAAACAATTAGCCCAAGAATGCAAATCCATTACATGGTTAAATACAGTAACCAAATAGTCCATTGTAAATGTGTCATAGCATCTATGGTGACCCAATGCATTTCGTGAGTTCAGTCTCACTGTTCAGGGGCTGATACATAGACATAATCTATAAGGTAAAATTGTTAAAAAATATGACATAGTAATGAACATGGAAATGTATCAGGTAGATTGGAATGTGGGAATCAGACTAAGGTATGCATACGCACTAAAATGTAAGATGCTGCATGCCAAAGTTGCACCAGCAGCCACTGAAGACGTCTGACCCAGGAGCTGTGGGTAAAGGATCCAAAATGGGCCAACAGCCCAAAACAGGACAAATAGGAGAACGGACAAACAGAACCATCCAACATGACCTGCCAGAATGGTGGCTAGAAAAAAAGAGTGTAGATGGGTGGTGATGTGCACAATAAATAAAAAATAAAAAAAAAATGAAAAATTAAAAAAAAAATTAAAAAATGATGATTTATAGCCCTACAGGCCCATCACAGGATTCCTCCCAATGCCGTGTGGACGCCCAGGGGGAGGGTGAGACAAAATTAACCCCACCATCCCTGGGAGGGGGGGGGGACAACACAGGTCCCTCTACAGCATCACGTAACACACGTCACGTGATCTGATGCCATGACATGTCAGCTGGGCCATTGCCATGTGTCAGATGCTGTACCAGACGCCGATGCATCTCACTGGGGCCACCCATCCAGTATGAGACAAGCAGGGATAGTGGATGATGGATCGGCATCACAGCTCCCGGGAAATAAATAACCGGCCAGACACACATCACACCTGCAAGTGAACAATCCCACATAGTACAAAACAGACATAAATATAATAAAAGGACTGAAATATCGGGTACAGCCAACCAATAGTAGGCAGCAGGTGTCTTCCACCTAATAATCGCTAACAAACAAAATATGGTTGGTAGTACCCTGTGAGGCGCCTCCATCTCTATTGTACATACAATTGCACAACTGGTAAATAAAAGCATAGTACAATGTCTATGTATCAACCCCTGAAGAAGCTTTGTAGTCTATGATATCATTCACTCTATATGCCAGTAGTTGAAGTGGATCTTCAAGCAGACACGAATCCACACTGCAGATTGGACAATGAAGTAGCATCATCACACTAATGAGTTAATCACTCTTTTCAGTATGCTTTCCTCTTCTAATAGCAAACTCCCAGTATTAGACTGACAGCAGTAAGTGCCTGATTTTCTACTAACAAAGTCATCACTTTTCTGCTAAAGAATGTACACTCCAGCATTCAAATGTACACTGGCTAAGCCATGGTGTGTCTAAAATACAAAGTATGTATTTTATCCAATGTTTTGGGTCTATCTAACTGCTGTTAAGCTTTTTTTAAAACTATGCTGAACCATTGTGATCCATGTGCTAAGAAATATTGTTCTACTCAAGGGTTTATCTTTATGCACATGTGCATTAGTTAACACACCAGCTGGTGTACTAGATTCCATTTATTTGGGATAGACACATTTTTCTAAAGAAAATGACTGGTATATATGGTAACTTTTTTATCCGTGGCATGCTCTATGGTTTTTTTTTTTTTTTTTTTTTTTTTGCACCTGCTGCTTTGCTTGCCAAAGTGTATTTCATTATCAGTGGGCTGGTTGTGTAAAGGTTTTTTATTTTTCATTTTCAGGTGAAATTTTGACACACGCATGCCTTGTTAATCATAGGGGAAGGTACAGAAACAGCAATATTTGTATTAGTAAATTGGAGTCGATCTATTAAAGATAAATATACTTTGTAGCAGAAGTTGCTCTTTTCAGGCAAATTATCTTCAGAGCTTAGTGAATGAAGTGAAGCTCCACTGACTTCCATCATCCAATCATGTGCAAGTGAAAATACTGATTTTTATTTTATATATATTTTCCTTGCACACAATTGGATTTTCCTTGCAAAGTAAAAATTCACAACATTCACTAAGCTCTAGGAAAAATTCCACTGCAAAGTGCATCTTCCCTTGGAAAGTGTACGGAATATTTGCTTTTAGTAAATCAACCCCTCTTTGTCTACATTACAGAAGGATAGAAGACTGAAAGAGGAGAAAAGCTAACTGTATTACTTCATAATGAGTCCAAAAAATAGTTTTATAATAAAGTTTTTTTTTTTAATCCTTTTTTATTATGATTATGTTTTGGCAGATTCTAAGTTGGATATCATGGGAACTGTCCAAATGAGTTGTGGTCTCCAATTTTAAGATTTGCTGTGGTATTATAAGGCAAACGTAATTTTTCACTCAGGCAACCAATCCATAGATTAGTACATTTTTTTTCCATTCAACCAGTTGAGCTAGTGTATTCTGAGAGCAAGGAGACTTACCCACCATCAGAATATACTGGTCAGCATAGGTTGCAATGCCGATCAAGCAGGTAAAATCCTATAGGGTGATTGTACAGGAGTTGATCAGTAGATCAACTTCTGTACAACCTCGCTGCCCATTCATAAATTGAAATTCAGGAAGTCTCTGCTGAAAAGGATGAATTTTGATTTATGTATGGCCAGCTTTACAGTAGGAGTAGGAGATTTACTATTTCAAAGCAAGTTCTCTATAAATTAATTTTCTTTTTACATTTTTATACTCTTACTGTTGAACTATCCAAATTAGATCATGGTGACATCAATGCTGTAATAAAATACATAGTGAAATGTATCTCCAGCAGCAACTGCAGCATGATAATTAGAGTTTTAGACATGATATAGTGTTTGGATATGCATACTATTTAAAAAACAGAAATCTTACATGTACTAATACACATTATTTAAAATCAATAAATAACATTAAAATATTAAAATAAAGGGGGTATAATAAGAACAAAGGAAGCCTATCATTATCATGATTGTTAATCATTATTTCCAATAGTAACCTCTGTTGTTCATACAAACAATGGCATAAAACTGAACTCCATATTTTCAGTCCATGGATTTATACAAAGTTAAAGTTATGCTGTTCCCTTTTGTGCTATCACCTTGTTTTATACATCCCAGGATCATTTTACATCCTGTTAGAAATGCTCATTCAAGTGTTACTTTTGTGTAGCTTAGAAACTTGTCTTCATAACGAAGATTATCCAAAGCTTTTCCTTTCCTGTATTAAATTCTGGACTAGGGATGTAAACGGCCACAGATAAGCCTTGGTGTTTTTCATAAACTGTCCTCTGTATAAATCATTGAAACAAAGATACTTAGAAATTGTTGATTCTGACTTCATTCTAGTTCTTTTATTTAGTGCTCTGACATCTGAGAGCATATTTCTTATTCTGCTGCCTTATTTATGTAACAGTAATGCTTTATTCACATCACGTAATCCTTTTCCAAACTTACAATATCATAATTCTCTTTTTTTTTTTTTAAAAACAATGTTTGTACCTTAAGAGGTCTACATTACTGTACTGTATACAATAGAATGTGTTTTTTTTTGCATTGCTTTTTTACTAAATTTAGTATTCTTGCTTTTTGGAAAATGTTTCATGCCTTTTTCCCAACTTGTTCTCAACTTGTTCACACATAAATACATTATGAAAAAAAGGACATTGCTTTTCCATTCTGCCTCTTTTCACCTGTATCTGAGCACTTTGAAAAAGTGTACACTGCATTGCCTGATGACACCAGAAATCACTGATTGATTAGACCTAGAGAAAACTTCAGGTTCAGTTTTGATCCTGGCATAAATAACTTACTGGTTAACTTCAGTGGCGGCTGGTGCTCCATGGGCCAGGGGGGGGCAGACGGACCACACCATACCCTCCCGGACCACACCAACTTGCACACCATACCCCCCCCCCGGTCGCCGGCTCTCTCACCCTCTCACCCTGGACATGTGGAGGGCAGTCGGCAGTCAGCAGTAGCAGCGGCGGCTTCCCCATCGGTCTCCTGCGTCTCCTCCCTCCTCCTCCTCAGTCAATGGAATGGCTTCTCCTTTTGGCCAATCAGGAAACAAGTCTCAGGACCCTCTTCCTGATTGGCCAGGAGAAGAATCCCTGTGACAATAGTGAATATTCATTCACTATTGTTACACAACCTCTCTTTTTTTCCTTTGGCTTAGAGATTGTGTTTTCTTACCATTCTGCTAAACATTTTGTTAATCAGTACTACTTGGATCTTGAAGAAGGGGACATACCCCGAAAGCTTGTCCTGAAAAATTTTATGTTAGTGCAAATAAAAAATGTATCACGAACAGTACTCAATTGTCTCTGTTGCAAGTGCCCTAATACGGCTACAATGACCTCATAACATAAATAGATAAAAGTTGACCATTGTCGTTGGATAATTTATGTAGGATATTTTATATACATATACATACACACAGGTTATTTTTTTTATAATATGTACATAGGTGTGTACTGTAGGCTATTATTTATGGCCTAACACAGCTGGCAGGCAAATTGCATTTTACATATCAAAAGGGCCAAAGCTGTTACCTACAGGGGATTTTAAAATTTAAATTTGTCTGATTAGACTAGAAAAGAATAGTAAAGGGCCCAGGGGGGTTGTTAATGCAATTTGGTAAGAAGGCAGTCATTCTTTCTCACATTCTTTCTCCATCAAGATGAGAGAATAGGTGTAGATTATAACACACATTATTGCATGCATGGAAGATATATAGATGCGTAATATAGATGGGACATATGTGGGATTGTAGTGTCTCTATGCTTGCTAACATATGCTATGCTTATTTTTGAGTGAAACGTGTAGGGTACTTTGGGTTCATAGGATAGGTTTTGATGCACAATCACTTCAACATGGGGATATATTTGGTGGGGAGGGGTTTTGATCAGTCTGGCTAATCTCCTAGATCAGCGATAGGAGTGATTAGTATACTGCAGCATAGGACAGTTTTGGGTCCAGTTAGAATAGAAAGATTAGGAGCGCTTTCCCAAGAGTGCCTTTGAATAGGGAGGAAATTTGGTGGCAGGTAAATCTGAGACCTCCCAAATATACTCCTTCTAATTGCTGCAGTGGAGATGGAGGTAACCAGACTGAGAGGAATGTTTTGAATATACCCTTCCCTATAAGTGAAAACACACACACCCAACAAATCGATCTAACAAAGTCCTAATAATCTTTAGGCATCGTCTCTAGGTCTTTTGGTGGGTGGGCATGTACACCTTGTTTTGAATTTTCGAATATATGCTAGGACGAAGGGGATCCTGAAGGCTACTGCTCATTGTAATATTTACTCTGTTGGATTTTGTCATCTGTTGCAAGTATTTTGTGAACTTTTTCTGTGCTGGGACTCAATGAATGCATCTCGTTGGAAGAACAGATTGCTGCGGGAGTAACTAGAATTATGATATTAATTATCATCCTTCTACAACTATATCACTACATTCATCCTTTAAATACTACATCTCTACAATTGTGAGCACATAAAGCAACAGACTTACTGGCCAGATTATTAGGTGAAAATAAAAGGAAGAAAGTTAACTAATGTAGCCATCACATCTAAGAATTGGTACACTGCAAAAAAATAAAAGCTTGCTTTTGGAGTTAATACTGCTTTATTAACATTGAATAATTACATTTACTAGAAGCATGGCTCTGCTGCACATGTGATTGCTGGCAATTCCAACTGATTTATTATTCATATAGTCAATGTTAATCTTAATAACTCTCCGTGAAAGGCAAGATTGAATAAAACACTGAGAAATAAACCATGAACGAATGTCCACATTGGCACATTGACCTAAAATATCTAAGGTGTCTAACACAGAACAACAACCCAGGCAACAGAGCTTTAGTCAATATTGCTAATCCAAATACAAGTATATAAACATTAACATAGAAAATTCTTGGATATTTCCGAAATAATATATTATCCTGGCAGTACCCCAATTCTATTTTTAGAGAGGACACATTCTCTGGAATTGGCACGAACAGATTTTGTGAGTGTGTTGCATGTGTTCTAAAAGTGGTGCGGTGTGCACCCAATCCATGTACAGTATCTGTCTAGAACTTGTAATTTGGCACATGCTGCACAACTTGTGCAAGACACTTTCACAAAACCTGTCTCTGTATGCCAATGGAAAGTTGATTTAATTAGCTCCATTTTTATGAGATACAAATTGTATGTATTTTATATTTAATTTGGTGCAGGTGTTGCTCCACAATGTAGAAGTGGTGCAAATTAGAACTGCCTATATTTTGTGCACAAGTTGCTGTCAGTACCAAAACTGTTGTCGATGTTTTTTAGGCGCAATACATTAACAAGAGCAATTACTGCTAGAAAAGTGGCTTAGCAGCTTTATTGAATACCCCCATTGTGTCAAAAAACATGCTGCACTGTAGTAGGTAGGGGCACCTAGGTATTTGTTTCTGGTGGAAGACACCTGTCAATTCTATCCATACTGGTCAGAGTAGTAAATGCCCATGTTTTATTGCAGATAAAAGAAATTATTTACTCAGCTATGAGTACTTAGAGTAGTAGTTAAAGAGGAGCTCCAATCTCCCCCCAAAAAAATGTAAATTAACGGCTACAAATACTGTAGCTGCTGACTTTAATAAATGGACACTCACCTGTCTAAGGATCCAGAAGTGTCCTCATTCAAGCTGATTGTTCAATCTTTTCTTAGGGAAAGCCATTCTGCACTTTTTAAAGGAAAGGGGCAAACTTACGCACAGACCGCCTCGGAGATCTGACCGGAAGTGGGAGCAGATACCTATCAAAATCAGGTACCTGCTCCTTCCCACCCCAAAAACTGCCAATTGTTAAAGAGGAGATGATGTAAAGAAGCGGAACTTCACCCAAAAGGGTATATAACGTTTATTTTGCAGTTTACAGATTTATATCTAGTTTAACATAATCTTTTGCATGCTCCTTTTATAAAAGGGTATGACTAAAATGTAATCCCTGGACAACCTTCATTATTCTCTGTGTAGTTTTTATATGAAGGTGCTGAAGGTTCTGCACTTTAGAGTTAATGATATTTGGAGGAAATCTGAACTGCATTTGCAATATTGGTATTATATATGTTTTATATACTGCATTATCAGTACACATAGTCCCCTCAGAAAAGTAGGTGTGCTCAATATTACTGCAGTTTGATAATCGTTATTAAAGCTTCCACCCATCCCTGTTGCATGTTTAGTTTATTGCATGTGCAGTTAATTTGAACTGCTGTTTGGTACTCCAAAGTGCTACTGCCTTCAATACACAAAGGGCTGTGTTCATTAAAGACATACAGGCCCTATGTAATGCATATAAACCATGAAATATACAGTAATACTTGACTTTTCCATCTGTAAAGTCGTAAAGTCTAATCAAATATCAAGTAGTACCTAGCCACTATAGAGGTGAATAGAAAAGCAGTGATCCTAGTGTATAAAAGGAACTGACAGGTAGAAATGGGGGGATTTTAAATTACCTTTACTAAAGCTCGCTGAGATGGACATAAAAAGCACATTAATTATTTCCCTCAGTCAGTCTCTTATTGCCTAATTCCAGTCAGCGGTGGAATCCAATATGATCCTATTTTTCTTCATTTGCAGAGAAAGCAGTGGCTTGATAATGATACAGTTCCCTATCCCTTATGATAGAAAAGTACTATATTGTTTTTTTTGTTTTTTAACCCTAGCAGGTATAGAGCTGGATTTAACACTAAGTACCTACATGTGACAGTGATTAGTCATGCATCATCAGTTGGAATGTCTGTCTTATATAAGGTTGCATATTGTCATAAAATTCTAAGTCAGGCTAGGACCAGGAGAGCAAGGAAATGTCCTGTATGAACAAAAAAATCCTAGCAGAGGGTTGTTACTTTGAGCACCAAACATTGATTGCCTACAAGCTCCAGTGATGAAAATCTAGCCCTTTATTGCATAGCACTTCTTTATTAGAGCCATGACACACAAATATCTCTAACTACAATCTGATATGCACTCTGTCAGACAATTAACCACTTGCCGACTGTATACTGTAGATATACGGGGGCAAGGAGGCTCTCCTACGCAGGATCACGTATCTAGTAAGTGATACTGCACTTCCAGGTTTTGGGCCCACGCATGCCGCCGGCAGCCTGCTCCCACTGTAATTAGACACAGCAGGGTTGATTGGCAGGTACGGCGGACTTGATGTTTGCCAGTACCCTCTGATGCTTCAGTACACAGTCAGAACGGCGGTCTGCCTATGTAAACAAGGCAGATTGCCCTTCTGTCACTACAGAAGAAATGGATCCCGTGTCTCTGCTAAGCAGAGGAACAAATCAATGCCTTTTCTTAGTACAAACACCTCCCCCACAATAGTAAAGCACATGTCAGGCACACATTTAACCCCTTCCCTGTCAGTGTCATTAGTAAAGTGATAGTGCATATTTTTTAGCATTGACCATTGTATTAGTGTCACTGGTCCCCAAAAAGTGTCAAAAGTGTCAGTTAGTGTCCCGACGCAATATCGAAGTCCTGCTACAACTCACTGATTGCTGACATTACTAGTAAAAATTAAAAAAAATAAAAAATAAAAAAAATCCCATAGTTCATAGACGCTATAAATTTTGCGCAAACCAATCAAAATATGCTTATTGTTTTTTTTTTTTACCAAAAATATGTAGCAAAATATACATTGGCCTAAGTTGATGAAGAAATTAGATTTTTAAAATTTTATTGGATAAGTTTTATAGCAATAAGTTAAAAATATATGTTTTTTTTTTTTTTTTAAAAATTGAAGATCCTTTTTTGTTTATAGCGAAAAAAAACAAAAACCGCAGAGGTGATCAAATATCACCAAAAGAAATATCTATTTGTGGGGAAAAAAAGGGCATGCATTTTGTTTAGGTACATCATAACACACCCACACAATTGTCAGTTAAAGTAATGCAGTGCTGTCTCCCAAAAAAATGGCCTGGTCATGAAAGGGGGGTAAATCTTCTGGAGCTGAATTGGTTAAAGTGGGATCCTCTCACTCACTGCCAAATATATCACCAATATTTGCAATACATTTGCTTACTGTGAATTTCCCTGAAATGCGTTTATTCCCAGTTTGAATTATTATTTATTACTACTTACAGGTGTGTAATATGTATACTGTATACTGGTAATACTACTTCTTGATAAATGAGGCATGTTTGCCCAATAGACATTTTTTTTACTTGTAGTACAGAAAATCATATGCCTGCCTTATTGTAAAGTAGGATTTTGTATGCTGAAAAGACTAGGGGGCTGTTTAGTTTACAAATATAAGATCGTATACAGTATACAATACAACCCCTGGCAAAAAAAATGGAGTCATCACTCTTGGAAAATGTTAATTAAATTGTTTAATTATGTAGAATTGCCTCAAAACTTTTTTCATTTTTATATCCAACCTTCTGGCTTTAGAAAACAAATATAAAAAAGGAAAGAAAACGGTAGTCAATTGCAACTGTTTTGGCAGATCAAGCAGAGAAAAAAAATATGGAATCACTCAATTCTGAGGAATATATTATGAAATCATCATGTACTTTGCAGTTCTAAAACAAACATCTGAATCAGATTATATCTGCTAATTAGTCTGCAGTTAAAAAAGAGAAAATGCACAGCAAAACCAATGAGCAACAAATGGTCAGAAACTGGAGGCAATGTCTGTGGCCGAACTGTAAGACATCGCCTAAAGGAAATGTACAGAAAAGCCAAACAAAAACCAAATTTAACACCTAAACAGAAAAAAAACAAGGGTATAGTTGGCTAAAGAAAAGCAATCATGGACTGTGGATGACTGGATGAAAGCGACATTCAGTGATGAATCACAAATCTGCATTGGGCAGGGTGATGATGCTGGAACTTTTGTTTGGTGCTGTTCCAATGAAATGTATGAACATGACTGACTGAAGAAAACATGCAAATTTCCACAATCATTAATGATTTGGGGACACCCTTCCCTTTTGATTGGATATAGCCACACTGGATTCAAATTGCTTTTTATCAGAGACTCCTTATCTGTTGACAAACGATGTATCTTTATGATTGATATTTATAGCTGTGTATAAGTAAATTTTTTGTGTGCATATTAGCGCTGCTAGTGTTGTGGTTTTATCTATATATGCTAGAATAATTCTATTACACCTCTTTTTACATTGTTATATTATATAGCAGCAGCTGCGACCCATACATTCAGGGTCTTGTTTTAAAATAATTATATCTCTTTTATCTTTAGCACTGGATGAGTGAGTATTGCATTTTTTTAGCAACTATTGTGCTTTTCTTACTTTTGTTTGTCATTGCAATAATAGAAAACTTGAGCCGGATTAGTTAAGAATACTGTTTGTCGATAGTTAAATCCATGCCTCAGAGAGTTCAAGCTGTTATAAAAGTCAGAGCTGGTGCAACAAAGTACCAATGGTGTACTGTAGTGGGTTTTTTTCATATTCCATAAAAGTTTCCAGAATTGAGTGATTCTATATTTTTTTCCTCTGCTTGATCTTCAAAAAAGTTGTAATTGACTACAGTTTTCTTTCTTTTAAATTTTTTTAAGTGTTTCTTAAAGCAAGAAGGTTGGAATGTTAAAAGAAAATAGTTTTGAGGCATGTCTGTAATTCGTTTTTGTTCTACACAATTAAACAATTGAATGAACATTTTCCAAGAGTGGTGATTCCATGCTTTCTGCCAAGGGTTGTAATATAAGGCCTCCATTGCCTGCCACTGTGTTTTTGAACATGATGAAATAGTTGACATTTTCAACTTTTGTGTGCTTGGTTGTTTATAGAAAAATGCCTTTGGTGGGCATTTTGATAAGATTGCTCCCCAATGAAAAAACATCACTTGTTTTTAGCTCCAAGACAACATTTCCAATTAAATCAAATAACTGTCTTTCCCTCACTTCTTTTTTGTAATAACATTTTAAGTTTTTCCTTTTTTTTAATATCCATGATTTATTGTTCACTGATTTAATGTACACATGCATACTATTTGCTTAATATATTGTACAGATTTTAATAATCAAAAGGCAGTAGCTCACACAGCAAGTTAGTAATCCTTCTCACTCTACTCTGTATAGAAAAGTTCTGGTTGTTTGCTGCATTGATTTAATAAAAAAGCACCAAGACACCTAATTTGTAATTTTTTGAAAGAATAATCAGAAAGTGATTTTAATGGTGCCATAACACAGAAATTCTTATAAAAACATTTTTATTTGGATCAAAATGTAAAAGATATGGGGCATACAGTTACTCCCCAAAGCTTTTTGCTCGACATTTTTTGCTTTTCTGCTCCTTCAGGAGCTGTAAAGCATGTGTTACTACAAGGAAACAAATGCAATCAATATAATAAAATGCACAGATAATGACAATTCTCATTCATTACTAATACACGTTTACATATACTGCAAAAATACATATATTTTCCAAGAAACACATCAAGTAAATACTAAATTTTTACATCAAAATCAAAAACATTTTTCATTAATTTCAGTGATAGTCTGAGCGCAATACAGAAAGGCAGACAATAAAGGAATTCTCACCATATGTATATATCACATACACTTAAGCACTACCAGGAGTCCTAAAGTTGATATAGGAAGGAGGGCCAGCACCTAAGGTGACAATAGGTCGTAGGGTAAGCACATCCAGCCAGTGTAGCTGAAAAAAGTTAAATAACATATGTATATGTGTAAAGATATATATATATATATATGCACAAATGAGCCCCAATCAATTGGACTCAATCTTATAACTGAAAAAAAAACAAATATCTACATTTATCTTTAAACATCCTGAATACGTTAAACTGCTGTCAGATATTCCTCCCAGATGTAGGGAACAAAATAGAAAAGCCCTGGGATGCCCATCCAGAGTTAGACAAGTTGTTACAAAGATAATATGTAAAAGCAGAGTAGTCCGCAAAGCACACTCAGATAGTCAAAGATGTTCCATCTAAGGTAAACAAAGATCACAACAAATGCAGTTTATAAAGTGTTCACAGAAAACTTTACCAGGGCAAAGCACATCCAAATCATATATTGTTCACCAATTCAACAGACATGGAGACATGGCAGCACCCTCCGGCTCCAGGCAAGCACTGGGGCATTCCCGGATCTGCCGGCATCTGACGTCACAGGCAGATCATGGACATGCATTTCGCCTCCGTGCATGTGTAAACACCACCTGCTGATGGCGTCACACACGTGTGCCCCATGTCCTCCACCACCATCTTGGAAAATCCACCCAAAGAATGGGCACTTCTCAAATGGGATGGGTAGGAAATAGAAACAGCCAGATAACAGGACTTGAAGAGCAAGGGCGGAAGGTCTATACCTTGACTAGGGCCATGGACTCTAGGGGGACCAGCAATGACAGCCCGATGAGAGTACACCCCAAAAGGGCCACAACCATCCTGCGAGGAGGCACACCCCGCGTGCCTGTATGATCAATGTTCCACACAACCAGTGGTGGCTCTGAAAATACAATTAAAAAACTAGCCCAAATATATAAGATTGCCAATAGCCAAAACCTTCTGACAATCAAAGTGACAATAGTCAGACAATGTTTCATACTATTTGCTTATTATATTATACATATGTTAATAATCAAAAGGCAGTAGCTCACACAGCAAGTAGTAATCCTTCTCACTCTACTCAGTATAGCAAAATTCTGGTTGTTTGCTAAATAGATTTTTATAACAAAGCACCAAGACACCTAATTTGTAATGTCCCTAGACAGCAGAAATGTTTTTCAAGAGAAAGACATTGCAACAACCTGTAGGTATTTTCAATATTACAACACATCGTATTACTTGCTACATGATTCTAGCTGAGCTGAAGTCAATGGGGTTTTTTACTTACAGCCCAAACACATGTAGGGGGCCCGGGGATTCTGAGGGGCCCGGCCACTCAGCCCCAAACAAAGAGACAGAGTTGTTGATGCTGTAGTAACTAACAATTGCTAAAGCAGGGTGGCCAAGGAGTGAGTCAATGTAGCTCATTTAGTTCTGGCTGCAGGGGGGAGGCAAAATTATATAATTTTTACTCTGCCTCTCCCTGCAGATCAGGTTCTGGTTTGGCAGCTACACTAGTCGTAGCTCAGCCGTGTGGAAGAGCTGCACTGCGAGTGACCTGCAGGACTTTTCAGTGCTCACTGTGGACTGGTCTGGAGACAAGTTGTTAGACATCACAATAGATCACACAGTAGATTGAATGATAATGTTGCTGGATGTGGGCCTGTCCTGTGTTGGATTGGGTTGTTTGTGGCTGTCTCTTTGTTAAATCGGGATGTCTCTTTGCTGAATATATGGTATAAGGATTGGGTGATGGATTGGGTTGTCTCTTTGCTGGATTGGAATTTTTTTTGCTGGATTGGGATTTCTTTTTGCCTAAAATATGCTGCTATCTCTTTGCTGGATTTGGCAGTGGGTGGATTCAGTGGGAAGGCCAGTGGATGGGCCCTTGGGAATGTTGGTGGTCAGACCCAGGGGGGCCCAGGCCTAAAGCTGTGCCTGATATTATTCTGTGTTTGTGCTGTTTAAATCTGCTTGTGCATTCCAATACACTTGTATGGGGAGAGATGCTGTTTTGAAATGAAATAAAGCCCATTGACACTAGTCCATAATTCTATGCAAATCTCCCTTCCCATAAAGTCCAATATTGTTGTAACATCAAATGTGATCATCAGGAACTGATTAAAGAAGCAAATAATGCAGACATGGAGACACATTTAATAATTCTACAATATATTATACTCACAAAGGTGCTGCATGCTGAAAGGCATAGCTAGTGTTGACTTAATCTTGCTGCTTTATTAGAAGATCAAAGCAAATGACCCATACCTTTCAATGGGAGCAGTAGGAAACATCACTCCTTGATATTTGAACTAGCATTTTCCTCTTCTGTTTTTCAATAACATTTCTCAAATGGAAGTTGGCTTTGACAGCAGATTATCTATATGAGACTTAATTTATGTAATCAGCAAGATGTGCCTTTTGATTATTAGCTCTTTACTGAACGTTTTATTCATACTTTCTCACACCTAAAGCTCTTTTTCTTGTTGCTTGTTTTTTTTTTTTTTTTTTTTTAACTGGAGCTCAGCCTATCAGTTTTTAAATTTAAATTTTCTTAGCTGAATGGTAAAAAATGAGAGATGAAAGCTGACTTGATTGCTACAATGGACAACAACAACACCGGTTGAGATATAACTTAAGTATATTTTCCTTGTAAAATGTCACTTTGGTTGTAAATATATAGCACAAATTAGTAAAATACAAAAAAAATACAAACATGTGTGGGGTTCCTTCTTACAATCCATAACTAACTGAAAGTACTCCTTACAAAAAAAGAATATATGTGGGCCCCTTTAAAAATAAGGAGGTCCCCAGATACCTTCTTCCTTATGTAAGGGGTACTACGCATTAAAAGAAAAAAGTAAACTATAAATAAACACACTACACAATTTGACAAACCCTTTATATCATAAATCACATCATTCAGCAATGCAGACCCTCATCAACTATGATGACCTGCTGACACACAGAATGAAAACGCACATGACTGCCAAGACAATCCCCTTCCAACGCTACTCCTCACAGAATGACAGATTCCCAAATGGCAGGTAAATGTCATTGGACCAATCTTGGTCATATCCATGTTTAGTCAACCTCATTGACCAAATATAGCTATGATCATGGACTAAATATAGCCATGATGACCATATTTAGTCAGTGAAGTCAGACACTATTTCTGCCTTTTTCCTTACATCCCTGGCTGACAGCTAAATGGGCCGAGCGTGGATAAGCCACTAGTTGCTAGGATGCTCATTTGCCAAACACCGAACATCAAGATAAGGACCAAATTCTAGTTTGATATGAATCTGAGTTTCATCTCTAGCAAGTATATCATTTACAAACATATAGAGCATAAAACATATTTCTGGCTCACAAAGGTGTGAAAGAGAATGTGCAGATTGCTGTAGACATAGCAGAAACATTTTCGTCACCAGTCCTCTAGTCTGGAAGGCAGAGTATTTATAGACTGCTTTATTTAAAAGATCACAATACATGCAAAGACGTCTGGGTATTTCCTAACGGGAACTAGAACTAACTTGTACAGAGTATAGAAAGTATAATACATGTAACTCCTCTAAATAGTGGCATCTACAGGTATAAACATCACAGTATACATTATTTTCTAAGTTATTACACAAATTGTCCTCATTTTAACTGCCACAACGAAGGCTATGCCTTTATTTCCCTGTAGCAAACAACATGTCAGCTGGTGGGACCTCACAATCTTGCCCTGTTGTGCACACCCTTGTGCCTTTCACTTTACCTATATCTCTGTAGATATACTATATCCCTTTATACTTTATCTCTATCAAAAACTGCCATGCACAGACTCTACTAACACATATCTGATGGTAAATAGTGAGCTTGAAGGATCATGCTTCAGTCTGTATGCATTGCATACACTGGCATGGACAAGAATGACTTTAAGGTCAGTAATATATAAACTCTAACAATTTTGGAAGCAAGACCATCAGATTTTGTAATAATAAGTCGCGCTATGATATGATCAATGGAGATGTAAAGTCCATACAGTCCAAACATAAAGTAAAGATGTAATCCGGAACCAGGAACCCCAAAGGGTATAAGCTTACCAGATTGAGGTAAGGTAAAGGCGGTTTCCTTGGATAAACTTGTCACCTTGATAGTAGATCCAGGTCCACGTGAACAGTTAGCTCAATGGTCACAGGATCATGGAAGTAAAGGTAAAAGCGCAATAGCGTAAAACCTTACAAACTAATTGGATTAAACACCCCAGTGTTCGTGAAAAATGAATACTATTGTGTAAAAGAATAAACCTCCACCAATAAAATTGATCACTGATGACAGTGAATAAAAAACATGCAAAAATTGAAATAATGATGGGTACCCCTTACCAGAGGTGATAGAGGTATAAACCAAATTTAAAACGTGTTATAGCTGAAGTCGCCTCTTACCGGACAACTTTAAAAGAAAGGCAAAAAGTGTGAGATTTGCGTGTTGAACCACCACCTTTATGGCTAGATTCGCCTCTTACCATATGGAATAAGGATTAAAGCAAAACGTGCAGATCACAATTCAGTGTGAACCCGGAGCCAATAATAAAATAAACCAATAGGGGTCGCCTCTTACCAAATACAGGTAATGTTGAGCCTGTATGGTGATCAAGCATCCAAGGACCCGACTCTCAAACTGGGGTGCTGATTTCCTCAAATGGCGGAGGTATTGTCAGTGTTCACCCACGTAAAGAAAAGAGAGGCTCCCATAGCGTAAAACCATTAAAAATTTATTCACAAATAAAATCAAAAAACTTACAGCAAGACCAGGAATGAGGAGCAATGTTTGTCAGCCGCCGGCCGGACGGCTTCGCTCGCCCGCACTCTCCGGTCGCAATCCGATGACGTCAGTACGCCGTGACCCGACGACGTTTCGTCACAGATGACGTTTTCAAAGGTGCGGACGGCGTACTGACGCCATCTATTTGAGCTAAATGACCGGAAGAGGGTGAGGATCATTCCGCCATCTTGAGTGGGGGAATTTATAACCGGAAGGGTAACCCGCACATCAACCCGCCAATAGCAACAGCAAAGGGTTTATACATATACAAAATAGAGAGGAGCATCACGCAAAACAACCATATTTTGTACTTAAGATATAGAGTAAAATTAACAAACAAATAATCATCATATCCGCCTAGAATAGGTCAATAAAGGCACCATCTAGTGGATATTTAAGGATATCATCTCTATTGACCGGAAGAGGGTGAGGATCATTCCGCCATCTTAAGTGGGGGAATTCATAACCGGAATGATAACCCCCATATCAACCCGCAAATAGCGACAACAAAGGGTTTATACATAAAAAAGTAAAGAAGAACATCATACAAGGCAACTATATTTTGTGCTTAAATTATAAAACAAAAATTAGCAAACAGATATTCGTCATATCCACCTAGAATGGGTCAATGAAGGCACCATCTAGTGGATATTTAAGGGTATTACAGATTTTAATAGCATATTGATTACTACTGGACAGCACCTATCCAGACCATCATAATTAAAGAGGGAGGAAGGCTATATATCAAAGGATTAATGATGTAAACAGAAAAAATCCTTTCATTCTTAGATATTGTTATATCCAACTCAATCAGCCCCTTATTTAATAATAGGGCCCAACATAATATTGACAATTATAATAACTGTCACACACATGTCAAATATAGCTGGTTGGTGTTGTCCAATTGTATTGACATTCAGATAATATGCTTGGATAGAAAATCAATAATAAATAATAAATTGATTTTAATAAATCCATAAAAATATAATTGAAAAAGAGGGAATAAAGGGTAATGTTAAATTTAGGCGTTATCTATGAAAGCATTTATTTCGATATCTACATTGAGTCCAAACGGAACATATGTTTTGGCTCGATGAATCCAGTTCATCTCTAGTTTTGAGATACCTCTAACTAGGGGTTCACCCCTCCAATGGGGTACAAATTTGTCTATCCCTAGGAATAAGGTATTCCTGGGATTTTTATCATGGACAAGGGCATAGTGTTTGGACACTGAATGCTTAGGAAAACCTTTGAGTATATTTGATATATGTTCATTAAGTCTTACTTGTAATGGTCTTTTAGTTCGTCCTATATATTGAAGCCCGCATGGGCACTGGAGCATGTAAACAATGCCAGTGGTCATGCAGGAAATAAATGGCTTGATAGCGTGAACTCTACCTGTAGCTGTGGACGTAAATTCTTTAATTGATCTACATTTGTTAGAGCTGAAAGAACAAACACGGCACCTGTTACATTTATAAAACCCAGTCAACTGACTTAAAAAAGTAGGTCTGGGAGCTGGTGGTTCCAAAATGTTGGGTGCCACTTTATCTCTCAAAGTTGGAGCTCCTTTAAATACCACCCATGGTCTATCCGACAGAGTGCTACCCAGGACTGGATCATTACCAAGGATGTGCCAGTGACGATTGACAATATTTTTAATAGTCATATGCTGACTTGAAAAGGAAGTAACAAAAGGTAAATTATAAGAAGAGTTTTTTCTATCCGTTTTGGACTCGTTGTTCAGTAATTGGGTTCTATCCAATTGGCTAACCTCCATAAGTGTTTCGTTGAGAAATTCCTCACTATAACCCTTATCGAGAAACCTCTCAGTAAGAACACGGGCCTGAGCTTGAAACTCATGGAATTCACTACAGTTACGCCTAATACGAAGGTATTGGCCTTTGGGTATAGCCCTCAGCCAAGGTGCGTAATGACAGCTATCGACAGGAATATATGAATTCCTGTCGGTAGTTTTGAAGTATGTAGATGTAGAAAATTGTCCATCTTTAATGCTTATGGTGAGATCAAGAAAATGAATAGTAGACTGGCTACACTCATAATTCAACTGGATACCCCGATCATTGGAATTCAAATACTCCAAGAAGGATATCAGGTCACTGTGGTGGCCATCCCAGAGGAGGAGCACGTCATCTATATACCTAGCCCAAAGCAGTATTTGCGGCCTGCGATGGGCATAGATGACGTCCTCCTCCCACTGGGCCATAAACAAATTGGCGAGAGACGGGGCATATTTAGCGCCCATGGCCACCCCAGTGACCTGGCGATAATACTGCCCATTATACCAAAAATAATTATGGTGAGTGGCGAACTCAAGTAGCTCCATAATAAAGGATATCTGAATTGATGGTAAATCAGAATCTCTATTAAGATACATATTGACCGCGTTCAACCCCATATTGTGTGGGATAATTGTGTAAAGAGAGGAGACATCGGCGGTGACCATCCAAAGGTGGTCACTAGGAGTTAAACCTGTCAGAAGGCCAATGACATGTCTCGTGTCTTTAATGTACGAAGGTGTGGTTTGCACCAATGGCTGTAGGTAAGAGTCAATATACTTCCCCACCCGGGACGTCACAGAGTCAATGCCACTGACAATGGGACGACCCGGGGGGGAAGTTAGACTCTTATGCAATTTGGGTAAATAATAAATAACCGGAGTGCGAGGGCACTTGGGGATCAGAAACGCCTTTTCTTTTTTATTTATGATATTTTGATCATAACCCCTCGTTACAATACCCTCAAGAGTCTTTTTGTAAGAGACTTTAGGGTCTTTAGAAAGTGGGACATAGGTTTGACTATCTCCTAAAATGCGTTGCATCTCTTGATTATAATCGCTACGATCGAGTACAGCGATCCCACCGCCCTTATCTGCTGGCCTAATGACCAGATCCTTATTTTCACACAAGGAATCTAATCCCTTTTGTAGGTCAGCAGACAAGGAGGAGTTGTGTGGTTTGATCTTATCTAGATCTCTTAATAACACATCCCTAAATACCCTCAGTGATGGGGCTAGGGATCCCGGTGGATTGAATAGTGAAGCATTAGAAAGCCCGGAGTGTTGAATTTCAGAGCTAACTAAACGATTATCTTTTACAGGATTACTCAATATGTATCTTTTAATGTTTAGTTTCCTTACAAATTTATGGATATCCATATATGTATGAAACTTGTCTAAACGCTTCGGAGGAGCATATTTCAGGCCCTTATCCAATAAACGTTTCTCAGGTTCTGATAATACGACCTTGCTTAAATTAAACACCCCCGCTCCTGCTAGGTTTTTACTTTTTTTAAGTTTGATGCGCCTGCCTCCTCTGCTTCCTCTTGAGGCTCGGCGGGGCGCTTGGTTCCTTGCGTGGCCCTGGGAAAAACCCAACCCGGATAATTCTGACCAGCAGAATTCTGAGAAGTTGCATTATCAGAAACTATCTCTCTCAGGCACTGGGATGCACTCTGATTGGAGAGGGGTTGATTATTGTTAGGACCCTCATTATCTTTTAAAGGGTAAAATCTATTTTCCACTGGGACATTGTACTGATGATTGTCCTGTCTGGTATCAGATCTATTTTGCCAATAGGGCTCCCTCGTTGGGCCCCTACCTGGTCCTGCAGGTGGATCATACCTATGAGTGTCAGGTCTAGAGGGGCTATGGTCATATCTATTATAAGGAGGACGTTGATAACCATAATCCGAACTGTGATCCCTATAATAATAAGGTGGTTCTGGATGGTTATAAGGTCCCCTTCTCCATTGTGGGGTATTAGGGTAACCAGGAGTATGTGTATAGTTCCCTTGATGGTGATTAGGAGCATTAGGTTGATTTCTCCCACCTTGTTGCCAATTGGCATTATGACCTTGGTTATTATATGCACCATTGGGTTTAGATTGATTATAGGGTTGTTTACCCTTTTTGGGGTTTGATCCCCTATGTGGTGATTTATATGAAGAACGTCTCATATTTTGATGAGGGCCCTTCTTTTGTGGTTTCTTAGTATTATTTACTGGTTGTAAGGGGATTGATACCGCTCTATTGGTTTGAGCTGTGGAGATCTCCATGACCTCTTCCTCAGAACTTAATTCTGCCAATAGTCGCTTTTGCCAATCAAAAACACCGCCAGAATGGTAGTCCTGGAGATCTCTATTGAACTTCTTGCGCTTCTTGATTTTCTGATCTCTCTCTTCCTTTTCAAGATTTTTTAAGAGATCAGCTGAGGAAGATTTGTACTCTTCACTTTCCTTATAGGGTGCTAGTTTCTCTTTGACCAGTTTGATTTCGTCATCGAGTCTGGAAAGTTTGGCACTTTTCCTACCTGACAAGAAATGCAAGAAGCTCACCCCTGCCTCATTGAAGTATTTATACCAGTCCTCCAACTCAACCTCTCCGGCTTGGGGACACACTTCCCACCTGAGGCTCCTAGGGACCATAGTTTTCTTGATGTAGGTGTCCAAGAAAGCTATGTCCCATTGTGTATGAATTTCCGATATGAGTAAGTTCTTAAGCCTCATGAAGAGCCCACTCACATCCGTTTCCTCAGTAGAGAGGACCTCAAAGACTCCATCTGTATTGAGCAGCCTGGAAGCTCGATAATCAAAAATATCCATTGCAATATGGATATAACCTAAAGCAGCAGTTAAAAGGTCAAGAAAAAAATAGTAATGTAAAGATGTTAACCGCGCTAAAGGAAAAGTACAGTGAAACAGCAGCAACTTCTAGTGTGACCACACCCTGTAGAATATTGTAATAATAAGTCGCGCTATGATATGATCAATGGAGATGTAAAGTCCATACAGTCCAAACATAAAGTAAAGATGTAATCCGGAACCAGGAACCCCAAAGGGTATAAGCTTACCAGATTGAGGTAAGGTAAAGGCGGTTTCCTTGGATAAACTTGTCACCTTGATAGTAGATCCAGGTCCACGTGAACAGTTAGCTCAATGGTCACAGGATCGTGGAAGTAAAGGTAAAAGCGCAATAGCGTAAAACCTTACAAACTAATTGGATTAAACACCCCAGTGTTCGTGAAAAATGAATACTATTGTGTAAAAGAATAAACCTCCACCAATAAAATTGATCACTGATGACAGTGAATAAAAAACATGCAAAAATTGAAATAATGATGGGTACCCCTTACCAGAGGTGATAGAGGTATAAACCAAATTTAAAACGTGTTATAGCTGAAGTCGCCTCTTACCGGACAACTTTAAAAGAAAGGCAAAAAGTGTGAGATTTGCGTGTTGAACCACCAGCTCCCAGACCTACTTTTTTAAGTCAGTTGACTGGGTTTTATAAATGTAACAGGTGCCGTGTTTGTTCTTTCAGCTCTAACAAATGTAGATCAATTAAAGAATTTACGTCCACAGCTACAGGTAGAGTTCACGCTATCAAGCCATTTATTTCCTGCATGACCACTGGCATTGTTTACATGCTCCAGTGCCCATGCGGGCTTCAATATATAGGACGAACTAAAAGACCATTACAAGTAAGACTTAATGAACATATATCAAATATACTCAAAGGTTTTCCTAAGCATTCAGTGTCCAAACACTATGCCCTTGTCCATGATAAAAATCCCAGGAATACCTTATTCCTAGGGATAGACAAATTTGTACCCCATTGGAGGGTGAACCCCTAGTTAGAGGTATCTCAAAACTAGAGATGAACTGGATTCATCGAGCCAAAACATATGTTCCGTTTGGACTCAATGTAGATATCGAAATAAATGCTTTCATAGATAACGCCTAAATTTAACATTACCCTTTATTCCCTCTTTTTCAATTATATTTTTATGTATTTATTAAAATCAATTTATTATTTATTATTGATTTTCTATCTAAGCATATTATCTGAATGTCAATACAATTGGACAACACCAACCAGCTATATTTGACATGTGTGTGACAGTTATTATAATTGTCAATATTATGTTGGGCCCTATTATTAAATAAGGGGCTGATTGAGTTGGATATAACAATATCTAAGAATGAAAGGATTTTTTCTGTTTACATCATTAATCCTTTGATATATAGCCTTCCTCCCTCTTTAATTATGATGGTCTGGATAGGTGCTGTCCAGTAGTAATCAATATGCTATTAAAATCTGTAATACCCTTAAATATCCACTAGATGGTGCCTTCATTGACCCATTCTAGGTGGATATGACGAATATCTGTTTGCTAATTTTTGTTTTATAATTTAAGCACAAAATATAGTTGCCTTGTATGATGTTCTTCTTTACTTTTTTATGTATAAACCCTTTGTTGTCGCTATTTGCGGGTTGATATGGGGGTTATCATTCCGGTTATGAATTCCCCCACTTAAGATGGCGGAATGATCCTCACCCTCTTCCGGTCAATAGAGATGATATCCTTAAATATCCACTAGATGGTGCCTTTATTGACCTATTCTAGGCGGATATGATGATTATTTGTTTGTTAATTTTACTCTATATCTTAAGTACAAAATATGGTTGTTTTGCGTGATGCTCCTCTCTATTTTGTATATGTATAAACCCTTTGCTGTTGCTATTGGCGGGTTGATGTGCGGGTTACCCTTCCGGTTATAAATTCCCCCACTCAAGATGGCGGAATGATCCTCACCCTCTTCCGGTCATTTAGCTCAAATAGATGGCGTCAGTACGCCGTCCGCACCTTTGAAAACGTCATCTGTGACGAAACGTCGTCGGGTCACGGCGTACTGACGTCATCGGATTGCGACCGGAGAGTGCGGGCGAGCGAAGCCGTCCGGCCGGCGGCTGACAAACATTGCTCCTCATTCCTGGTCTTGCTGTAAGTTTTTTGATTTTATTTGTGAATAAATTTTTAATGGTTTTACGCTATGGGAGCCTCTCTTTTCTTTACGTGGGTGAACACTGACAATACCTCCGCCATTTGAGGAAATCAGCACCCCAGTTTGAGAGTCGGGTCCTTGGATGCTTGATCACCATACAGGCTCAACATTACCTGTATTTGGTAAGAGGCGACCCCTATTGGTTTATTTTATTATTGGCTCCGGGTTCACACTGAATTGTGATCTGCACGTTTTGCTTTAATCCTTATTCCATATGGTAAGAGGCGAATCTAGCCATAAAGGTGGTGGTTCAACACGCAAATCTCACACTTTTTGCCTTTCTTTTAAAGTTGTCCGGTAAGAGGCGACTTCAGCTATAACACGTTTTAAATTTGGTTTATACCTCTATCACCTCTGGTAAGGGGTACCCATCATTATTTCAATTTTTGCATGTTTTTTATTCACTGTCATCAGTGATCAATTTTATTGGTGGAGGTTTATTCTTTTACACAATAGTATTCATTTTTCACGAACACTGGGGTGTTTAATCCAATTAGTTTGTAAGGTTTTACGCTATTGCGCTTTTACCTTTACTTCCATGATCCTGTGACCATTGAGCTAACTGTTCACGTGGACCTGGATCTACTATCAAGGTGACAAGTTTATCCAAGGAAACCGCCTTTACCTTACCTCAATCTGGTAAGCTTATACCCTTTGGGGTTCCTGGTTCCGGATTACATCTTTACTTTATGTTTGGACTGTATGGACTTTACATCTCCATTGATCATATCATAGCGCGACTTATTATTACAATATTCTACAGGGTGTGGTCACACTAGAAGTTGCTGCTGTTTCACTGTACTTTTCCTTTAGCGCGGTTAACATCTTTACATTATCAGATTTTGTGACTTCCTAGTGTCACTGAAATTTTATTGGCTCAGACAAGATAATAGAGATTTATGTAAATGTGTTAATTTCTATTATATGTAAATTGTTTCTACTACATTCCTATAAATCTGAAATACCATTGGTCAGTAGTAGAAGAAGAACACCTTCCTCCTGTGCACCAAACAAAGGAGACTAGGGACTGGAACTTGAACTGCAACACATACCCACCTTGCTGACCTTAAAACGAAGAGACATCAGTAGCACAAAGAAGAAGTTATTGTTATTTCCAGTCTTCTGCTCTTGGATACAGAACTGGTTTTGCTCTTGGATACAGAACTGGTTAAAGGGGCATGTCCAAAGGGTGGCATTAAATAATGTATACTCAGACTGGTCTGGGGTGGTAAGTGGGGCCCCCCAAGGCTCAGTCTTGTTCAATTTATTCATAAATGGCATTGAGGACGGGATCATTAGCTCAATATCAGTTTTTGCAGATGACACAAAATTGAGCAGGGAAATAACTTCACATAGTGAGGCAGGAATTCCACAGAGTGACCTGAAAAAAAAAACGCAGAGTGGGCAACTACATGGCAAATGAGGTTTATTGTGGAGAAGTGTAAGGTATTGCATTTGGGGACAAAAAACATAAAAGCACAATACACTTTAGGGGGGGGAACCTCTGGGGGAATCAAAAATGGAGAAAGATCTGGGAGTCTTAGTAGAAGATAGACTTAACAATAGCATGCAATGTCAAGCTGCAGCTGCCAAAGCTGGCAGAATATTGGCAATCCTGCCACTTTATGAAACTCTGGTCCGACCGCATCCAGTTGGTGTCCAGTTCTGGTCACCAGTCCTCAGAAGGGATGTGCTGGAGCTGGAAAGAGTCCAGAGAAGGGCAACTAAACTGATTAAGGGATTGGAGGACCTTAATTATGAAGAGCACTTACAAGCGCTTGATTTATTCTCCCTGGAAAAGAGATGCCTTAGAGGGGACATGATAGCAATTTCTAAATACCTCAATGGCAAGATCAACATAGAAAAATAACTATTCAGTCGCAAGGAATGCATGAAGACACTAGGCCATACAATGCATTTAGAGGAGAAGCAATTTAACCTCAGACTACGATGGGGGTTCTTTACAGTAAGGGTTACAAGACTGTGGAATTCTCTACCACAAGAGGTGGTTACTGCGGGGAGTATGGCTACTTTTAAAAGACTCTTGGACATACATCTCAAGGATAAAAACATTCAGGGATATGGGAAATGAATACATCCACACACACCTACACAGGTTGAACTGGATGGACTATTGTCTTTATTCAACCTTAACTATTTTGTTACTATGTTCACTTCCTTATAGCACATGTGTGTGCAACAAAGCCTGATTGGCTCATATCAATGGTGCTGCTGTACAAAAAATGAGTTAGGGTACTTTCCCCAGCTGCATTTTAAAATATTATTTGTTTTTTTAACGAATACTTTGCATTAATATTAATGAATTAATTATTTTTTTAGATCTGCCCTTATGTCAGCTTTAATCATTCTTGTCTTGCACTGATGATTATTAACACTAACTATGACTATGTAAATTAGAAATAAGTTGGCATTGTTAGTACATATCTATGCAGTGGAACTCTGAATCTAGAATAATTAATTTGAATTATTTATCATTTGCTTATAAAATGTAAGAAACACAAAAAGCTGTGAATTTTTTTTTTTTTATGTATTAATCCTTTGAGTGTAGGTGTAAAAAAACACACATTTGGATATATTTGTATATATGGGGTGAGAAGATAGATAGATAGATAGATAGATAGATAGATAGATAGATAGATAGATAGATAGATAGATAGATAGATAGATAGATAGATAGATAGATAGATAGATAGATAGATAGATAGATAGATAGATAGATAGATAGATAGATAGATAGATAGATAGATAGATAGATAGATAGATAGATAGATAGATAGATAGATAGATAGGAATTTTTAAATAATAGCGTTATGCTTCCAATGACCAGCCTAACAGTTATTTTTTAAACTTTTGTATGCACCAAGTATGTGCATCGTTGTGCTGTAACGATTGCCAAGTATTCTGCAGTGAAAAGAAAAAAATCTGAATTTTTTTTTTTGCACATTCAATTTACATTTTGAACCCCTTTGGAAAGAGCAGCCTATTATTAAAATAAAAGCTATAATAACATTTGCAATTTTATATTCCTTGTCATGTTATTATTTTCTGTGGTAATGGAGGAAACAGCACAAGTGTAAATGGTCTCTAATATTTATATAGTATGCACAGTATATTGTTCTGGCTAAAATTACATGTTCTGTAGTTAAATTCATAAAGGCACCCTTAATGGAACATTGTGTCTCATTTATTGATTGATGCCCAGAAAATGTACACCTTCTCTATAAATTGCCAATATGTGATGGATGACAAGTTTCCCTAAACAAATGAAGAGTTTGCATCAAAAATGAGGCAGCTGTATTATTTTTCATGTTTTTGGTTTATATATATATATATATATATATATATATATATATATATATATATATATATTTATTTATTTATTTATTTATTTGTATATATATATATATATATATATATATATATATATATATATATATATATATATATATATATTTATTTATTTATTTATTTGTATATATATATATATATATATATATATATATATATATATATATATATATATATATATAATGTATATAAATAATGTAAAAAATAATACTAAAATGTGATTTTTTTATTTTTTTTATTTCTTCATTTTCCCAAAAAATTGTGACAAAAAATTGCAACTTCAAAAAACTCACAATGCCTCCTACTTAATATCTTGGACTGTCTAATTTCCAAAAATATATTTGTACTGTCCTGGCATTTTTGGGCATCAAGAAATGAGAGGCTAGTCAAGTTCCTTCACACCAAACTCACTCATCCATGTCTTTGGGACCTTGTTTTGTGCACTGGTCCAAATCATTTGGTGGAGAGGGGATTCTGATGTGGGTTGTTTTTCAGGGGTTGGGCTTGGCCTTTTAGTTCCAGTGAAGGGAAATCTTAGGATGTCAGCATACCAAGACATTTTGGACAATTTCATGCTCTTAACTTTATGGGAACAGTTTGGGGAACCTTCCTGTTCCAACATGACTGCGCACCAGTGCACAAAGCAAGGTCCATAAAGACATGGATAAGTGGAGTCTAGGGTCAATTTATTAAAGGCAAATAGACTGTGCACTCTGCAAGTGCAGTAGCCCCAGAGCTTAGTAAATAAGGTTGATATTCTCTTTGCCAAGAATAACCAATCACGTGCAAGGAAAATGAAAAAAAAAAAAAACTGCATTGTTGCTAACACATGAATGGATGATGGAAGTCAGCAGAGCTTCTGCTCATTTTCTGAGCTCTGGAGCAACTTCTCTTGCAGAGTGCAACTGCACTGCTATTTGACTTTTAGTAAATCAACCCCATTGTGAGAATAGACAACTCTGAGGATGGTTTATGTGCTTATATCAGTTACCTACACCAAGGAAAACAGTTTAATGATAAGATACACTGGCATTTACTTTGCTAAGTGATCATTTTCTGGCCTTTTAAAATTCAACCCCACTAAATCCATCAGTATTCTAATTAAAGGAACTATGAACAATGCATTATTAATCTAAAATTAGCTCTACTCTAGCCAGTGCCATGTTAAATAATTATCTGGAATGTCCAGAAGCAGAGCTGTGCTGAGAGCTTTAAACTCATTGTAACCTTTTGCTTTAAAGTCATCTTTAAATTGAAGTTGCTAAAACTTTTCATTTTCTGCTCTTGATTACTTGCCAACAGTAGCATGGCTTTCCATACTGAAGTTCTGAACACTGCTCTGTTCCTTAATGAACACATTAAGCCTTTTCACTGCCAGAGACATTTTTTTCAATTTTTGCAAACATCAAAAGACACATTTTAGGCTTAAAGATTACTTAAAATCCCTAAAACATTGTATATCCTCTAGATTTAGAGTGCAAAATGAAAATAAAAAAAATGAGTAAATAGTAAATAGATAACATATACATCAAGCATGAAAGCTGTGTGCAGCTGTGAAACAGTGAAGAACTACGGTACTCAAATGCTTCCATAGACAACACTTTAATGCTCATTCATTTAAAGCTAACAGTGAATGTGGATGATGGCCCAAAAGTCAAATCTTTCACTCCAATATGTACGAGGATACCTAATATATGTGTAACAATCTTCCTTTCCATAGGTGTGTGCACTCAACGTGTGCCTTTGTGTTCATATGTGTTCAGGAGTACTTAGAGCTGATTGATTTTGGGGTCATATCACCCATTCGCTGATCTCAATCCTGATGTTCACCATAGAGGTCCCGGGCACCCAGAAGGGACAGGAGAGCCCACGACACATGGCAGGTCAGGGGGGCTTTTACAAGATAGCAAACAGTCTGGAGTAAAAAACAATCTCCCGACTGTTATAGTTTGTTTACTTGCCAGGGCTTCTGATGATGAAATAGTTACGTTGGCTGCAGTGATAGGGTAAAGTGATCGAAGCATACTATATACTGAGCTCAGACTAAAAAACTCAGCTAACATAGTGTAATGCATTGGACTCCTAAAAATATCTTACTAAGTTGTTCAACACAATACTTAACATTAATCCACACAGAAACTACTTCATCCTCCCAATATGGTGCTTATGGATAAAAATGTGCATCCACATACAATTAAAAATAATAAAAGATGTTAGTATAGAAAATTGGTTACAGCTTAAACCTAATCTTTTCCTCGGTAAGGCCCAAGACCTGCAGCCATATCATGCATTGTAGATCACTGAGACCGATGACAGATTGCATCCCCTATGGATCCATTTGCAAGCTTACTCCCAATAGCTCTGACTTCTCTTATCAAATGTTCAAAGCAGAGGATTTGTAGATTAAGTGAAACCCTTTATTGGTTAACTCAGGTTATTATAGAGGTTTCTCAGGGTTTAAAATGCCTAAAACAAATCCTCACTAGTCTGTGATTGCACTGTACATTTCTATATTAGGAAACATTCCAAAAACGTAATCTTACACTGTTGTTGACTACCTCTGAATACCTCTCTGTGTCTAGGTAAAACAGTTGCTTTGTGAATTTTATCCTGCTGCTCTGCCAGGCTGTAATTCAATAAAATATCATTAAACCCTTGCACTACAGATGCTTTTATTTTCTGCACAGTAGTTTAGGTTAACTTGATTATTATATTAAAAGGGCAGAGCGCTTCAAGAGCTACCTAAAAGGACTTGAGTTTTAATTTAAGATATTCAATGTTTCATATTTATGCATGTCTTCAAAACACCATGGGGTTGCAAATAGACTGGGTACTTTGAAAAGTTCAGTTGCACTCTGCAAGTGCAGTTGCTTCAGAGCTTAGTAAATGCGCAGAAGCTACAATGACTTCCATCATCCAATTATGTGCAAGCAAAAATGCTATTTTTTTTCATTTTTTTTTGCACCTTATTGGGTATTCTTTGCAAAGTGAAACCTTACCTCATTTACTAAGCTCTGGAGCAACTGCACTTGGCAAAGTGCAAAGTCTATATGCCTTTAGTAAATCAACCCCAATGCATTCTCTTTAATTAGGCAATATTACACATTTTTTTAAGAAAAAGCTTTTTTTAATATCGTAGTCAGTAACAATTAAAGATTATGTGAGAGACTGTGAATAAACATATGTA
Source organism: Pelophylax lessonae (assembly GCF_965119305.1). NCBI lineage: Eukaryota > Metazoa > Chordata > Amphibia > Anura > Ranidae > Pelophylax > Pelophylax lessonae. Next base: position 238,186,966 of record NC_138771.1, read on the forward strand.
TGTAATTATTACTGCAGTGCATGTGGAGAGGGTGTCAAGACGATGCAGGACACACATAAGCAGTATTAGAATATATACATCTTTCCCACTTCCAAATTTTTCAAAATACACAGCATTTTGTTACCCAAAGGATATTCAGCAAACACACACACACATCATAGGTTGAACTGGATGGATGGATGTCTTTTTTCAACCTCACTAACTATGTAATAGTGTACATCTACTTTAAGTGATCATTGTCTACAAGCACTAAACTACTATGCACTCTATCAGCAGAACCGACTATTCTTTCTTTATAATAGCTAAGTCTATTGTCAACATGGCTGCTGGGAACCCCTTTTGTACCTTCCAAACCATTTGAAAAATGCTCAAAGGCCAGGAAGTGCAAAACTTTCCAGCTCTTTGCTATGGTGGGAAATTTGTGCCATAACTTGCCATGTCTCGGAGAACTGTGAACAAGTTGGGTTTGCCTTGAATCCATGCTTGACCTGGACCTGAACCTTATCCCTACTGTTTAGAAAGAAGTTCTTTATTGTAATGGGATTCCTTGTATGAACAGCTCTCTTCATGCCAGTTGGTTTAATGTTTGAGCTCATTACTGATTACAAGTTGACTGGAAAATAGAGTGAGTACTAGTCTTATTCTAAAAAAGTACTAATTTATGAGGGGAAACTATAATGTTTTGATCAGTTTAATTTTATTGTGTTGTTGAAATATTTTCAGGTTTGAAAATTATTTGTTTATTTCTTTTTCATTACTTTTGTAAAATGTTTATTTTAATAATAAACCTTTAATGGCCGGATATCCTATACCTGAATACCTTTTGTGGGCTAGAGCTCTTTTTACATTTTAGTTATGGCCCAATTGATTCAGCAAAAAGCTTGTCACTTATGTTTAAAGTTGTCACAAAGTTTTATCACTTATGATATTGAAACAATACATGTATCTTTTTTGGGACAAAAATACGTTCGTCTGGAGATATTGCATTTTCTATATAATCTTAAGACAAAAAGGAAGACATTACTGTAATCACTGGTCTGTTTGGCCAGTGATAGTTCAAAAACAAAAGCTAAAAGCATTGTTTGGCACTCACTGTCTATCCAAGAGAGGTATGCAGATAATTGTCAACAAAGAAGTTGCCACAGGAGATCCCCCCTTCACTACCTTTTCTATAGGTTCAGGTCCCTGTGCTCTTCCATACATAGTCACATTTCGTTATTTGTCCTATTTATAACTCAAACACTGTGTTTCTGGTTCAAAGCACTGCAAAGCTATTTATAAATGAGATAATGGCTTTGTATGAAATGTCTATTTTTTCATGCAATGCTACACAAACTAATAAAATCAACAAAAAATGTTTGCACCAGACAGTAAATACACATTGAACATTTAAAAAAAAAAATGGCAAAAACAGTTGAGGGGAGATTAGAAAAAAAAAAGAAAAGAAAAGAAAAAAAAAGATATTTGGCTACAGACAAATATTTCTAATTTTGACTCATTAGTCCAGAGTACCTGCTATCATGTTTAAGAAACTCAACTATGAACACAAACATAGGAACTGGGGTGCATAAAAGTGGCAGGAGGTGCTCTGGACTGATGAGTCAATATTTGAAATATGTAGCTGTAGCAAAAGGTAGATTGTTCATAAAAGGCTGGAGAACGGTATAATAATCAATGTCTGCAGGCAATAGTGAAGCATGGTGGAGGTTCCCTGCAAGTTGCAGTTGGAGATTTGGTCAGTATCAATGGTGTTCTCGATGCTGAGAAATACAGGCAGATACCTATTCATCATACTTTACCATCAGGGAGGCATTTGATTGGTCTTAAATTTATTCTGCAGCGGGAAAACAACACCAAACATGCAGCCAATGTCATTAAGAACTATCTTTAGTGTAAAGAAGAACAAGCAGTCCTAGAAGTGATGATTTGGGTCCCACAGAGCCCGGATCTCAACATCATGTAGTCTGTCTGGGATTACATGAAGCGACAGAAGGATTTGAAAAGGATTTGATCTACATCCATAGAAGATCTGTGATTAGTTCTCCTAGATGTTTGGAACAACCTACCTGCCAAGTTCTTTCAAAAACTGTGTGCAAGTGTACTAAGAAAAACTGAAGATCTGATGCTGCTTTGAAGGCAAAGGGTGGTCACACCAAATATTGATCTGATTTGGATTTATTTTCTGTTCATTCACTTATTTTTTAATTTGTTAAAAATAAACTATTAACACTTCTATTTCTGAAAGCATTCTTCATTTACAGTATTTGTTCACACATATCTAAAACATTATTTATATATATAAAATAAGCAAATCCAGTGAGGAGCTATGTAATGATGGTTTTTAATTGCTGCAGGCACTGATTATTTCCATTTGAGTAGGTGCTAATAATCAAATGTTTTGTTAAAGTACTGCACATAAAATTATAAGTGCTTAAAATCAAAATAATTATAACAAAAAAAATAGTTAATTACCTAATTCGTAATTAACTATTTGGATAAAACCTTGGTTTATTGACCAATCAGATCCCCCTGAGGAAGGCACGGAGTCCTGGTGCCGTCACGCGCGTAGGGGAGGGGCTTGGCAACTGTCGGTGAACAGAGAGACAGCCCTGATATATGCAGCAGAGGTGGCAGATTTTCAAACTAAGTGTTATTGTCTCTTGGGATAAATTGTCTGCATAGACTGGTGCACTCTAGCACGTTATTGCACTATGGATCTGCTTAATTTTGTCCCCCACATGGATGGCTGAGTAATTGAACAATCCATCGGAAATGTATACCTCTGGACGATTACCATCGAGGAGTGAATGGTGGAAATCCAGGAGAGTATCACATAAATCCAAGCACCCCGTGAGATAAGCACATACCCTTAGGGGGAGTTACTAAATGAAGAAACATCCATAATTGCTCATCTATATTCCTATAATGGCTGATTACTAACCAGAGTATTAATCTAACAAGGGAGATTAATCACCACTAGGGTTGAGTGAACACGGACTGTATTGTTCGGGATCCTACCGGACTTTTGGGTGTTTGGTACTCGGACACGGACCCGAACATTTCACTGTATGTTCGGGATACAGTCCGTTGTTCAGTTGTTTTGGCGCGGTTTTAATGGCGAGGTTTCAACAGCTGCAGAGCAGCCAGTCAACAAGCGTTTAACTAGTGTGCCCTTAGAAGTCATCACAGCCATGCCTCCTAATGGCATGGCTGTGATTGGCCAGTGCAGCATGTGACCCAGCCTCTATATAAGCTGGAGTCACGTAGCGCCGCACGTCACTCTGCTCTAACTACTGTAGGGAGAGGTTCCTGATGCTGCTGAGGGAGAGATAGGAGGTTATTGTAGGGGCAGGTTGGAGATTTCTTTCAGGGAAAGAATAGGAAGAATCTTCTTTAATCAGACAGCGATCTATATTAATTTTATTGTGTGGGGGTGCAGTGCACAATCTTTTTGCCCTGACCTGAGCCCAGTGAGGAGGAGGGAGAAAAAAAAAGCTTTTATCAGTCTGTTAGGTGGGCGGCGTGCGGTGTGCAGCGGCCATGTAATGCAAGCTCAGTGCATATGTGTCTGCTTAATCTGGATTTAAAAAAAAAAAAGTTTTTTCCTTCATATTTTACTGTGACTTACAGCGTTTAGACACTGCTGTTCTAATCTGTTATTCAAAAAGCACCAATTTAAGGGGACAATTATTTTTCAGTTTTTCATTCATACTTTACTGTGACACTGTCATACAGTGTTTAGACACTGCTGTTCTAATCTGCTATTCAAAAAGCACCAAGTTAAGGGGACAATTATTTTTCAGTTTTTCATTCATACTTTACTGTGACACTGACATACAGCGTTTAGACATTGCTGTTCTAATCTTCTCTTCAAAAATCACCAATTAAAGGCAAAAATAAAAAAATTTAATTTGTACGTTACTGTGAGATACATCCGTTGGATACTGTTGTTACATAGTTACATAGTAGGTGAGGTTGAATAAAGACAATAGTCCATGCAGTTCAACCTGTGTAGGTGTGTGTGGCTGTAATCATCTCACATAGCCCGGAATGTTCTGATCCTTGAGATGTACGTCTAAGAGTCTTTTGAAAGCCACCATACTACCCGCAGAAACCACCTCTTGTGGTAGAGAATTCCACAATCTTGTAGCCCTAACAGTAAAGAACCCCCCACGTTGCCTGAGGTTAAAACGCTTCTCCTCTAATCACATTGTATGCCCTTGAGTCCTCATGCAATCCCTTCGACTGAACAGCTTTTTTTCTAAGCTGAGATCCCCATTGAGATATTTAAAAATTGCTATCATGTGCCCCCTCATGCGTCTCTTCTCCAGGGACGCTCTTCATAATTAAGGTCCTCCAATCCCCTAATTAGTTTAGTTGCCCTTCTCTGGACTCTCTCCAGATCCAACACATCCCTCCTGAGGACTGGCGACCAGAACTGGACAGAAAACTCCAGATGCGGTCGGACCAGAGTTTTATAAAGTGGAAGGATTATAGACTTATCTCTGGAATACATACCTTTCTTTATGCATGCTAATATTCTGCCGGCTTTGGCAGCAGCCGCTTGACATTGCATGCTATTGCCTAGTCTATCATCAACCAAGACTCCCAGATCTTTCTCCATTTTTGATTCCCCCAAGGGTTCCCCTGCTACTGTGTATTGTGCTTTTATGTTTCCAGTCCCCAAGTGCAAAACCTTACACTTCTCCACATTAAACCTCATTTGCCAAGTCGTTGCCCATTCCGTTATTTTGTCCAGGTCATCCTGTAGGATATCTGCTTCATGCTGTGCAGTTATTGCCCTGCCCAATTTTGTGTCATCTGCAAAAACTGATATCGAACTACTGATCCCGTCCTCAATGCTGTTTATGAATAAATTGAACAAGGTTGGTCCCAGGACTGAGCCTTGGGGCACCCCGCTTGCCACCTCAGACCAGTCTGAGTATGCGCTGTTTATTACCACCCTTTGGACACGCCCCAATTTCTATTCTGCTTTTCAATAAAAACCCATTTAGGGGAAAAAAATTAATTGCGGCCTAGTCTGCATATGTTAATGTGAGATACACCCGTTAGATACTGTTGTTGTATTCTGCTTTTCAATAAAAACCCATTTAGGGGAAAAAAAGGAGGCTCCGAGGGTGGGTTCCTGCACCCACAAACGCCAGGTACACAATTGTCCAGCAGGGGCACAGTTCTGGAGGATGACAAGGATGAGGAGGAGGAGATGGAGGAGGATATGGAACCATGTTCACAGCAGGGTGGCACCCAGGCCAGCTCATGGCAATCACTGGTGCGTGGCTGGGGGGATACAGAGGACACAGACGATACACCTGCCACAGAGGAAAGCTTTTCATTGCCTCTGGACAGCCTGGCACACATGAGCAATTACATGCTGCAGTGTCTCTGCAACGACCGCCGAGTTTCCCACATTGTAACTTGTGCTGATTACTGGGTGGCCACCCTGCTGGATGCCCATTACAAGGAAAACGTACCGTCTTTAATTCCCTCACTGGAGCGTGATCGGAAGATGCGCGAGTACAAGCGCACGCTGGTCGACGTGCTGCTGGTGACATTCCCACCTAACAGCGGGGGCACAGTGGAAGCACAAGGCCAAGGCAGAGGAGGAGGAAGAGGTCGCTATGGCAGCCAGGGCATCGCCAGCACCTCAGAAGGCAGGGTCAGTATGGCCGAAATGTGGAAAAGCTTTGCCAGCACGCCACACCAAGCAGCAGCACCACCAGCTGATATGGAACATCTTAGCAGGAGGCAGCATTTCACCAACATGGTGGAGCAGTATGTGTGCACACGCCTAGATGTACTGAATGACGGGTCTGCCCCTTCAACTTCTGGCTCTCCAAATTGGGCACATGGCCTGAGCTTGCCCTTTACCCCTTGGAGGTGCTGGCGTGCCCTGCAGCCAGTGTATTATCTGAACGTGTATTTAGCACGGCTGGGGGCGTTATCACAGACAAGCGCAGCCACCTGTCCAGAGCCAATGTGGACAAGTACACGTTCATTAAAATGAACCAGGCATGGATCCCACAGGACTTGTCCGTACCTTGTGCAGAATAGACATCTATACCAACCTTACCCAGCCATTGTTGTATTTTTGATATTTCTCATTCTTTTGGGGTGTACCCTAATTTAAAAAGAAATTTAAAATAAAAAACAAAAACCAGTGTTGGCTACCTCGTCCTCCTCCACCGCCGCTTCCACCTACACCGCCACATCCACCGCCACCTCAACCTCCTACTCCATATGGGCCTCGTCCTCCTAGATCAAGATGATTATTTTTATTTTTGTTTTTTCTGTTATTTTAAGTTATTTCCCTATCCACATTTGTTTGCAGAGCACTTGCCATGCTCTTAAGAAGATTTTGCTGCCATTTGCAGCCCTCTAGCCCTTTCCATGTTTTTTAGAGCCTTTTTAGTGCTCCAAAGTTTGGGTCACCATTGACTTCAATGGGGTTTGGGATCGGGGTAAAGTTCGGGTTAAGTTCGGGTGAACCCGCTGAACCCGGACATCCAGGTGTTCGCTCAACTCAGATCATTTACCACCACAGACTCTACACAGAACTGTGAACTTGCACATTGCAACAGTGTTTCTACATTCAAAAAGGCACAGTCTTTGCAACATTGTTTAAATCCCTATAGTGGATACACATGTTTATTCAAGGGCTTATGACACGTATATTTTTTCAGCAAGTGGTATTTGGTTTTATTATTGGTTTATAACTATCACTGATTTTTAATAAGCACATTCAGGAATCTGTTTGCACTTATATGGTTCACATCACATTGATTATACACTATTCACAAATACTGAAGTCATTTTTTATAAAATTAGTAACGGATTATTTATAATTATTATTATTTTTTATATAATTATTTTGATTTTTAGCACGTATAATTGTATGCACAGCACTTTAAAAAAACATTTGGTTATATATATATATATACACACTATATTACCAAAAGTATCATATAGCTGCAAAGGTTGGGCCAACTCGATACTGAACCCTACGGACTAAGACTGGGATGCCATTATTGTTCACATGCATGTAAAGGTAGGGTCCCAATTCTTTTTGTAATTTAGTGATTTAGTGTATATATATATATATATATATATATATATATATATATATATATATATATATATATATATATATATATATATACAAGTAGTCTATAGCAGTCCAAAATCTAAATGTGCTGGTGTGCTTTCAGAATTCTAAATTCAGATTGGTCAAAACATGCTCTGTGCGTTTACGGATTGCTTTTTATTTTCTTGTAGATATAAATTAGAGGAAGATATATATGCCTGTGTATGAGATAAAATCACCAAAATATGGAATAGCAAACATAAAAATGTGGCAGTCAAATCAAACATTTCTTTAATGAAAATGTTGTATTAATAGCACAATTGTGTAGTTAATGAGAATACATTATTGTTTCCCTTTAAAAGGAATTTCATTATGGAATCTTTGTTTTGCTGTTTTTCATTAGGCATCATCATTAAACAACTAGAGCGTTGATGTTTAGAAAAGTGGAGGTAAACATGCTAAGTAGAAAAAAATAAATAAATAAAACAGCATACAAATCAGTTTAATAAATAACAACCTCTTGTTATCTAACAGAAACACCTGTAGAATCTGCTGAAATGTATGAGAAAATAAAATGATGCAAAATATAATGTGTGTTAATGCTGGTTGCATATCGAGTAATCAATAATTACATTTTACTTTGTGATATATTGTGTACTTCAAACAAACTTTCAGTATAGTTTGTGAATGCTACATATCCATTGTAAACTAAATAAACTATGTGCAAATTAAGTAAGATTTAGCTGCAGAAATGTATATAAATTCAAGCAGTATAATTTAATACACTCAGTGCTAAAAAAAGTTACAGACAACAAATAAAAAAAGCAAACAAATAAATGGTATGTTTGTCTGGAAATTAGGGTAACTTCTTTGGATGCATCTCACTTAGATGCATAGGTCTATAAAAAAAAAAAAAAAAAACAGATTGGACATTCAGCTCAAAATAAAACAGTTCAATTGGGTAACAAAAATACTAACACTTTGAAAAAGAAAATATTTTTTTCCTGCAATTTTTTTACAGCCTCTTTACATGAACTGCAGTCATAGCAGGCTGCATGTGTTTTTTCACAGAGCATATTTCCTAATTTTGGTTGACTGCAATTGATTTTTCACAGCCCATCCACATGCACTTAACTGATAACTGGCTGCATGTGTTTTATTTCACAGCAATCTTTTACCAATTTGTGCTACCTGCACCAGTCTTTCAGAGGAATATACCTGGGTAATGTGCATAATCAAAGAAGCTAATTTTTGCCTTTGCGAGAGCATGCGACACAGTGTTATTTTATCAGTATCACTAACTTTTGAAGCTTATAAGAGATTTTAGTGGCTGGGTTACATCTACTTTGACGTATATGCTTGAGTTCTCATTAAATTTATTTACATACGTGCCCTGACTGTGTGCATAGATCTGTAACTCTGCCTCTCACTTTAGCTCTGACTGACTTTTTCTTTAATAAAGGGGAAAGGCAGGCAGCCTATGACCGTTACCGTAGGATTATGCACTAAACTTTTCTGCAGCCTACCCTTTCCCCTGGCTGTTGGATGTCCCCCCTACTGCCTTCTTTTCCCACTGTATTCTTGTGGGTAGTTTATGGCTGTAGGTTTTCCCCTTGCAACTATGCCTTCAGTACAGCAGATCTGGCTACCACCAGGAAATTTGTACAAGAAGCTGTCAAAACACATCCTTAATATACCGCATTTGGGCTCCTTCTGGAATGGTGTCAGTAGATCTCCTGATTTTATCCTCATATTGGTTAGAAGGGAAAAGTGCCTTTTATAGCTGCCCTAAATTTCCTCCTCCGTCTCACCACCAGCACCACAGCACTTTTCATTGCAAGCAACACAGCCCTCCTCCTTACCACCAGCACCCCAATGCTCCTTCCTCCTGACCACAAGTATGTAGGCAGGTTGTCTATGGTTTGTAGTTGGCTGGCCCAGGCTGGGGAAAGGGTTATTGTGCTGCACCTCTGTTCCTGGGCTTTTGAAACCCAGCCTATCCACCCTGTAACATAAATAAGGTGAAGGCCGCTTTGTCCCACGCATCAAGATGCCGTGACAGCTGCAAAGCACTAAGGAGGATTGCTGCAATTTACAGTCCATTAGAAGAGACTGGGGTGTCCGGAGACTTCCAAGCTTTGGGGAACACCAGTCATGGACTACTGCCTTGCTGAGGTACGCTTGGGCAGCCTAGTAGAGTTAGTTAAGGATGTTCTATCGCAATTATTCATGTTGAACTGTATCTCCAAATTGTTCAGTAAAGTTGCACCAACTGTCTTAAGCCTGGTCTGAAGTTATTTTAAAGGGGTATGTGATGGTTTCTGGCGAATAAAAGAACAAAGGTCAGTAAATCACTTGTGGGGTATGAAGCAAAGCCACTACGGAAGGTATATCTGTGTATAGATTCTTATGAGCTATATAATATGCTAGATATACGCAAAACTGAAAACGTGAAATGAAATGATCCTAACCAAAACAAGGATAATGAATTATAGGATAGTCCAAAAAGTGTAAAATAAGAAAAAAGGGGGAAGAGCTGCAGCCCTTAACTAGTGACCACAAACACTAAGAATAAAGCAATAATATATAAAGGAACGGTGCGCTTGTTCCTAAAATTCACTCTCTATATAGATAAATATTCAACAATAAGAAAAGAAATGGGCAAAAAGTAAGATGTAAAAATCGATAGTGCAAAAATCATAAAAACTAAATATCAAATTACAACTATGTAAAAAAAATCAAATAAGGATCAAAGTCCAAATAACTGTGCTTGTGAATCCAATAACAATGTGCAAGTGCTCAGTCCACAAAGTGACACTTGTTAATATTAAAAAATGTGTCAGAAGGAATTCCTTAGAGTAGTGCGTCAGTGAGCTTGAACCACCACCTCCAGGTGAAATAGCTGCTCACCTCAAAGACTGACCAATCAGTCAGCCTTCCCCTTTACAGCAGAAAGCTTCAGGTCCTGAACCACAGTAGAGATGTCGCGAACATAAAATTTTATGTTCGCGAACGGCGAGCACGAACTTCCGCAAATGTCCGCGAATGGGCGAACCGCCATAGACTTCAATAGGCAGGTGAATTTTAAAACCCACAGGGACTCTTTCTGGCCACAAAAGTGATGGAAAAGTTGTTTCAAGGGGACTAACACCTGGACTGTGGCATGCCGGAGGGGGATCCATGGCAAAACTCCCATGGAAAATTACGTAGTTGACGCAGAGTCGGGTTTTAATCCATAAAGGGCATAAATCACCTAACATTCCTAAATTGTTTGGAATAACATGCTTTAAAAAGTCCAGTGTGTGAATACGATCAGGTATGATGTTGTATCGATCAGGTAGTGTAAGGGTTACGCCCGCTTCACAGTGACAGACCAAACTCTGACAGACCAAACTCCCCATTTAATGCACCGCAAACAGTCCATTGGCAGTGGGCACAGTACAGTCTGTGGGCCTGTCACTAGCAGGCAACTGCAATTATATTACAGAGGAAAAATTAAATGACTTTTTTATCTGCAAGGTGCTGTGCCACCCTATATGAGTGGTGGGCAGTGGGCACAGTACAGTCTGTGGGCCTGACACTCACTGGCAGGCAACTGCAATTATATTACAGAGGAAAAATTAAATATAAGCATAAAATCATAAATACATAAAACCATGAAATCACATCAATAGGAGTCCATACAGTCCATAGGTATAAAGTGCATAGAGCAATGAAAGTGCAAACATGAAGGATCACAGGTGCGACTTATGGGGACCACCCTTGCTTGCCACCACCACACAGTGCCGGGAGAAGTATCTGAAATTCAGACTTTTTTATCTGCAAGGTACTGTGCCACCCAATATGAGTGGTGTGCACACAGTACAGTCTGTATATATATATATATATAGAAATAAAAATAAAAAAAAGCAGACTCATGTACCAGCCCTAAAAAGGGCTTTTTGGGGTGCTGTCAGGACGCTGTCCTTACAGCAGGAGTGGACACAGAACACTGGCCTAGCTAATGATTTCCCTATTAATTCAGCAGCAGCAGCACTCTCCCTGCTCTAACTAACACTGCAGCTTCAGAATGAATCTAAGATGGATGCTGTCCTTGCTTTTTTATAGGAGGTGGGAGGGTCTGGGAGGGAGGGTATGCTGATTGGCTGGAATGTGTCTGCTGACTGTGAGGTGCAGGGTCAAAGTTTGCTCAATAATGATGTCTAGGGGGCGGACCGAACATCGCATATGTTCACCCGCCGAGGCGAACGCGAACAAGCGATGTTTGCCGGGAACTGTTTGCCGGCGAATAGTTCGGGACATCTCTAAACCACAGTGGTCTGACTCCCTAGATCCAGACTTCAATCCACCGATCAATGTCTGAGGGTGTTTATTTCTCTGGATCCTCGCTTCCCATTTCATAAATCACTGTAGGAGAAAAAAATGCAGCACTAACACCAGCACCAGGATTCAGCACAGGTGTGCAGAGAAAATGTATGCATCATGGACACAAGCAACCAAACAATATCTCAGGTGTGCAGAGAGACACCTGCATCATGAACTCCAGCAACCAAACACCAGCTCAGGTACTTACTACAGAAAGTTTGCTCAGCAAGACAAGCAGAAGGAGTAATGCAGTTGCTAAGGTAACCAAGAATTATTGCAAGGTACATTGCAGCCAGTCAGGAAGCATGATCCTTGGTGTAGCTGACTGGTCCTCCAATAGCGAGGGGGTTTGTGATCTGGCTCCCTCCCCAGCGATCAGTCTCCCACAACAACCAGGACTGAACCTGCATTACAGAGACCCACAGCCTGGCCATGTGATATTGAAGAGAAGGTGTTAACAGCTGTACGCATGAGGACCACGCTGAGTGCATGGTGGGACCACATACTGGCGCTGGGAGTGAGGTGGCAGAGGTACACTGGACTGGAGGAGAGGGCATAGGCTCAGTAGTGTTCCTCTCAAACGTAACAAACATCAAGTTAAAGTGTGTAGTGTCATGAAACAGTACTTTTACAGAAGTAGTCTGTGTAAATAATTACTGCACACCATGAGAAGCTTATCTCTAAGCTGAGGAACTGTCATAATGTTTGATTCTCACATGATGTTGGTCCCCCCCTGGTCCCAGCTTCGTCCAAGGGCATTAATGAGTGTCGTTAAAGGTACCCAACGTGCAGGGTGAGTTGGCTCCACCCCCAACTACTACAACCCTTATCCTCTGCTTTTTATTCTTCCTTTGTCTCCTGCTTCTATATGGCATTCCATGTACTGGTCGAGAGCAAGTATGTGCAAACTGCTAAAAAGGTCACCAACCTTAAGGTGCCAAAACTTCAATTATCATCCAGTGGAAAAATGTTACCTCAGGTAGTTGCTAGAGTTGACCGAACACCTGAATGTCTGGGTTCGGCGGGTCCGACCAAATTTGAAAAAAAAGTCTGGGTTCGTGAACCGGACTTAACCCGAACTTTACCCCGATCCGGAACCCCATTGAGGTCAATGGAGACCTGAACGTTTGAGCACTAAAATGCCTCTAAAACAAACATGGAAAGGGCTAGAGGGCTGCAAATGGCAGCAAACTCATCTTAAGAGCATGGCAAGTGCTCTGCAAATAAATGTGGATAGGGAAATAACTTAAAATAACATAAAAAACAGAAAAACAAAAAATAATCATCTTGAATGATGCAGGAGGAGGACGAGGCCCATATAGAGTAGGAGGTTGAGGTGGCGGAGGATATGGCGGTGTAGGTGGAAGCGGCAGCGGCGGTGGAGGAGGAGGAGGGTGAGTCCCATATGAAGTAGGAGTTTAAGGTGGCGGTGGATGGGGGGGTGTAGGTGGAAGCAGCGGTGGAGGAGGACGAGGTAGCCAACACTGTTTTTTTTTTTTTTTTTAAAGAAATATTTATTGATTTTTCAGCAATTAACAAATTATACAACGGTCCACTCAAACACGAGTGTAAAAGTACAACAGTAGAACATGTTTTGTATACAGTGGGTGGAGTATTGGCCCATACAACTGAAATCAAAGCAGATGAACCGAGGTGACAAGAGACCAAAACTAATGTCAGCCGAGAAAGGGAAGAGGGAGGGGGATCGAAAGGAGGGGGAGGGGGGAAATGGCGAGAGCAGAACGATTGCCCTGTGGGGAGAGGGATCAGGCGGGATAGAGAAGCAGAACAGGAAGAGGGGGGAAAGGAAAGAGGAGGAACAGGGGGGGTAAGGAAGGGAGGGAGGGGTGACCAGGTTAGCAGACATATCAGTATCAAAGAATTTTCTAAGTATATCACATACGTTTGATGACCAACTACAGCCAGAGGGGAGAGAAAGGGGGGGGGGGCAAGGACAAGGCCTGATGATCTTATAGTAGGTAGTGATAGTAAAAGGCAATTTAAAACCATCTACAGAATCCAGGAGGAGGGGGGGGGAAGAGAAGTGGGAGTCAAGGGAGCATGCTAGTGAGCTGTATCAGCCTCTGGTGTTTAATGGGGGTAGAGAAGTGTCCTCCAGAACTTAATTGGGTTGGACTTGAAGACAGATAGGTCCAGACGATCCTTGGTGAGCAGACTATCCAAGTCCGATTGTAGTTCTTTCACAGTGGGTGGGGAGGGGGATATCCAGTGTCTGAGAATGGTCCTACGGGCAAGCATTAGGCACGTAGAGATCCAGGCTTTATGGGCAAGCAGTATAGACGCCTGGGTTTTGTCATGTGTGATGTAAGCAAGCGGAGGTTTATTGTCCAAAAGCCCAAACAACAGTGGAAGGGGGTTTTTCGTGGGTTGGAGGCCCGTGACCCTATGTATCAGAAGTTCCACGCTGTTCCAGAAGGATGACACAATTGGGCAACTCCACAGCCGGTGGTGTAACGTAGGGCGGCGCGCTGAGCACCAGGAGCACCCTTGGAATGGAACATGCAGGGGAGAGGACGAAAAAGGAGAATAGGCATGGTGGAGTATTTTCAATTGCTGCTCCCTCCAAAATTCGTTAGTGTTGAAGGCACATGTGGTGATATACCCCGCTATCAGGAGCCTCTTGGAACCAGTAATATTCAGGGCCTTGTCCCAGGAAGATTTGGTGAAGTCCAGTCGTGTGTCCAGTATTGTGGCCTGAAGAGGACGGTAGATGTGGGCGAGTTTAGGATGTTCCACAGATAGGATGGTATCCAAGATGGAAGGCATGAATCGCTTTCATCTGTCCCTGCACAAAGCCATGTAATGGGAGGTGACCTGATGTATATGCAGGAAATGGTGAACAGGGAGTTTATACAGATGTTGCAGGTCTCGGAAGGGGAGAGGCGCACCCGTTGTCGAGTCAAACAATTGAGCAAAAGTCCTTAGTCCTTCCTGGGCCCAGGTGGAATAGACTCTTTCCAGATCCATTGAGCACAAGGATGGGTTACCCGCTATAGGGAGATGCTGGGATATGTGCTGCGGTAGACCCAACTTTTTCCTAATCTCCCTCCAAGCCACAAGAGTATCTCGGAACAAGATGTTTAGCCTGAGATTTGGGGGGAGATCCTTTAGTTTGCTATGCAGGAGCCCTGCTAGGGAAAAAGGGACCGGGATTTGAGATTCCAAAGAAAAATTTGAGAACCTAGAAGACCCCTTTAGCCAATCCATACCCACTCTCAACAGGCAAGATAAATTGTATAGTCTAACATCGGGTAGGTTTGCGCCCCCCAAGTGACTTGGGGGGATATAGTTTGGGGAGAGAGATCCTTGACCTTTTGGTTTTCCACAAGAACCTGGAAAGGGATTTGTGTAAGGTATAAATATCAGTGTGTTTAATAAGCAGGGGAAGTGTCTGCATAAGATATAACAATTTGGGGAACGTGACCATTTTAAAGAGATGACACCTGCCTAGGAGAGACAATGGAAGGGAGACCCAATTGTCTAATTCTACGGCTAGTTTGACTATCAATGGGGTATAGTTTAATTGGTACAGGGAATCAGGAGATTTACCTATATGAATATCCAAGTATTTAATACTGGTTTTGGCAATGGCAAAGGGGGAGTGCGAGGTCCACCCTAAAGAGTGTGGTTGGCCGAGAGGAAGTATTTCACTCTTCGTATAATTTATGCGCAGACCTGAGCACACTTTAAATCTGTCGAATATGTCCTTGACATGGTGCATGTCCCGCTCCGGGTCGGAGGGGAACAATAGAATATCATCTGCGAACAGGGTAGATTTAATTTCCTCTCGACCAATCCGAATGCCCCTCAGGGGGGAAGTGAAGGATAAGTGTCTGGAAAGGGGTTCTAAGGCTAAGTTAAATAATAGTGGGGAGAGGGGGCAGCCCTGCCTGGTCCCCTTGTGTAGGGGGATGGGTTCCGATATAATATTAGAAGTTACAACATTAGCCGTAGGGGAGGCATACATCGCCGATATGAGGTGGAGGAAGGGGCCTGAGAAGCCGAATTTTTGGAAGGCCAGGCGCAGCCACTGGAAGCTAACATTGTCGAATGCCTTTTCGGCATCCAACGTGATAATGGCATAGTTGTTAGAAGGGTCGGCTCGTGCTTGTGCCAATACTGCCAAGACCTTGCGAATATTAGAGGTCGCGGAGCGCCCCTTGGTGAAGCCCGCCTGAGATGGATGGAGGAGAGATGGCATGATCACGGCCAATCTGGAGGCTATAATTTTCGATAAAAGTTTAGCATCTAGGTTGATCAGTGAAATCGGACGGTAGGAGCCCGGCTCCGTAGCACCCTTACCAGGTTTCGGGATGAGCTTTATGAAGGCCTGCGAGCCCGTGGGCATGTACCTCCCTCCATCCATGATATGTTGAAAGACATTAGTCAGCGTGGGGGTAAGCAAGGATTTGGTCAAATTGTAAAACTCGGACGTGTACCCGTCCGGTCCGGGGGCTTTGCCAGGGGATAGGGATGTAACGGAAGACATTACCTCCTCAGTGGTGAGAGGAGCATTCAGGGCAGATAATTGATCTGCCGTTACCCGTGGAAGTTGGACCTCCTCCAGAAATTTATTGGCTTCATCGATATTTATCGGATCAGGGCCATACAATTTAGCAAAAAATTGCTGCATGATAGAGTTAATCCCTTTCGGGGTGTCAGTTAAAGCCCCCGATTGGTCTTTGAGGGAGGTGATATGGGTTGGAGTGAAGGGGACCCTGCACAAACGGGCTAGAAGTTTGCCAGACTTATTGCCGTACTTATGGTATTGAAGATCTTGGACAGAGCGATGGAATTGTTCTTGTGCCATTGCCCACTCATCAAAGCATCGCTTAGCTTCCTTCCAGTGGGCTCTGCGGGCAGGAGTATCTTGCTGCAGGAGATCAGAGTGAGCAGAGCGCAAAATGGCGCTAGCGGTCTGATATTTTGTCTCCGCATTCCGCTTGTATGCCGATGCAAAAGCGATGATTCTGCCCCTAAGGACAGCTTTTCCGGTCTCCCACATCAAGATAGGGTCAGATGAGTGAGATTCATTATCACGCAGGAATTCTTCCCAAGTGCGGGTCAGGATCAATAAGAGTTCAGCGTTATTAGCAAGGTAAGACGGAAATCTCCAAGGTGTACGGGCAGAGGGCGATTCTGATAAGGACAGGTCAACCAAAAGGGGGGAGTGGTCAGAGATTACCAAATCGGAGATTGATGGATCGTGCAGAGTAGGAAGGAGGGGTGCGGTGCAAAGGAAATAATCTATGCGTGAGAACGTGCCATGGGGGGAGGAATAGAAAGTATATTCTTTATCTGTGGGGTGAGCTAGGCGCCACACATCAGTCAAATGAAGGCTGTCAGCAAACGCTGACAGCGTAATGCCTGTGGAATGGGCATGGGGGACGCCTGCAGGTGACTTCAGTGACCTGTCTTCTGTAGGATTCATGACCACGTTAAAGTCGCCACCAACCAACAGAGGGAGGTGAGCGTATGGGGCCAGTATGCCCGTGAGGGTGTGGAAAAAGGCGTGCGTCGGAGGTGGGGGGGCATATACATTGGACAGGATGATGTCCTTAGGGCCATGGGATAATTTAAGGATCTGTATCCTGCCCTGGTCATCGGTGTAAAGGGGGGTGCAATCATGTGTAAGGCGTTTATGTATCAGTATGAGGACACCCGCTTTGCCTTTGGGCGCAGCCGAGCCGTAGACTCGGCCCACCCAAAGCTTGCGCATACGTTCAATATCGGCTGAGGAAAGGTGGGTTTCCTGCAACATGGCGATGTCGGCTTTGAGACGTTTTAACTGCCTAAGGATGGCCATGCGCTTATTAGGCGATCAAAGGCCCTTGACATTCCAGGAGACTATCCGGAGATTAAGGGGGATCATAAGGAAGAGGTCTTACAATATGGATTGATAAGGTGACGGGAGGGGAGAGGGTAAGCCACTGGCTGTATGTGGCAGTACAGAAGCACTTAGGGGTGATATACCAGGACCCTGGTGAGGTGAGTATGGATACGGCCCTAACCTGGCCTACAAGAGCTGAAACAGGGGTGAACCAGCAATAACATAATGAATAGTAATACAGCATAACACACAATAGTAGAAGCATTGACTTCTCTTTTTTCCACATGAAACTCACATAGCCCGCAGCGTTACCGGCGTTGAGGCTGGGTCCACTCGCCATTGGAGAAATGGTATAGTCGCTCCCAGGGAAAAACATACTCGGAGGACATGAAGAAACGGAAACCCTTCACCCATAGCGAGGGGACCAGTGCTCCGATAAGGCTGGGAAAGACAGAGAAAAGAAAAAAAAACATAGATTAATGCATCACAACAAGTCGAGAGCAAACCAGTGAGTAAAGTGACAGGAACATGTCAGGCATCAGTGGCTTGCTAACGACCACTGAGAACAAAAGCAGGAGCGAAGAGTACAATGTAAAAAAAAAATACCAGACCTGTTAGAACTGTTCATGGCCCCTGATAGCAAACCCAACTGGTGAGTAAGGATATGATATGAACCGTAGGCGCATTTCAGCGTGGTCTGCCCTGGCGGGAATTGTAGGACACACGGGGCCTTTTAGGCGAGTTTCTGCCGGGGCTCAGGAGGTCTCTCGCGGAGGGGGATAGGGAGGGAGCAGCAGGAGTGTCCAAGTTGAGATGCAGATGAGATTTGATGTAATCAGCCGCCTCATCAGGATGGGAAAACGATAACGCTTCTCCATGTTGGTCAGTGAACCGCAGAATTGCGGGGTAAGCCAGCGTAAATTTTATGCCTTTGTGAAACAATGCGTTGCAGGAAGGCTGGAAAGCTTTGCGCCGACGGGCGACTTCTTGGGAGTAGTCGGCAAATAACAGTAGCTTATGACCATCCAGTATAAGTGACTTTGCATTTTTGAAAGATTTAAGGATAGCCAGTCTGTCCGAGTAGTTGAGGTATCTTACAATAACCGGGCGGGGGGTCTTGCGGTCATTAGAGGGGGCACCCAAACGGTGTGCCCGTTCTATCGTGCAGTTGGCAGTAATGCCCAGAGCGCGCGGAATCTGAGTGGCACATACCTCTGTAAGCATGCCGGTGTTGACAGATTCAGGCCGATTATTCTAAGGTTATTCCTTCTTGACCTGTTCTCAAGGTCATCCAGCTTGTCAAGGATATAGTGTTGAGTTTGAGCAAGTTTGGCCTCCTTGGTGAAGGACGATTGGAGCTCATCCTCAATGTCCGAGACTCTGTGCTCCACCTCTGTGAGGCGTTTGGCCTGATCAGCAATGTCCATACGGAGCTGTGTAATGCCTGCCGCCACCGCCTTCTCCACAGCCTCCGCTATAGTGGGAGACAGGAGTGCTGCTACTGCCTGAGCCATCTTGTGGCATTGTGCATCCTCCGGAGTGTCAGGAAGAGGAGCCGGCAAGGAGGGGGAGACCGCGCCATCCATGGGCTCAGCAGCGGCCATGATGCCTGGAGAGGAGGGCGCTCTCTGCTGTGAGATGTCCTGGCGCGACTGAGTGGCGGCTCCGGTCCCGGTGTGGACCACAAAACGGTCCATTCGTACGGGCAGTGGTAGCGGATCCCCTAGGGGTGGTCGGGGCCGGTCGCCGAGTCGATTGGAGCGGTATAGTTACGGTTTTATATGCCGATTATGCCGGAGCCGCTGCCCTTCACTCCTTCCTCATGTGGCGCCGGAAACCGGAAGTGGTTTTTGTTTTTAATTGTATTTCTTTTTAAATTAGGGTACACCCCAAAAATTGTGAGAAAGATCAAAAATACAACAATGGCTGGGTAAGGCCGGTATACATGTCTATTCTGCACAAGGTACGGACAAGTCCTGTGGGATCCATGCCTGGTTCATTTTAATGAACGTGAGCTTGTCCACATTGGCTCTGGACAGGCGGCTGCGCTTGTCTGTGATAACGCCCCCAGCCGTGCTAAATACACGTTCAGATAATACACTGGCTGCAGGGCAGGCCAGCACCTCCAAGGCGTAAAGGGCAAGCTCAGGCCATGTGCAATCTCTTCTTATTTTTCATGACTCTGTTAGCATGGTTTCCCAGGGCCATCCACCTAGCCCTGCCCCAGAAGTGGAAGAGATTGAGTGCACTGATGCCCAACCACTTATGTCTCAAGATGAGTACATGGGAGGACCATCGCAGCACGTCTCGGATGATGATGAAACACAGGTGCCAACTGCTGCGGAATTCCGAATCGTGGAGACCGACAAGGGTTGCAGGGGTGAAGACTGCATGGAAGATGATGTGGAGGACGACGAGGTCCTCGACCCCACATGGAATGAACGTCATGCAGGTGACCAAAGTAGTTTGGAGGAAGAGGCGGTGGTCGCACAGAGCCACATAGCCACCAGCACAGCAAAAGAGGGAGCAGGGTGCAAAAGCGGAGCGGCCGTGCCCTAGACACTACGCCTGCTACTGCCCAATGCAGCAAGGGACCGAGCAAACCAAAGCCAGCTCAAAGGAGTTCCTAAGCGTGGTAGTTCTTCAGACAATGTGATGATGACCGGACACGAGTGGTTTGCACGCTGTGCAATCAGAGCCTGAAGCGAGGTATAAACCTTCTCAACCTGAGCACAACCTGCAAGACCAGGCATCTAAGTGCAAAGCATGAGCTGCAGTGGAGTAGACACCTCAAAAACCAAGAAAGGTCTCTGGCTCCTCCTGCTTCCTCTTCTGCTGCAGTCTCAGCCTCTTCATCCACCTCTGTAGTGAGACCAGCACCTTCGACCCCGCAAACAGCGGATCTGCCAGCAACACCACCACCTGGGTCACCAACAACCATCTCCACAATGTCCCGTGGAAGCGTTCAGCTTTCTATCTCCCAAACAGTGGAGCGGAAGAGGAAGTACCCCCCTACTCACCCGCGATCCCTGGCCCTGAATGCCAGCATTTCAAAATTCCTGGCCTTTGAAATGCTGTCATTCCGTCTGGTGGAGAGGCAAAGTTTTAAAAGCCTTATGGCGGTGGTTGTTCCTAACTCCTCCTACTCCGCTTCCTCATCCTCTAAGGCCTCCTCATCCAGTCAGCGTAACACCTTCACCGCCAACTTCAGCACAGCCAGGGGTAAACGACAGCAGACAGTTTTAAAACTTGCCTGTTTGGGGAAAAACCACACACCGCGCATGAGTTGTGGAGGGGCATTCAACAGCAGACCAATGAGTGGTTGACACACATCCCTTGCCTGGCGCATGTGCTAAATTTGGTGGCACAGAGGTTCCTTAGAAATTACCCCGATATGTCAGAGCTGCTGCAGAAAGTGTGGGCCGTCTGTGCGCACTTTCGGCATTCTCACCCTGCTGCTGCTCACCTGTCAGCGCTGCAGCGTAACTTCGGCCTTCCCGCTCACCGCCTCATCCACAAGGTGGAACTCCACCTTGCACATGCTGGCCAGACTGTGCGAGCAGCAGCAGGCCATAGTGGAGTTTCAGCTGCAGCAGGCACGCATGAGTCACTCTGCGGAACAGCACCACTTTACCACCAGTAACTGGGCCTCCATGCGAAGACCTGTGTGCCTTGTAACATATGCAGACTAGGCCGCAATTTAATATTTTTCCCCTAAGTAGGTGTTTATTGAATAGAGGAATAGAACAACAGTATCCAAAGGGTGTATCTCACAGTAACATATGCAGACTAGGCCGCAATGTAATATTTTTTCCCTAAATGGGTGTTTATTGAATAGCGGAATAGAACAACAGTATCCAAAGGGTGTATCTCACAGTAACATATGCAGACTAGGCCACAGTGTAATATTTTTTCCCTAAATTGGTGTTTATTGAATAGCGGAATAGAACAACAGTATCCAAAGGGTGTATCTCACACGTGCAGATACAGACTAGGCCGCAATTTAATATTTTTTCCCTAAATGGGTGTTTACTGAATAGCAGAATAGAACAACAGTATAGAAAGGGTGTATCTCACAATAAAATATGCAGACTAGGCTGCAATTTATTTTTTTCCCCTAAATGGGTTTGCAAAGCAGAATACAAAAGTATGCAATGGGTGTATCTCACTGTAACATATGCAGACAGGGCCGCAATTACCTTTGTATCCCCTAAATGGGTTTTTATTGCAATGCGCAATACAACAGTATGCAATGTGTGTATCTCACTGTAACATATGCAGACAGGGCCGCAATTAACTTTTTTCTCCTAAATGGGTTTTTATTGCAATGCGCAACACAACAGTATGCAATGTGTGTATCTCACTGTAACATATGCAGCCTAGGCCGCAATTAACTGTTCATTCTCCTAAATGGATTTTTATTGCAAACCGGAATACAACAGTATGCAATGGGTGTATCTCACTGTAACATATGCAGACAGGGCCGCAATTAACTTTTTATCCCCTAAATTGGTTTTTATTGCAATGCGCAACACAACAGTATGCAACATATGCAGACAGGGCCGCAATTAACTTTTTTTTCCCCTAAATGGGTTTTTCATTGCAATGGGCAACACAACAGTATGCAATGGGTGTATCTCACTGCAACATATGCAGCCGAGGCTGCAATTAACTTTTTTTCCTCCAAATGGGTTTTTATTGCAAAGCGGAATACAACAACAGTATGCAATGGGTGTATCGCACTGTAACATATGAATGAAAATCCGAAAAATAATTGTCCCCTTAATTGGTGCTTGTTGAATAGCAGATTTGAAATGCAGTGTCTAAACGCTGTAAGTCACAGTAAAATATGAAGGAATAATTTTTTTTTCTTTTTTAACCACTTTACCACCGGAGGATTTTGCTGTCTTACGTCCAGGCCACTTTTTGCGATTCCGCGCTGTGCGACTTTAACTGACAATTGCGCGGTCGTGCGACGCCGTACCCAAACGAAATTTACGTCCTTTTTTCCCACAAATAGAGCTTTCTTTTGGTGGTATTTGATCACCTGTGCGATTTTTACTTTTTGCGCTATAAACAAAAAAAGAGCGTTTATTTTGAAAAAATAACAATATTTTTAACATTTTTTTATATGAAATTCCTCCCAAAAAATATGTAAAAATCAATTTTTTTTTACATTTTTGGCCAATTTGTTTTCTGCTACCTAGTTTGGTAAAAAAAATCACAATAAGCATATTTTGATTGGTTTGCGCAAAAATTATTGCGTTTACTAACTAAGGAAAAGATTTCTGTCATTTTTGTTGTTTTTTTTATATGGCGGCGATCTGCGATTTTTTTGCGGGACTGCGACATTGCGGCGAACAGATCGGACCCTTGACTGACATATTATATTTTATATTTTCTTGTGAATGTTTAATGTTTACTTGGTACCCTTAAAGTCCCATTTTCTGGTCTTTCAGCCCTCAGTCACCTGCTTCGGCGAGAGCTCTGAATCCTTAGAGCAATGTTCTTTTAAATATGTAATATGGGGACGTTGGTACCTTTCTGCTAATTTTTCGCTATCTATTATAAATTACATATGGACACACCTTAATCTATTTACAACCCTAGTAGTTGCTGCTATGTACACCAAATTGAACCCCTTACATTCTGTATGCTTGATGTTTTGTATTTTATTCTTTTAGACTTCTTGCATTATTAAGGCTTAATCTTTTTTATTGTATTGATTTGCTTTTAAATTGTACATCTATTTAGACATACTTTGTATATTTTTATTTAATTGTAGGTAGCCTATTGTACTTTGAGGTTTGATTTTTGGCAAAATAATAGCAGTTGGCATATGCCATTCTGTACAAAATAAAGTACCTGACACTGTGGCGAAGCACATGCCACACATTTACATAAATGGATTGTTTGGCAAAGCTGGCATAAAAATGCTGAGCGTAGGGAGCATTTAGGAAAATGTAATAGTTCCATTACAGAAGTAGCACTGCAGAGGTCCGTGGACTGGTCCTGGGGATAGCAGTGAAAAAATGTATCTGACTCGTCATGTTATTACAGGATCTATATAGCGCCAACATTTACACAGCTCATTGCCAGCTGATGGGGTTATGACAGGATTGGCTGAAAAAAAAAGGTTTTGCAAACCCTGGCAGAAGTATGGTGGCAATGGAGGAGAAAGGGGAGAAGGAGAAAAGGGGCACATTAGCAGCACTGTGTAGTTAAGTGCCTGCTCTTAAGGAAGAGTAGGATGAAGAAAAGGGCGTATGAGTAGCACTAGAAATGAAATTAAAGGAAAATACGTCCTTAAGGAGAAGGAAAAGGGTGCATTAGCAGCTCATTAAAGCGACTGCTATGTGTCTCTGAAGGGGGAAAAGGAGGAGGTAGAAAAGGGTGCATTAGTAGTAATTGCAACCATTTCACTACCTGATTTACCACTGGCAGAGTATATATATATATATATATATATATATAAAAAAAAATTAAAACAATTGCTCCTCAGAGCCTCTTCAGATTGCTAATATGATATGTGTGAGTCTGAAAGAAAATTTCAGGAATAATGGGCAGCCTATGGCCTTAATAAATTCAAGGCTTAAATTCTTGCTGCTGCTTGTCGATTCTTAATGTGTTGCTGAAGGATGGAAACCTGTATCTGTAGGTATTCCCCCTGAAACTTTGTCTGAGCACCAGAATAGGCCAGGAGAGGTGGAACCAGCATAGTAGCATTTAGCCTGGGACATTGCATATAATCTTATAATCTATGGCTTTTTGAGGGGACTGCTGGTTCTGAAGAGTCAAGGCTCAGGGTATAGAGGGAGAGGGGATAGAGATGCTGTCACCATCTGAGAATTCTGCAGAGGTTCAAGCTTCTGCTTGATCCTCATTAGCATGGACCCATGACTCACATTTCCACTTGATGTGACTTGTCCTATGTCTCTGAAACCCCTTGTGAGACTTCCTTCCCTGTCACTAGAAGCCACGGATGTCGTGGCACATGCAGCAGGAGAATATTGTGGACGAGAAAATGCAGAAAGGGAGGAGCTCATGCCTTTGTTGTCAATTTGTACCATTGAGTTACTACAACCAAGAAGCTCTGAGGTGCAGCATCATGTGTTTTTTCATGCATGTGGTACTTAGAGTAAATAGATGGCATTTTTACTAATGAAAATACACTACAGATTTTGCAAACTTACAACAGGGCTGTCAGCAGCAGATACATACAGCATTATTTTGTACAGAAGGCCAGAGTAGATGGAGGAACATCTGTTTCCCCTATCTCATCTATGTCAAATGAACCCAGAAGTGATGAAGATTTAGCTGCTTCTGGTTTCAGAGATGCCATTTCTTGGCTGTTACTGTCAGGGAAGCAGCTAACTAAGCATGATCTGTGCTTGGCTAGTTGGTTTGGAGGGTAGGAGGGGGGTCTAATATACCTGATGTCTCCATAAAGAGGACCTGTCAATGCTCAAAATTATCACCAGGGGGCTTAAAAGCTCCCTGGTGATAGCTATAAAGTTAAATGGAAAAAAAAGGAAAAAAGTGTGAAAAATGTATATAAAATAAATAACAATAATAAAAAAAATTAAAAGCACCCCTGTCCCCCCTCACATACATGCAAATGCAAACAAACTCATGCGTAGATCTGACACGTGTAGGTAAACAGTAATTTCACCACACATGTGAGGTATGTCCAGTATTTGAACTGATCTGAACTGATAGCCTGTGCAAAGGCTTTTAAAGTAAGGCCATATTTTGTTTTCTAAATATTGCATCGAATGGTCTATTTTTTGTACTTGTATTAGAGGTTCCTGTCATCTTCTATCTACTTACTTTTATATGTAAGCAGGTCTATTCATTTTACGTCAGCACCAAGGAACACAAAGCGCTTATGGTCAGGCTTGTAAAAAGATAAAAATAAATAATCAGATGGTGGTGGGACCATTCAGGATTGGCTTGCCCTCCACCAACCACACTGCTCCTACGGCTTAGGCGAGTGATGTCATCACAGGCTGCCTCCCCACAGAAGCTGTCATCCGGTTTCCATCCATGGCCTCTGGGCGCCTCTGCACCTCCCTCATCCGGCTTCCTCACCTGACGTATTGCCACCCGCGCTCCCAGTGAGATCCAGTGGTTTTCTGCACTGAGCTCCAGCTTAGGCTGTGGCATAAGATCACCTCCCCATGGACACCTTCATCTGTTAGTCAAGTAGACAGGCGCAGCCACAATGTGTTGTCCTTCCATCCAGTTGGAGCTTCAGGGTTGTTATAGCCCTGTTTCTAAGTTTTTCAGTGTTTTTTTGTCTATCTGTGGTGAATAAAGACTTCAGTTTTACCATACATCTTAGTGCGAAGTGAGGAATTCTCAGATTGACCTGTGGTACATGGATTATTTATTTTTATCTTTTTACAAGCCTGACTATAAGCACTTTCTGTTCTTTAGTGATGATTTTTGTTGCTTTCCTTCCCAGGAGATTTGTATGAGCAACTATGGATCTCAGGGCCTAAAATTTCACCAGTTCCTCTCTATTGGGCGTCTGATCTTATTTGTGGACTATTCATTCTAGCCTGCTCATATGGCTGATTTACAGATGGTATTTTGGATTTACCACAGCGCCCCATACACTATCCAATCTATATACATAACATATATCTATATCTATATATATATATATATATATCTATATATATATCTATATATCTATATATAGATATATATATATATATATATATATATATATATATATATATATATATATATATATATACTATATTGTCAAAAGTATTAAGTATTGGGACACCTGCCTTTACACGCACATGAACTTTAATGGCATCCCAGTCTTAGCCCGTACAGTTCAATATTTAGTTGGCCCACTCTTTGCAGCTATAACCAGCTTCAGCTCTTCTGAGAAGGCTGTCCACAAGGTTTAGGAGTGTGCCTATGGGAATGTTTCCAGAAGTGCATTTGTAAAGTCAGGCGCTGATGTTGGAGGAGAAGGCCTGGCTCACAGTCTGTGCTCTATTTCATCCTATAAATCCACACCCATACTTTGCCTTTCTTGGAACTGACCATCCACAGTTTAGACCTCACTGTTTAGATTTGTTCAATGCCCTTTGCTGGTAGTACAGAATTTCAGCACAGTCCTTTCACTAGAAAATGTGATCGCACCTTGTTTGTCAGAAATGATTGTTTGAAATCTTGCCTGTGACAAATAAACCATCTTCTTGATGCAAAGAGCCATGATACATGTAGCTGAGATACCTCTTGATCATTGATTGCGACCTTCCTCCCTACACTTGACATCTCATTGCCACTACCATTACTTATGCACAAGATTTAGAAATGCATGTATTCAGGGTATATACAGAAATACTTCTCCTGAAACCTTATGTTGCAAGGTATGTGGAAATAGCTCAGATGTCCTATAAATTGCAGCATTTATTGAAAAAAAATGTGTTTTTCAATTAGTACAATGTTTTGACTAATTATTGTGACATTTGCTTGAAAGAATAATTAAATGAATTCAATAAAGTAGTAAACCCCTAATAAATGACATTTAACTTGCTAAAGTTCTGTGTATCATAAACAACTGCCGTGTCCAGTAAAATACTTTCCTATAGCCTCTCAGCAGCCACTTGTCTACATTCATGCACGCCAATAATTGCTGCATGGCATTTCTCTGGGTGACTTTCCTAATGGTGGCAACATTGGACCTTGCTTGTGTAATAGCCATTTGCATTCATCATTGGAAGCCCATATGGCAGGGTAATAATGGCAGGGTAATAATCAGAGGGGACAGGAACAGTGCATTGTCATCCTCCTATAACAGGAAGTGCCTAAACAAGGACCTGAATGGCAGGATAACTACATATTATTTTAAAGAAAGCTGCAAATTCAAAATATTGAAAATCACTTTGGAATTACTTTCCCAGTAAATATGAAAGGTGGGGCTATATCTAGGAAATAGATCCCGAATATACACTATAGTAACAAAAGTACTGGTACGTCTGCCTGTACACGCACATGAACTTTAATGGCATCCCAGTCTTAGTCTGTAGTATTCAATATTGAGTTGGCCCACCCTTTGCAGCTATAACAGCTTCAACTCTTCTGGGAAGGCTGTCCACAAGGTTTAGGAGTGTGTCTATGGGAATGTTTGACCATTCTTCCAGAAGTGCCTTTGTGAGGTCAGGCACTGATGTTGGAGAGAAGGCGTGGCTCACAGTCTGTGCTCTACTTCATCCCAAAGGTGTTCTATCGGGTTGAGATCAGGACTCTTCGCAGGTCAGTCAAGTTCCTCTACCCCAAACTCATTTATCCATTCTTTATGGACCTTGCTTTGTGCACTGGTCCAAATCATTTGATGGAGGGGGGTTATTGTGTGGGGTTGTTTTTCAAGGGTTGGGCTTGGCCCCTTAGTTCTAGTGATGGGACCTTTTGAGACGTCAGCAAATCAAGACATTTTGGACAACTTCATGCTCCCAACTTCATGCTCTTTCCTGTTCCAACATGACTGCACGAGTGCACAAAGCAAGATCAAACATTCCCATAGACACACTTCAAAACCCTGTGGACAGCCTTCCCAAAATAGTTGAAGCTGTTATAGCTGCAAAGGGTGGGCCAGCTGAATATTGAACCCTACAGACTAAGACTGGGATGCCTTTTTTTCTTTATGTGTGTGTAAAGGCAGGTGTCCCAATACTTTTGACAATATAGTGTTTATATATCTATATTTAGCCCACAACAGGAAGAGCGCTAAGTGTAGGCACTTTTATGGACTTTTATTTTGTTATATATATTTTTTGAGAATATTTATATATGTTTTTCTTTCACTTCTTATTGCACTACCTCCATGTGGGTTTAATTATTCACTTTTTATTTAAGCATGTTTTTCACTATATTGTTTATGCCCATTCTATATACTTGAACACTTTGATTTATCTGATGGTCCTTATATGTATATGTTGCTTTTTGCTTTAGCGCGGATTTGATTCTTTTTTAAGGTTGTTGTATGTGGTGTATGTGGTGACATACTTTCATTAATTTTGCTTTTAATATTTGTGTTCTCTCTATATTTCAAATTACTGGTTAGCGCATTGGTTCACTTACCCTATTTTTAGATGCTTTGGAAATGCCTTCAAAAAGTAATAAACCTTTTGGTGTTAATACACCTTTTCCAATCACACACTTGTACAGGCATGAAAAATGGAGCAAAGTGAGCATGCTGCCCCCCCCCCCTTTTTTCTGGTAACATTAGGGGTTACATTGATAGGGGGCAGATCTAAGACCCCTACCCTATATGACACTATGATGATGAGACTCATCGCCATGTTCAGTCCACTAAAAAGGAAGTGGATGAGAAGTCACAGATTGTCAAAAGTCACATTGGAATAAGGGAGTCATCAAATTTGTGCACCCCAGAACAGAAACTATTAGTCCCCTTTCACGCATGCTGTCCGTTTGTCCATTTTTCATCCATCCGTTGACAGATGAAAAACGGACATCAATGCATCTCTATGAAAAAATGGATGTAAATGGATAATCAGAGTAAGACATCGTGTCTGGAAATATAACCCAAAGGCACCACATCCCAATTACAGATATAGGAAAGAACCTCAACCAACCATAATTTATGGAGGAGGAGAGAATTGAGTTGGGGATTTTTCAGGAGCCAAAAAAAACAAAAGAATTTTTGTAAAAATACAAAATTTATTGTTACATGTTAAAATAACACAAAAGGAAAAAGGAAAGACATATATAACACATATATAACACATATATTGTTCAAATCAAATGGTATGCTGCATATACACTCAATTTAGAAGCAGATTATATATACTGGTATCACGGAGTAGCAATCCCGACATGTTTCACCAGAATGGTTTCTTCATCATTTCTGAGCTACTTCAATGATCAACCAAAAGAAGGTTCGCTTGCAATACAGTACCATACATTAAGTTGGTTAAAGAACGGATGAATATACCAGTTTATATAATCTGCCTCTAAATTGAGTGTATATGCAGCGTACCTATTGATTTTAACAATATATGTGTTATATATGTCTTTCCTTTTTGATTTTGTGTTATTTTTTTGTATTTTTATAAAAATTCTTTTGTTTTTTTTTTTGGCACCTGAAAAATCCCCAACCCAATTCTCTCCTCCTCCATAAATTATGGTTGTTTGAGGTTCTTTCCTATATCCATTTACATCAGTTTACATCCACATCCGTCATCATCTGTTTTTTTCAACTGATCAAAGCCCTATTTTTCTTCCGTTGAGAGAGTTCTAAAAGTTTGAAAAGTTAACATTTATGATAACACCAGTCATAAAAAATAGAAGTAAAACACAACAAAAGAAGCTAATTTTATGCAGTTTTTAACCCAGAAAATCCACAGGTACATGGTAAGATATTTAGTAAACATTTACAATGTAATTAGCATAACATTTGCACATTTTGGCTTTTCTCCCGCCATTGGTGGATCTGCGTGACACAGCTCACATTTCATCACTGGCAGACCTTTTTTAATTACTTGGAATAAGTGCACTTTATCCTGTCAGAACCTTTATAAAGAAATAGGTATATTTTATCATTTCAATGTTGAATATGAGACAGATTCCAAAATACGCAGAGATCAATATCTTCATGTAAGTTTCTCACCCTAGGACATTCTGTTTTTCTCATCTGGAACTCCTGGGGGTCTGTAAACAAGAAAAACAGAACTTGGGATAAAACAATGGTTTATGATATACTCACACACCTGTGACCAAAAACAAACTGACCACCATTTACTAAATGTGCAGTGTGAAGACATTTCTATGTATGTTCAGTTAGACTTGTGGACACAAGCCTGGTTATCCAGTGACTAACCATTGTCTCAGCTTTAGGAAAGGTACACGATAGATAAACATCTCTCATTAAAGGGATCTCTATGGGAAGTTTATACAGATGCATTTTGGAACTATTTATATGTTCAAACTATCCATATAACATAAGCCGATTCCATGAATTATCCATTAAAAGTCATAAGGTAAAGACCTTATGACATTGTCATAACATACCAACATATCTACGCAAGGGACCCTATTCTTGCCAAAAGACTGTTTATGGACTAATGAGTTATACATTCTTTTTCTGGAAGAAATCTCTATAAATATAATGGACATATTTATAGGTATATGATTTTAAAACATAACACAATGGTATCTATATTAGAATTATCCTGACACAATATCCCATTGCCAGAAAAAATATTTCTAAATGATAATATGGGTTATCTACATGTAATCACCATTGTTAAAAACATATATGTGTCATGGGGAAGTGATATTCTCATTGGATGTCCAGTGTGTTGGGTTTTTATCATTACTATTAGAAATATTGTATATGTATCAGTTTAAAGCGGAGTTCCGGGCACAAAAACAATATTTTTTTGTGCCTGTCCGCTAGTTCTGCATAACCTGAAAAGGAATTGGATAGTTAGGTTTTTTTTTTTTTAAAACTCACCTTGTAATTGAAGATCGTAAATACTCACCTCAGGGTACTTCCTCCCTCAGCGCCGCAGCTCCGCTGTCACTTCCTGTCTCGCGATGATTCCTGGGAGCTGAACGTCATCGCTCCCAGGAATCAATGCGACGGCACCGGCCCCGCTCTTCACTTCCGGGCGACGCCGCATTCCCCTGCTAAACAGCTTCTTGGCATGCCCAGAAGCTGTTTAGGAATGCGGCGCCGCACCGGAAGTGACGAGAGGGGCCGGTGCAGGCGCATTCTGGGACAAGAAGACGCGGAAAAAGACACAGAAGAGGACCGCGCCGGCTTCAGCTGCCCACAAGAATTTCCTCCTTTCCTTTCTCACTGTCTTCTATTACCTCCCAGTGTAGTTAAGTTTAAAACATGGTTAAACTTGTCTCCAATAATAAAAATAGGGAGAACCTATGCGCTTACCATCAACTAGATGTAATAGGTGGACCAGAGAGATATATAATATGGTATATAGAGTAATATAGTAAAATAGAAAATCAATGTATTTAGAAAAAAGAGGGGGGGGGCCCAGCGATAAGCAGCCCTTACCTAGCAGTGTCTCCACATACATACAAACGAAAAAATGAAATTAAAATAGAACCGGCTATCCAAGATTTACCTATAGAAGGGCACCCACCCTACGAGATCAACTGGCTAAGAACGTTGTGGAACCACCGCCCAAGATCCCAGTCAGCTTCTTTGAGGGAAAAGGTTTTTTCCCCTGCAAAAGCTGCTATGCCTGCAAACGTACCAATTCCCCTAAGAAAAAATGTAGTGAATTTGAATACACGGTCACAGGAAATAAATATATTATTAAGGAATTTATATCATGCAGAACAGAAGGCGCTGTGTACCTCTTACAATGTTCTTGAAAATTCCAATATGTGGGCCGCACCAAAAGACCTTTGTGGAAATGCCTCAGAGAACATGTCCAGAATGTTCAAAAGGGATATCCTAAACACAGTGTTTCCAAACATTTTTTGGATTGTCATCAGAAATATCCTTCTTCTCTACTTTTTTGTGGCATAGAGAAATATATACCCCACTGGAGGGGCAGTAATAAAATCAACACCCTCAGCAAATCTGAATCAAGATGGATCTTTGAAATCCAATCTTTTACACTGTCTGGTTGAAACATTGAGTTTGACCTCAAATGTTTTATCTCTGATTTTTAATTAATATTATTCATCCCCTTTTTTACCTCATTTTTAGTGTGAGATTCTTTCTTTATTCAATCACCGGTTTTTCCCCTAGGGGCTATCCATTAATATTAATATTATTGTACCTTCCTTGTTTTTCTATTATTACCGGTTAAATTTTAGGGGCTACCCATCATTATTAATATAATAATATGATTTTTTACCTTCCTGTATTTATTATTTATTATATTATTCGTGATTTATTATCATCCCTTTTATGTCATGACAATCAAAAAGGACAGATCCTGCACATGCTGATATACAACAAGTACAAAGAGGAGTACTTCACCAGCCCATGGCGCTGTCCATGTGTTCAACTCCTTTGTTTGTATGTTTTTTTAGCTGAAATGTCCTGGTTGCTGCTGCTCCTCTCTCACTCCACTGGGGGGGGGGGGGGGGATCAAAACAATTCAAATCTGTAAAGAAAAGCGCACGCAACCTCGGGCAATAACGCTTTAATAAAGGACAACAACACAGTACATTGGAATTGCACTCACACTTTTCCTTTAAGACAATCGCTTTACAGCATTCCAACAGGAGCTACTCGCTCCTCCCGTCCCTCCAGATGGTGACTCTGCGGTC
Organism: Pelophylax lessonae; assembly: GCF_965119305.1. Taxonomy (NCBI): domain Eukaryota; kingdom Metazoa; phylum Chordata; class Amphibia; order Anura; family Ranidae; genus Pelophylax; species Pelophylax lessonae. Next base: position 238,219,581 of record NC_138771.1, read on the forward strand.
TCCTCATTCGCGGCTGCCGCCGCTATATCCCCGCTCTCCTTCACTTCCTGTGTTGCCTGGTCACCGGATGCCGGTTCTAATGCGCCTGCGCACTATACCAACGTAATCTACGGCGCCTCAGGAGAGCCTCAGCCAAAGCCGGAGCCACAAGTTGTACGGAGCTGCGAGGTGGGAGATTCAAGGCACGGGTGCACTGCCTCTGCTGTTACTACGGACAACGCGTTTCGGAGGCGGAGCCTCCTTCCTCAGGTCCCACCTTGCTTCCTGCTAACGCCCCTCCCTATATACCCGGGATACCATCGGCCCTAATTATTTAATTGTGTATTCTTAAAGGGGCCAGTAACCAATAATCCTTATCCACCTTGGCTGGGACGGGAGAAGCAAGGGGCTATCCACTTTTAAAAAAACATATATTAAAAAACATATATTAAAAATACAGTTTAAGATACAATTTAAAATACAATTTAAAACAATACAATACCAGCGCAGATATTAACCAGAGCTATTATAGATACATGTTTGGATATCACATTCCCTACATAGCAATGGTTGTCTCCTGCTAAAAATACATAAACGTATCCTAAAAGTATATATGTATATAAGACTCTAAGCTACATCAGCATTTCCTAATACCAATAGTCGACGGATCATATTAATTCCACATTATCTCTCATCCATCTACCAGAATAATTTCATAAGTCAGGATAATACACATAATAAATATATAAAAATACTAGTCTCATTTAAATTCAGTAAGATAAGATTCAATTCCATATGGCACATATGCAAATATCAATTAGTATATGAGGATACTACTCCATATAGGCCAACCAAATATACTACACGGCAGTTTATATTTCTCATATATATATATATACACACACATGAGAAATACATATACATATACCTACCGCCGATGGGTATGTGTAGGTATATGTATATGTATTTCTCATGTGTGTATATATATATATATATATGAGAAATATAACATGCCGTGGTTAGCTCTGGTTAATATCTGCGCTGGTATTGTATTGTTTTAAATTGTATTTTAAATTGTATCTTAAACTGTATTTTTAATATATGTTTTTTAAAAGTGGATAGCCCCTTGCTTCTCCCGTCCCAGCCAAGGTGGATAAGGATTATTGGTTACTGACCCCTTTAAGAATACACAATTAAATAATTAGGGCCGATGGTATCCCGGGTATATAGGGAGGGGCGTTAGCAGGAAGCAAGGTGGGACCTGAGGAAGGAGGCTCCGCCTCCGAAACGCGTTGTCCGTAGTAACAGCAGAGGCAGTGCACCCGTTTCTTGAATCTCCCACCTCGCAGCTCCGTACAACTTGTGGCTCCGGCTTTGGCTGAGGCTCTCCTGAGGCGCCGTAGATTACGTTGGTATAGTGCGCAGGCGCACTAGAACCGGCATCCGGTAACCAGGCAACACAGGAAGTGAAGGAGAGCGGGGATATAGCGGCGGCAGCCGCGAATGAGGAGACCGCAGAGTCACCATCTGGAGGGACGGGAGGAGCGAGTACCTTTTATGTCATGTCCTACCAATTTATTCTATTTTTTGCCCCTATTTTTAGGAGTTGTTTTTACTCCTATCGTTATTTTATAGGGGTTTCTCTGGTCTCCTAATGACATTTATTTACAAATATAATATCATTTCTTCTATTCAATTGGTTCCATGAGTGCCATTATATCATACCATTATGCCCTTTGTGTATGTCTCAGAAAGGTTCTATTATTTTTCTTAGATCTCACCTGGTTATTTATTATTCATGATTTAATATGGATTAGTCATTTACTGTGTTTGTTCTGTTAATATATCTATCTGCTGCCAGTATTTGCACTTTTTTGGAGCTCCATCTGGTGGTTTGTTTGGATATTGGTTCATTTTTTGCCAATATATTTATCTGCTGCCAGTGGCTGTACCGTTTTGGAGCTCCATCTGGTGGTGTATCAGTACATTACACATGTTTAGCGGTCCCCATGGTGACCGCCTGCTATAAGAAAGAGAACATCAGCCGCTATGCCCATCCCTTGATAAAGTCACGTTAAAGCTGTGACGCAAAACGTCGAAAAAGCGTCTGACGTCACTTCCGGTCTTCAGCCGAGACCGGAAGTCCTTAGGATCTCATTGCCTGACCGCAGCCACGCTACTTTATGCTACAGAAATGCTGTTTTATTACTGAAAAAATGTGAGTGTACTACTTTTTATGCTACTAAATAAATGTTTTAAAAAGTTACTACACTATAAAGTGCTCCCTTTCATTTGTGGTTTGAGTCTCAAGCCCTACCCAGCACATTCCCCCTTGATGACTGAATCTGGTATTCCAAAAGGATCATAAAGAGCTTGCCTTAAAGGGACCATCACTGTGACCTCTATTGGAGACCCTGTTACCTACTTATTGGTACAAACGCTCATTAACCGGTTGCCGACCGCCGCACGACTATATACTGCGGCGGTCAGCCCCGGCCAGGCAGAGTGACGTATCGGTACGTCACTCGCCTGTCACTGACTTGCGAGCCTATTGCGGGCGGGCGCGCGCCCGCCGAGGCGCGCGCCCGCCGCGGCTCGTTCACAGACAAGTCAGTGCGTGTGACCGACGGACTCGATGTCCGCCAGTCACACTGCGATCGCTCCTGTGAAGGGAGAAAGACAGAGCGGCTTGTGTAAACAAGCTGCCTGTCAGTTCTCCCTGTGTAAAAGTGAAGATCTGTCCGTTCTACTATGTAGAACGGTTGATCTTTGCTTTTACACCAATAGGAATGTCCCTGCACAGTTAGAATCACACCCCTAGGACACACTTAACCCCTCCCTGTCCAATAAAGTTAACCCCTTCCCTGCCAGTGTCATTTTTGCAGTAACAGTGCATATGTATAGCACTGATTACTGCAGTAATGTCACTGGTACCCCCAAAAGTGTCAAAAATGTCAGTCAAGGATCCGATCTGTCCGCCGCAATGTCGCAGTACCGAAAAAAAAATCGCAGATCGCCGCCATTACGCGTTAAAAAAAAAAACACCAAAAATGACAAAAATCTTTCCCTTTGTTAGTAAACGCGATAACTTTTGCGCAAACCAATCAAAATACGCTTTTTGCGATTTTTTTTACCAAACATAGGTAGCATAAAACAAATTGGCCGAAAAATGTTAAAAAATTTTGATTTTTACATTTTTTTTTGGGGAATTTCATATAAAAAAATGTGAAAAATATTGTTATTTTTGCAAAATTTACGCTCTTTTTTTGTTTATAGCGCGTGATCAAAAAATCGCACAGGTGATCAAATACCACCAAAAGAAAGCTCTGTTTGTGGGAAAAAAAGGACGTCAAATTGCTTTAGGTACAGCGTCGCACGACCGCGCAATTGTCCATTAAAGTCACGCAGTAATAAATCGCAAAAAAAACCCTGGTCCTTTAGCAGCCAAATCCTCCGGGGCTTAAGTGGTTAAGAGTGTTTTGGAGGTGAGTGGCCATTTCACTCATTTATGGATTTATGCTCACCACCACAGTGTTATTCGTTTCCCGCACCATAGGAGTTTCCCGCACATCCGGCAATATCTCGTCACCAGCACTTTTTCTTATGAACTTTTTCTTGATGAACTTATGAACATTTTTTATCTCCATTCATTTTTATCTTATTCATTGTTTTGCTTTTTGACTATTTTTATATTCTATATAAATATATATATATATATATATTTATATATATATATATATATTCTATTTCTATATTATCTTCATAATATACTCTGTGTGCCTTTTTTTGGGTTTATCTATTTTCAGTCATTTTTAGCACGCTTTATCACTTGAATTTATTTATATTGTGCATTATTATCACTGTTTCTGTGATCAGACCATTTTTATTGGATCTGTTTTTTTTTTCTAGCACAATGTACTTTATTGTTCACTTCTACCATTTATTTCTTCTTCAGTGATTTTTATCACTATTACCATCTGTGGTTATATTATTTATGCACCTATTTGCACTGTGCACTTTACAGCAGTTCTCTGTTATTATTCAGCATTTTATTTAGTTATCTATGATATTCTATCTCATTTATTTGTTCTTGTCATTATATTTGTTGATGTTTATTGTGGTTTTATTTGGCACTATTGTCACTGTGCACATCACCACATCACTTTTATTTACATTGATTTTGCTACTATCCTGCTTAGATATTGATTTTAGATGCTATTATGTATTTAAGATTTTATGATTCCATTATTTATTGGGGTTAATTGAGCGCCGGTTCTATTTTAATTTCATTGGATTAAAATCCAATGAAATTGGATTTTACCTGCGTCCACTTCTCTGGAGTCCCAGAGAAGTGGACGCAGGTTCTCAGGGAATGTTGGCGGATGCGGGCAGATATTGTGTTTCTGCAAGAAACACATTTCACCAATACCAGATGCCCTTCTTTGAAGAATGCGAGGTATCTTACCTCATATCATAGCTTCTCTGATAATCCTTAATTTTGTTGGGTTTTGCTTTGTGTTGGCAAAAACTTTGAAATAGGCATTGGAAGATCACCTTTCTGACCCTCATGGTAGATATCTGTTTATACATGGCAGAATAGTGGAACAGGCCATAACACTTGCCAATATATACCTTCCCAATACATGTCAACTTACTTTTCTGGAGTCTTATCTGGCGGACCTTAGTCATTTTGCCGTGGGTAAAATTATTATGGGAAGTGATTTTAAAATGGTCATGAATCCCTTAGTAGATACTTTCCGTTGCTCATCACATCTTTCATATCCATATTTAAGGAAAATAAAGCAATGCCTACATGAGGCCCAGTTGATGGATACATGGTGCCTTCAACATCATAATGCGCTAGATTATACCTTTTATTCTTCGGTATATCAATCCTATTCCAGGATTGACCACTTTTTTATTTCCCAAGCACTAAAAGAAGATGTGGTAAAGAGTACCATAGAAGCAATGATCATATAAGATCATGCTCCAATTACTTTATCTTTGCCTATCGTCACGCAATCTTCCCAGAGTACGCGGTGGCCCTTAACGAAAGCATCTTACAGGGAGAAGTGTTAAAGACACAACTCCAAGCTTAGCTTTTTTTTTTAATTAAATGATACACAGGAGGTCAGACCACTATCAATATGGGATCCTTGATCAAACTTGGCTCTAGAGACAAAAGGGAATATCATGAAAAACGTAATCCACTAATATCACGCATACATTTTATTGAAATCCAACATAAAAAAGCACGAGCGATGCAATTAACAGCAGAGCTAGCTAATTTACGGGAGCAGGCGAACTCCCTCTTGCTATCTAGAGCCAAAACAAAGATGCTATATAGTAGGCGCCTGTACTACGAATTTGGTAATAAAGCAGGTAGACTCCTGGCATGCTCCATCCATACTCCATCCACACAGGCCCCCATTCAGACTATTACATCTATAGAGAATCAAAAAAATCACCAAATCGGCAGAATTAGCAAACTGTTTTAAAGATTTTTACTCAGCTCTATACAATCTTTCCCTCTATCTACTCTTTCTTCTATAGATAAGGAATGATCGTAAAGAAATATATTATGTATAGTAGATATACAATACCCCAGGTGGGTATTGTAAAGAGATGAAATAAATCTAGATATCTTTGGCTCAGTCTTATGGAGGAGAGGAACGGAAAAAACTAGACAAAGAATGCCCAACACCAGGCCCCAAGGGGTCGATGAGTGTGCAGACATGCTGCAGACCTAGCGTGACCTCCAAAATCAGACCATGCCCACAGTGGGCCCATATACACATACCGAGTCTCCATGAAAAGACAGAATATAGGTAAACAACTATTAAAATCAGTTGACCAAGTAGAATAGTTGGGTTGCTCATGTTTCTATGTATATTGTTTTTTGGTGAAACTGGCTATGCCCAATAGGCTCTGATTGTATTATAATCTCTAAAAATAAATAAAAATGAAATAGAAACAACATTGGAAGTTATATAGGAAACTATACCTCTTCGTAGTTAAGGTATTATACTAAAAATGTCACTACACCAGAAAAGTAATACTCATAAATCGGCAGTTACCAGATCTCCTAAACATTCTATATATTTTAGATAATATCACATGGTCACAATTGTTATACTGGAAAGGTAATCAATCCTATAACAGAGTATTTTATACATTTCAATTAAAATAATCATGCTTTATCTGAGGATGACACCAGGTGGGGAAGTGAGACAAATCAAAAGCAAACACCCAATTAGCTATTAATCACATAATGACCGCCCACTGCCGTTTTAGTGCCGCAGGCAGCAGCTCTTAGGCAAAGCAACGTAATACAACGTCGCCCGCTCAGGAGACTCTAGGGGGCGAGCGAGCGCCGCCCATGGCGCACTCCCATCCCTGCTCATCAGCTGGGGAGCCAGTGCATGTTACCGGCGGCTCCGATGGCCGCCGGCCACTCGCGATCTCCCACAGCTGAGAGAGAAAGACAGACGGCTAATGTAAACACAGCCGTCTGTCACTCCCCCTTAGATGATCACAGAGGCTATGTGATCCTGCTATATTGGATCGCATGTCTCTGTGATGGTCTAACAAGCCACGCCCCCTGACAGTAATAATCACGCCCCTAGGGTCACATTTAACCCCTTGATCACCAATACAGTTAACCCCTTCCCTGCCAGTGTCATTTTTACAGTAACAGAGCATATTTATAGCACTGATTACTGTAGTAATGTCACTGGTACCCCCAAAAGTGTCAAAAATGTTAGTTAGGGGTCCGATCTTTCCGCCGCAATGTCGCAGTCCCGCAAACAAAATTGCAGATCGCCGCCATTACTAGTTAAGAAAAAACAATCAAAATGACATAAATCTTTCCCGTAGTTAGTAAACGCAATAACTTTTGCGCAAACCAATCAAAATACGCTTATTGCAATTTTTTTACCAAAAATATGTAGCAAATTGGCCTAAAATGTTAAAAAAATTTGATTTTTACATTTCTTTTTGAGAATTTCATATAAAAGGATGTGAAAAATATTGTTATTTTTTTCAAAATTGTCGCTCTTTTTTTGGTTTATAGCGCAAAAAATAAAAATTGCACAGGTGATCAAATACCACCATAAGAAAGCTCTATTTTTGGGAAAAAAAGGACATCAATTTTGTTTGGGCACAGTGCCACATGACCGCGCAATTGTCCATTAAAGTAATGCAGTGCTGAATCGCAAAATAGGGCCTGGTCTTTGAGCAGCCAAATCCTCCAGGGCTAAAATGGTTAACTGAAGGAATAAGGTAACACCTTCTGGGCTACCCCTGGCATGTTTTATAACATTATTGATGCCAAGAAGAGAAGTCAGGTAGACAGTAAAGGGAGATGATCCATCTAACATCAGAGGAATACAGGGGGATCCTCGTCAGATCACACACCCATCATCTGACACCTCAGTGACGACAGGACACAGCTTCAGCATAGCAAGATGCCATTTTGACGAGGCAACTGCCACCAGTAATTGGCAGCCATCTTAGTATATTCTGGTAGTGACCATTTTAAGCCAACATCCATTTTTAAAAGGGTATAATTTATCTTCTGTTGATTCATTTGCGTAGATTGAAAGCCCACTGCTGTATTTCTTTTGATAATTCTATTGATCTCCCAACAACAAATTAACCATTCAAATGTATTTTTATTTTGTTTTTCCATTTTTTATTATTTTTATGTTCTTGGGCCATAATGGCATACCATTTTGCGTAGTTCGATGCTTATTCCTTCTGCAGGGGAATAACCGTTGAATTCCGTAAAACACAGACTATTGTCTAATAATTGGTTATCAGTTTTTTTTTGTCTACAGAGAGAAATTAGTTATTGATATTACTCCATTTTATATATATATAGATATACGTTCACCGGCCACTTTTTTAGGTACACCCGTTCAATTGCGGTTGAACGGGTGTACCTAAGGTTCTAACACGAGCATCAGAAAGGGGAAAAAATAGGGATTTAAGTGACTTTGAACGTGGCAAGGTTCAGCAGATGGGCTGGTCTAAGTATTTCAAAAACTGCTGATCTACTGGGATTTTCATGCACAACCAGCTCTAGGGTTTACAGAGAATGGTCCAAAAAATGGAGTGGAAGTTGTGTGGATGAAAATGCCTTGTTGAGGTCAGAGGAGAATGGGAAGACTGGTTTGAGATGATTAAAAGACAACATTAACTCGAATAACCACTACCACTTCAACCAAGGTTTGCAGAATACCATCTCTGAATGCACAACACCTTCAAGCAGACGGGCTACAGCAGCAGAAGACCACACCGGGTGCCACTCCCTGTCAGCTAAGAACAGGAAACTGAGGCTACAGTTTGCACAGGCTCACTAAGTTTAGAAGATTAAAAAATGTTGCCTGGTCCGATAAGTCACAACTTCAGCTGCGACATTCAGATGGTAGGGTCAGAATTTGGCGTTAGCAACATGAAAGCATGGATCCATTCTGTCGTGTATCAATGATTCAGGCTGGTAGTGGTAAATATGGTGTGGAGGATATTTTCTTGGCACACTTTGGGCCCCTAAGTACCAATTGAGCATCATTTAAATGCCACAGCCTACCTGAGTATTGTTGCTGACCATGTCAATCCCTTTATGACTACAGTGTACCCATCTTCTGATGGCTACTTCCAGCAGGATAATGCACCATGTCACAATGCTTAAATCATCTCAAACTGGTTGCTTGAACATGACAATGAGTTCACTGTAATCCAATGGCCTCCACAGCCACCAGATCTCAATCCAATAGAGCAGTTTTGGAATGTGGTAAAAGATTTGCATCATGGATGTGCAACCGACAAATCTGCAGCAACTGTGTGATGCTATCATGTCAATATGGACCAAAATCTCTGAGAAATGTTTCCAACACCTTGCTGAATCTATGTCACAAAGAATTAAGGCAGTTCTGAAGGGAAAAGGGGGTCCAACCCAATACTAGCAAGGTGTACCTAATAAATTGATAATGTGGCAGGTGCGTGTATATATACTGTAAATATATATATATATATATATATATATATATATATATATATATATATTCCATTGATACAGGTAATTTTGGAAGTTTTATGCAAAATAGCATTGTCTGTGTCCACATACATATTAATTAAACTATTTATAGTGTATTTTTGACTTATTGAATAAATATGAATTTATTGTCAATAGCCCAGTCTATATTCACATCGACCTGATGTGTTATTTCAAAGGATTCTGTACTTGCGACAAGTTAACTCAAAATAATTAATCGTTCAGGCATTCCCTGACACATCCAATAACAATCCTTAGTGAATCAGCATGCAGTGTAAAATGTAAAATAGGTTGTGGTGTGCTGATATTATAGTGCCGCCCATTACCGGGGAACCACACTTTTGTCTTTTGAATATCAGTGACAGAAAGGCTAAAACAGCAAAAAAAGACAAAAATTCTTTGTTTTTTTTTAAAATTATTTATAATTAGTTTAGAGCACACTATACTTTACAGTTTATAAAATGCTCAATTATTCAGCTAAGCTAAAAATTGAAGGTATCTTAATATATATTGTGCATTGATGTAGGAACCTAAGTAATGCACAGCTTGCCATTGCTTTTCTATACCTATTAAGGTAGGCAAACATGATTTAGAAATCTTCATAAAACAATTAATTCTGCTTTTATTAATTCAAGACATATCTCATATAGCTAAGGGATTTAAATCTTTATTTCCCTATTTCTTGGATGAAATTAGTGGACCAATTTTAATTTTGGATTTAAAACTCATTAATGCAAAGTACATTGAACTACTCTGTTTGAAGATTAAACTGACATTAAAATTAGCTAAATGGCTCTTTTGAAGCAAAGGTAAACACTAATCAAAATGTTTTGAAATAATCTTAATAGTAATGGTGCATATTTATGAGATCAGTTATTTCATATTTTACTTGGTGGAAAATATATCAGAAATAGCAGGTCAAATAAGATTCAGAAAAACTACAGTTACCATACAATTACAATCTGTACTATGTAAAATTAGTAACAGAACAAACTTAATTTATTGGTGCTGCAAAGAATGAAATGTACAAAAGAGAATCTGTAAAAGATAAGCATCTATTCCATATTCTCACCTGTGGTTACATACCATGGGTAATGAAGGAAAACTTGGGTTCCCCAAAGATTTGATGCCCTTCAAGCAAAACTGTAAGCAGATATAAAATACCCCTAGTTAACGCAGATACATATTCATTAAAAACTTCATTAAATGTACTTTAAATAGCACTTCAGTCTTTATTTATATTAACTACTCATACTGCCTTCACACCAGGATTCAGCCTGAAATCCCAGTTAGTTCTACAAAGTTAATTCTACAAAGTTCTACAAAGTTTTAAAACTTTATAGCATACAGCGTATTGGTGGATGCGAGGAGAGAGCACAGGGTTGACATTTAGCAGGATCCAGTTAGAATATTCTGTGATCCAGTAAAGATAGGCTGTCATTAGCTCATGCACATCAGCTGGGTTAGAAGAAACATTATTTTACAAAATTGTCAATTCCACATTAAATATACTGTATATTAGGGCATACACAACATACCCTTGTTAGCATAACAACAAATATATGTGTTCTTGTAACCACCCTAAAAGATCTCATATGAAGCTTAACAATATATAAGCTCATTTAGACATCCACATTGTCAATAGTGATGGACAAACATCGGACGGGGCGGTTTGCGAACCCGATCCGCAAACTTTCTCAAATGTTTGCGAACTGTAAGTTCGCGGCGGACCCCATTCACTTTAATGGCAGGCGAACATTAAAAACCTCCAGATCATATTTGCAGCCACAAAATACTTACTAGCTGTGCACACATAGTCCCACAACATGGACACTGACATACCAGAAGACGTATTGCTATTGGAAAAGTTGCCATAACATTTTTTTTTCAGCCAAAAAATTTATTTATTTTTTTTCTAAATCAGCCAGAACTGACAGCAGCCGGTAAATACATGTCAAATACATATAGGGTCCGTTCACATGTCTGTAAAATGGGTCCGCATCCATTCCACAATTTAGTGGAACATTTACAGACCCATTGATTTTCAATTCCATTCTGAAAAATTAGGCATTCACAGAATAAATAAGTAAGTGTCTGCCAGTACAGGCCCCAAAAATTAGCCAACAGGCATCACCTGACAGCAAAGAACTTTGTATTCTGTGGCTGGAGGTACATTAGACATTCACAGGATACTGAAGTAAGTGTCAGCCAGTACAGGCCCCAAAAATTAGCCAACAGGCATCACCTGACAGCAAAGAACTTTGTATTCTGTGGCTGGAGGTACATTAGGCATACACAGGATACAGAAGTAAGTGTCGGCCAGTACAGGCCCACAATATTAGCCCACAGACATTGACCTGACAGCAAAGAACTTGGTTTTCTGTTGCTGGAGGTACATTAGGCATACACAGGATACAGAAGTAAGTGTCGGCCATGAAAGGCCCCAAAAATTAGCCAACAGGCGTTGACCTGACAGCAAAGAACTTTGTATTCTGTGGCTGGAGGTACATTAGGCATTCACAGGATAAATAACTGTCGGCCATTACAGGCCCCAAAAATTAGGCATTCAACGGTATAAAAGGCCTTTTATGCCGCTGTATTTACCTAAGACAGGGACCATGAATTGTTATGGGTGGTGGTGGGTATTTGTGGACTGTCATGAGGAATTTGAATCAAACATGGTCTACTGGTCACATGTGTTGAATTCCTCCAAGATCCATGCCTCATTCATTTTTACAAATGTGAGGTAGTCAACACTATAGTGAGCTAGGCGAGTGCGCTTATCAGTCACGATCCCCCCTGCTGCGCTGAACGTCCTTTCGGACAGGACACTGGACGAGGGGCAAGCCAACAGTTCCATTGCAAATTCTGCAAGCTCTGGCCAGAGGTCAAGCCTGCCCACCCAGTAGTCCAGGGGTTCATCACTTCTCAGAGCATCCACATCAGCTGTTAACCCGATGTAGTCGGACACCTGTTGGTCTAGGTGTTCCCTGATGCTGGATCCGGAGGACAGCTGTGGATAGGTCGGCTGAAAGAATGATCTCATATCAGAAGTGACCAACACATCTTCAAACCGCCCTCTTCTTGCAGGTGCTGTTGGATTGCTACCCGCAACTGTTTCTCTGTGAGTGTAAATTCCTCTGCCAGTGCACGCAAAAGCAGAATGTAGCATTTCCCGAAGCAAGGCCTGGAAGTGCTGCATTCTGACAGCCCTCTGTGATGGTGGTAACATTTGCACCATGTTTTGTTTGTACCGGGGGTCTAAGTACGTTGCCACCCAGTACAGGTCCTTGCCCTTTATATGCTTTTTATACGGGGTCCCTCTTAAAACACTGGAGCATGAAGGCCCCCATTTCCACTAAACTGGAAGCAGTGTAATGGCCTGGCTAATGCACATCATCCAGGATAATGTCGTCCTCGTTTTCCTCCCCCCATCCACGGACAACACCAGGGATCCCAGAAAGGTTTAAAGCTTGATCAATGACACGACGCAATGCATGCTCAAGAAAGAAGGCATAAGGTACGATGTCACTGATGGTGCCCTGGCTGCGACTGACCAGTTTGGTGATCTCATCAAATGGCCGCAGAAGTCTGCATGCGTCGCGCATGAGCAGCCACTGGCGCGGTGAAAAAAACCCAAGCTCCCCAGAACCTGTCTTGCCACAGAGTTCGTACAGGTAGTCATTAACTGTACGTTTCTGCTGGAGCAGCCTATCAAGCATATACAAGGTTTAGTTCCATCGCATTGGGCAGTCACAATAAAGACGTCTGATGGGTAGGTTGTGTCGCTGCTGAATGTCAGCAAGGCGAGCCATGGCTGTGTAAGATCTTCTGCAATGGGCCGAGATTTTCCTGGCCTGCCGCAAGACGTCCTGGACCCCAGGGTATTTGACAACAAATCGCTGCACGACCAAGTTCAGGACGTGTGCCATGCATGGCACGTGTGTAATGTTGCCCTGTTTCAGTGCGCTCAGCAGATTGCCACCGTTGTCGCACACCACTTTACCAACTGTCAAATTGAGCGGTGTTAGCCACTGATCTGCCTTTGAACGCAAAGCTGAAAGGAGTGCAGGACCAGTGTGGCTCTTGGCTTCCAGGCACAACAGACGCAGCACAGCATGGCAACGTCTCACCTGGCATGTCTAATAGGTTCTGGGGATCTTGGGCAGGGCAGTGGAAGAGACGGTAGCAGTGGAAAAGGAGGAGTCAGCTGAGGAGGAGAGGGAGGATGAAGGAGGAGAAGAAGAGGCAGGCCTGCATACAATCTGTGGCGGTAAAAACAAATCTACACGGGTGCCACGGGTTATATGGGTGCCACAGGTTATACTCAGTGGGCAGTAAAAGTTATATACCTTCCCTGCCTGTGTTTGATAGACCACGTGTCTGTGGTCAGATGTATCTTGGCACCGACACTGTGTGCCAGAGATACATTTACTTGCCGCTGAACATGGCCATATAGCTCTGGGATGCCCTTCTGCAAGAAATATTTCCTGCCTGGGACCTTCCATTGTGGTGTTCCAATGGCCACAAATTTTCTAAAGGCCTCCGAGTCCACCAGTTTATATGGCAGTAGTTGGCTGGCTATCTGTTCCAACAAGCCAGCGGTCAATCGTTGGGTAAGAGGGTTATCCGGCATCATCATTTTTTTACACTCCAACATTTGGGCCACAGAAGCCTGCCTTTTTCCAGAAAAACTTGAGGACGGCATGATGGAAGGTGGAGTGGAGGACAATTGTGAGGAGAGAGGAGGAGAAGAGGCTGGACGGTGAAAGTCTGGCGTGTGGCTTTGTGGGTTCTGACGGCATTGCTCCCACTGGGCTCGGTGATGGGAGTCCAGGTGCCTTCTTAAGGCGGTCGTCCCTAGGTGAGTGTTGGGCTTACTGTGACTTATGCGTTGACTGCAAAGGCTGCAGATGGCAACACTATTGTCAGCAGCGGACAGGTTAAAAAAGCCCACACTGCGGAGCCATGTGTCGGCATCCTGTGAGCGCCAGATGTGACCGTACATGGTTGATGGCTCGCCCCTGATACATTAGCAGTCTGGTTTGTCCCTCCTGTGCAATGTAAGTTCGGCCTGCTTCTCCTCCCTATCTGCTGGTCCATCTCTCCCTCTGAACTCCCCTCCTCTTTCTCTCTTGTGGGCACCCACGTGACATCGATAGACACGTCATCATCAATGTCACCTTCCCCACCACTAACATTTGGGATCTTGGGGTAGGCAGCAACAGCGGGGACCAACCTCCTTGGGCTGATCTGGGTACTGTCGTCAGACTGCTGAGTGGCGGCTGTTGCTACCTCCTCTTCCTGATCCGATGCCAACAATGGCTGAGCATCGCAAATGTCTTGTGATGGATCGGAAAATAATTCCTGTGACTCAAGCGGAGGGTATATGGTGTCGGTGGTGGTGTTGGTGTCTTTACGGGTGCACACAGCAGAGAGTGAGGAGGGTGCAGATAGAGAGGATGAGGAGGGTGCAGAAGAGGAAGGCTGAGTGAGCCACTCAACCAAGTTTGGTGCGTCCTTTGACGTAATCAAATACACCTTCTGCAACTTGCCACTTTGGCTCCGGCCTGATGCTCCTGCCCTACCCCTACCACCCCTGCGGAAGGGTCTGCCTCTTCCTCTGCCTGTCATTGTTTTAGATGACCCTGTGACAAAAGTCTCTAGAGAAGTGCAGTATATGTGGAGGAAAGGTATATAACACCCCGCTTCAATCTGTCATTTTGGGAGGCCACTGGTTTATCACACCAGTTATGAAAAATATTTTCTAGTAACTTTTGTCACTGTGTGTAGCAGAGTTAACGCAGCGAAAGAGGCAACATTTCTGCAGTACCCAACAACACTATTACGAAAGTATAACACCCCGCTTCAATCTGTCGTTTTGGGGGGGCCACTGGTTTATCACACCAGTTCTGAAAAATATTTTCTAGCAACTTTTGTCACTGTGTGTAGCAGAGTTAACGCAGCGAAAGAGGCAAAATTTCTACAGTACCCAAAACACTATTATGAAAGTATAACACCCCACTTCAATCTGTCATTTTGGGGACCCACTGGTTTATCACACCAGTTATGAAAAATATTTTCTAGTAACTTTTGTCACTGTGTGTAGCAGAGTTAAGGCAGCGAAAGAGGCAACATTTCTGCAGTACAAAAATACACTATAATATGTTTTCTATATTAGAAAGTATATTATAAGTGTATTACACCCCTATATACTGCACACCAAACAATAGTGCATCTATACCAGTCCTTAAAAGGACTTTTGTGGACCTATTACCGAGCAATTTGTGTCACTGACAATCTGTCCCTGCTCCACACAGCAAAACCTCTCCCTACACTGACAAAAGGCAGAATGTAAAATGGCAGCCAGATCAGATATCTATTTATAAGGTAGGGGGTATGTCCATGTGCTGAAATGTCTCGATTGGCTGTCCTGTACCACCTGATGGATGTTTTATGGGTCAAAGTTCTTCACAATGTAAAAGAATCTGGCAGCCACGAACATCGCCAGATGTTCGCATGATCGGCGGACAGGGAACAAGCAAAGTTCACTGCGAACTGACCGCCGTGCAAACCGCAAGGCCATCTCTAATTGTCAACGTGTTTTGCAGAACCTATCCACATTTTCAGGACACCAATGTTTCTATAATAGTGAAAATCATACTCACACTTTAAAAACACAGTATATATTTGTAGGCTTGTCTTAAAGCTCAAAGTCTGTATATACATTTAAATAGTATATATACTGTAAAGTGTATATATACAGTATTTACCACATAAAGAAACACAGACATCACACAAATAGCAAAGTTACCATATAGGTCTCCAATGTTATATACACTATATTAACAAAAGTATTGGTGCGCTTGCCTTTACATGCACATGAACTTTAATGGCATCCCAGTCTTAGTCTGTAGGGTTCAATATTAAGTTGGCTCACTCTTTGCAGCTATAACCGCTTCAACTCTTCTGGGAAGGCTGTCCACAAGGTTTAGGAGTGTGTCTATGGAAATGTTTGACCATTCTTCCAGAAGCGCATTTGTTAGGGTAGGCACTGATGTTGGAGAGAAGGCCTGGCTCACAGTCTCCGCTCTCATTCATCTCAAAGGTGTTCTATCGGGTTGAGGTCAGAACTCTGATGGAGGGGGATGAAGGGGGGTTTTAGTGTGGGGTTGTTTTCCAGGGTTTGGACTTAGCCCCTTAGTTCCAGTGAAGAGAACTCTTAAGGCGACAGCATACCAAGACATTTTGGACAATTTCATACTCCCAATTCTGTGGGAACAGTTTGGGGGTTGGCCCTTCCTGTTCCTACATGACTGCGCACCAGTTGGTGGTAGGTTGGATTGATCTGTTTGGTCTTTCAAGTTCTATCCAGCTGTATTTACTCAACTTTTAACATCCAAGTGAAATATACAACACCAACATGTCAGAAAAAAATAAAAAAAATAGAATCACTAAGTTGGAAAAAGGATCATCCCCTTGGGTCCGTATTTTGTTGAACCACCTTTTGCTTTAATTACAGCCTTTAGTCAGTTGGGATATGTCTCTACTAACTTTACACATCTAGACTTTGAAATATTTGCCCACTCTTCTTTGCAGAACTGCTCAAGTTCAGTTAAATTTGATGGTGTCCATTTTTGGACTGCAGTCTTCAAGTCATTTCACAGATTTTCAATGGGGTTTAAGTCTGGGCTCTGAATAGGCCATGCAAGGACATTCTCCTTATTCTCCTTCAACCCTTGTGTGGCCAAATTTGCTGTGTGCTTTGGATCATTATCACGTTGGAAGGTAAATCTTTTTCCCATTGACAACTTTCTAGAAGAAGGCAGCAGATTTTCCTCAGGAATTTGACGGTATTTTGCCCCATTTATTTTTCCTTCTATCCTGACAAGTGCTCCAGTCCCTGCTGCAGAGAAAGACCCCCATAACAGGATATTACCACCTCCATGCTTTCCTATAGGAATGGTGTTATTTGGATAGTGAGCTGTATTGGATTTCGACCAGACATATCGTTTAGGATTGAGGCCAACTAATTAAATTTTAGCATCATCTGACCCTAACACCTTTTTCCACGTGGCCTCAGAATCTTCAAGGTACATTTTGGCAAAACTCACTCATGACTGCATGTGGCCTTTCTTGAGGAGTGGCTTTTTTTATTGCAACCCTCCCATACAAGCCACACTTGGGGAGAATTTGTGATATTGTTTTCACATGCACACAATGATCATGCTTTGTCATAAATTCCTGCAACTGCTTTAGAGTTGATGTAGGCCTCTTTTTAGCCTCTCAGATCAGTTTCATCCGGCACTCTTTCATCCAGTTTGCGAGGCCTGATGCAGGGAGGGTCTGTGATGTACCATTTACCCTCTACGTCTTAATAATAGACTTCAATGTGTTTCTAGGCATTGGTAAAGTCTTTTAAATTGTTTTGTATCTATCTACTGACTTGTGACTTTCCAAAACTTTATCCCAGAGACAGTGTCTTGCCACCCATAGTTTGCTATCCAGGATTGTTTGCTTCATTTGCACTACCAGGGACTTAAATTCTCCAGGAAAGCTCTATTCATGCTGAGCTAATCAAAATGACCAAAGCTGATCACAGTTGAAAGACAAATGGCTTTGTGTGCCATGGCGAAGGTGATTAGCTACACCTGATTGAGTTTACAAATCATTTTTAGGAAGGGGGTGATCCTTTTTCCAACTCAGTGATTCTGTTTGTTATTTATTTTTTTGTTCTGACATGTTGGTGTTATTTCTTTCACTTGGATGTTATAAGTTGCATTGAGTAAATACAGCTGGATAAAACAAAAACAATGTCTAAGATGTCTGTCCTCATTTCAGGCTACAAAGCAACAAAATTGGATTATTTTAAAGGGGGAGTGATTATTTTCTCTACCCACTGTATGGCCTCTTTCACACGGCCGCTTAGTTTTTTTCTTCCGCTCCGGTGCTTTTTTTTTTTTTTGCACGGATACGGATGACATTTGTGTCATCCGCTCCGTATGTCCGCATATCATCCCATCCGTTTGCGGATGATATACGGACATAATGTATGTCTATGGGCATTGCGGATGTCAGCGGATGACACCGCTGACATCCGATTTTGCATCCGTTCCGTTTTTTAAACGGAAGAAAAATAGGGTTCTGTTCCATTCCAAAAAACGGAACAGAACTGAAAGGACGAAAATCGGATGTCAGCGGATGGTCATCCGCTGACATCCGCAATCCCATAGACATGCATTATGTCCGTAAATCACCCGCAAACGGATGGGGTGATTTACGGACATATGGAACGTCCGTGTGAAAGAGCCCTATATTGTTTAGATACATTTTCACAGAATTATATTGTAAAAGTCAGGAAACCCAATGAAAAAATTAGCAAAAGGAGTCAAATTACAATTACAATTTTATCAGGCCACTAGCATCACGTCCCTCTTTACCAGTTCTGCATATTCCTCAATATTGCGCTGGTGCAATGCATGCTGGGAGTCTTAGTTTGAGTTAGTCACTAATCTGTAAATTTGCAGATAAATTTACTAGTGCATTATATTAAATCAGCTGATGCAAAAATGAATTAGGGAGTTTTAAACAATTTTATTTGAATTATTTGAATTAGGAGAATATTTAAATGGAAAAGCATACTTTAAATAGCAAATGAAAGGATGACATTGTTCCCCTCTGGAAATTATATTATCACCGCATTATTATACTGTAGTTCTCCCATAGCATCATTATGGTGAACATTTTGGTAGTCACTAACTTGCTTCTTAAAATTGCTTCTTAAAATTATTTTTGCATAAAATCCAACTAAGGGCTCCTGAATGACATTCTAGACAAGAACCAATTTGAGTTACTATATGATGAACAAGCCAAATAAATAAAAAAAACTTCCTTTACCTTCCCTAACCGAGCCAAAATCTCCTTTTTTGTGTCTCACATGTTTCCCAGACAGATGCTCACAGTACGAAAATTCAAGCAATAGAGACAGTGCTGTCAATCCTGAAAGCATTGGGAAGGACTAGGTGTGGCCAGGTGCTGATTGACAATCTACATGCTTGACACACAGGGCCATCTTACCGAATGGGCACGCTGGGCAGTTGTCCAGGGGCCCCACTTGCCTGGGGGGCACCACTTGCCCAGCGACTCAGCCCCAGCCAAGCATTAGTCCGGATTCCCGTGTGCATCCCGCCACCAAATTTATCAGGAGGCAAGCGCCTTTCGACCCTGCGCTGCTGTCAGG
This sequence comes from Pelophylax lessonae, assembly GCF_965119305.1. Lineage (NCBI taxonomy): Eukaryota > Metazoa > Chordata > Amphibia > Anura > Ranidae > Pelophylax > Pelophylax lessonae. The sequence goes on from NC_138771.1 coordinate 238,238,855, forward strand.
CCACGTGGGCCATGGAGGGAGAGCCCACAACGTCAGTAATACCTGTCTGCCTCCACGGGAACAGGCACACATGGGACAGTCTGACTCCCGTCCATGTGTGTGTGTTCACCGGACTCAGACGCTGAACTTGGAAGCTGTCATTAGCCTGGCACTGCTGTAGCAATAAATATCACCTTATCGATAATTAGCATTTTTTTGTCGTAGGTGATTGTGTAGGCAGGGCCCTAGTGCACTGCATTACTCGGGGTCCTTTAAAGAGGAAGTAAACCCTCCTCTGACACTTTTACCTATAGGTGATTCTATGATAAGGCTTACCTATAGGTACTGTAAATATCTCCTAAACATGCACCGTTTAGGAGATATTTACCATACATGCAGCCAGTGACGTCACTGGCGCATGCGCTCTGAGGGAACGGCCGCTGGTGCCGTTTCTTCAGAGCCCCGTGCCTTGACCGTCGGCTCCCGCGCGCGTGCGCGGGAGTGACGTCACCGCGGCTCCGTCCAATCAGATGGCCGGATGCCGCGATCCCGGAAGACGGGCGACTGGACATGTCGCCTGTCATACAGGTGAGCGGGCGGCATGGCGGGGGCTCGTTCTTAGGTAAGTATTTCATAATGAGCTAGTATGCGATGCATACTAGCTCATTATGGGTTTTTCTTTCAGGTTGCAGCAAAAATTTTCATGGGTTTACAACCTCTTTAATGCTCTCAAGATGGAACTGCTGACACAGTTGTATTAGGTGGACTTCACTAGTGGGAATAAAAAGCAGTTGAGAGACTGTGCAGGTGTACAAGGGAAAACTGTAAGTGCATTTATAATAAAGAGCTGCAGCACATTTTATTTTATTTGGAAGCCATACAGTATTTCTGCTTAATTTATTCCTCCTGAGGTCTGCTTTGAGTATTGTTAATGATTTTAACCTGGGAAAAAAGTAATCATATTCCGTTAAAATTCTACAATGATAATACTGTATTTACAGTCTTTTCTATGACACAGAAATGACCCATGTCACCTATTGCTGTATAGATAAAGTCACTGATCCATATTATAAGTTTGTATATGGAAGCTGATGTTGTTTTTCTTAAATATGGTGGGCATAGGCTAACTCATCCTTATTGGCATTCATTTGGTTTGATAAAAAAAATTTTTAATCTCCTGACTTTTAAAGTATATGTAAACTGAATCACTAAAATATTATCCACTTCTGGACCGGAAGGATTTGCCCCCTTAATGACCAGGAATTTTTTTTTGCGATTCGGCACTGTGTTACTTTAACAAACAATTGCACGGTCATGCAACCCTGTACCTAAATAAAATTTAGCTTTCTTTTGGTGGTATTTGATCACCTGTGCGATTTTGTTATTTTTTTTGTGCTATAAACAAAAAAAGAGCGACAATTCTGAAAAAAATATATACTCTCTGCTATATAACATTCCAAAAAATATATATATATTTCATCCTTTTAGGCCAATTTGTATTCTGCTGCATATTTTTGGTAAAAAAAAAATCCCAATAAACGTATTTCGATTGGTTTGCGCAAAAGTTATCACTTCTATAAACTAGGGGAAAGATTTATGTCATTTTCATTTTTTATTTTTTTTATTAGTAATGGTGGTGATCTGTGATTTTTAGCGGGACTGTGACAATGTGGTGGACAGATCAGACCTCTAACTAACATTTTTGATACTTTTGGGGGGACCAGTGACATTACTACAGTAATCAGTGCTAAAAATATGCACTGTTACTGTAATAATGCCATTGGCAGGGAAGGGGTTAACCTAGGGGCAATCAAAGGTTTAGGGCTCTTTCACGCAGGAGGACCGTTCAGATCCGCCTGTCCGTTTTTTTGGCGGATCTGAACGGTCCCCCCATGCATCCCTATGGGGCATCGAATGTCAGCCGCTGACATCCAATCTGATCCGATCCGTCAAATCTGGACGGATGGAAACCCTATTTTATATCTGTCCAGTGGATCGGATCGGAACGGACCGACGGTCCGTTCCCATCCGATTCCCCCATAGAGATGTATGGGCAACTGACAGCTGTGTCTCCACACACAGCGCAGAGAACAGCTGTCATCCTCCTGCTCAGTGGGGGATCGGCGGATCGATCCCCCGCTGAGATAAACTGAGTACGTTCGACGGACGGACAGTGTGAAAGGGGCCTTAAGTGTGAGCCTAGGGGAGTGTTTTCTACCTGTATGGGGGGAGGGACTTGAGAAATGAACACAGAGACATGCGATCCTATATAGGAGGATCACAGGTGCTCTGTGATCATTTCAGAGAGAACAACGGTCTGCTGTGTTTACAACAGCCGACCATCCTTCTCTCTCAGCGGGGAGCGATTGCGAGTGTCGGTGGCAATCGGTGCCACCGGTCCCGTGGATCGGCATCCCTACTGACTAGTTCAGGCAGCGCTCCTGCGGATCGCCATACAGGTACGGTGATTCGCGTAGCTGAGCCGGCCTGCTGCGGTATATATGCGGCGGGCGGTCGGCAAGTGGTTATATAAGCTTTAATCAAAGAGTTAGCTGTTTTCTTTTCTTTTATTTTTGGATAGAATAGGATGGCCCGGAACCACTGTCATTTTGTACTGCTATATGGAGCTCTAGAGAGATAACCCCTCGCTTACTATCATAGGAAGAGCCATTTCATTACAAAAGAAGGGAGAGTAAATATCCAAAAAAGGGCCTTCTAACTGGCCTCTACTCTTCTAAAAGAAAAACACCTTTTTACTTCAATCTCTGTTGCTGTTAAAGAGTTCCCCTCACACTTCGTTAAACCATTCACCTATTTGGTTAAATAATTCCCAACAGGACAGGAAGCAAGGGAAAATCTAAGGGTTTCTTTACACTCCTGTTGACATCTGAAGAGTGATCTGTGAGGTATTACTTTTCAGAAGGCATTTGAAAGGCAATGAGGCACTATGTCACCTCCTCACCACTTGTTTTACTCCCTAAAAGGTCACACAACTGCACTCATTGCACACTGTTGTGGAGTGGGTCCAATGTGGCCCCATTCACTGGGGATTACAATTTTTGCCACACCATGATGAAAAGCATCACAACTGTACTAGGTTTACATCCCTGCTTACTGCCTTTCAGCTTAACTACTTCCAGACTGCGCTATAGCCAAATGATGGGTACAGCATGGCCGGCGAGTTCTAGGAGGGCGTCATATGAAATCCTCCCATGATCATGTCCTTGGGACACAGCTGATCACAGATCAAGGCAAAGGGCCAATAACAATGACCCTTTACCACGCGATCAGCTGTTTCCAATCATAGCTGATTTGGACTTTGCTTTGTGCACTGGTGCGCAGTCATGTTAGAACAGAAAGGGGCCATCCCCAAACTGTTCCCACAAAGTTGGGCGCATGAACACTGATCAGTCATTGGCTGTGTCCTGTGGACAATAGCCATGGTATGTCTTGGTATGCTGACGCCTTAAGCGTTCCCTTTACTGGAACTAAGGGGCCAAGTCCAAACCCTGAAAAAACCCCACACCATAATCCCCCCCTCCACCAAATGATTTCATCAAGTGAACAAAGCAAGGTCCAAAAATACATGGATGAGCGAGATTGGGGTGGAGAAACTTGACTGGCCTACACGGAGTCCTGACCTTACCCAATAGAACACCTTTGGGATGAATTTTAGAGCAAACTACGAGCCAGGCCTTCTCTCCAACATCAGTGCCTGACCTCACAAATGCACTTCTGGAAGAATGGTCAAACATTCCCATAGACACACTCCTAAACCTTGTGGACAGCCTTCCCAGAAGAGTTGAAGCTGTTATAGCGGCAAGCAGTGGGTCTACTCAATAATGAATCCTACGGACTAAGACTGGGATGACATTAAAGTCCATGTGTGCGTAAAGGCAGGCGTCCCAATACTTTTGATAATATAGTGTATATTTTGAATCTATTTCCTAGATATAGTTTTACCTTTCATATTTACTTCGAAAGTAATTCCAAAGTAGTTTTCAATATTTTTAATTTGCAGCTTTCTTTAAAATAATATGTAGTTATCCTGCCATTCAGGTCCTTGTTCAGGCACTTCCTGTTATAGGAGGATGACAATGCACTGTTACTGTCTGCCCTCTGATTATTACCCTGCCATTATTACCCTGCCATACGGGCTTCCAATAATGAATGCAAATGGATATTACACAAGCAAGGTCCAATGTTCTCACCATTAGGAAAGTCACCCTGAGAAATGCCATGCAGCAATTATTGGCGTGCATGAATGTAGACAAGTGCCTGCTGAGAGGCTATAGGAAAGTATTTTACTGAAAAGGACACGACAGTTGTTTATGATACACAGAACTTTAGCAAGTTAAATGTCATTTAATTGGGGTTTACTACTTTATTGAATTCATTTAATTATTCTTTCACTCAAATGTCACAATAATTAGTCAAAACATTGTACTAATTGAAAAACACATTCACTATCTTTTCAATAAATGCTGCAATTTATAGGACATCTGAGCTTTTTCCCCATACCTTGGGTATAAGGTTTCAGGAGAAGGATTTCTATATATACCCTGAATACATGCATTTCTAAATCTTGTGCATAAGTAATGGTAGTGGCAATGAGATGTCAAGTGTAGGGAGGAAGGTTGCAATCAATGATCAAGAGGTATCTCAGCTACATGTATCATGGCTCTTTGCATCAAGAAGATGGTTTATTTGTCACAGGCAAGATTTCAAACAATCAAAATTCTGACAAACAATGTGTGATCACATTTTCTAGTGAAAGGACATTGAACAAATCTAAACAGTGAGGTCTAAACTGTGGATGGTCAGTTACAAAAAAAGGCAAAGCATGGGTGTGGATTTAACGGATGTACTTATATAGTGACACCAGCAGTATAATAACTCATAATATTTCAAATGATGTGCTTTTTAAAGTGGAACTTCACTCTCCCAATCGACATTCATTGTTTGTAGTCCTCATGCTGCTAGCCTTAGTAAATAGATAGAAAAGTGTATCTTATTTACTTTTTTTTAAACTTTTTTTTTACATTTCTTCAGTTACTTCCTGGTTTTATGCCTAGGCAAATGATGTCATAAATCCCTGGAGTCTTCAGGAGGGGAGGAGGGGATTTCACAACTAAGCACACTCTCCTGCATACATACTTGAGCTAAGGCTAAGTTGTTTTGCTTGCGTTTCTAGCAAGGGTTACTTTGCGGTACAACCAAGGAAACTTAGACCTTTGTGGTGTATAAATGTGCTTTTACTATGCAAAAAACAATCTGTACATACAAAACTATTACAATATTTAGGAGCATAATACAAGACTAGCAGATAAAGATAAAGCAAATATACTTAACTAAAAGAAGATTGCAGCCATGGAGTCCCATTTGCTTTCAAGCACATGGCACAGAGAAAATTCAGCAGTCATCGCTTCATGGATGTTTCGTTTGAGACTGAAGACTTTCTTGCAGCTTTGGCCAGAATTATTTAGAATATACCATCCCCCCAAACCAACACCCTTTGTCCTGAGGACAAAAGGGCTGTTTATCTATTGTACAGTGACTTTGAAGGGGGGGGGGGAGGTTAGGCTTGGCCAAACTGCCTTCCAAATCTTCAAGAAAGGTATGACCTTATCATTAGTGAGCCACTGTTAAATATGCAATTTCCACAACACTCCACCCCTTGGCTCACAAATGACATAATGCCTCCAACTTTACATAAAGACATCTAATAATTCTCCCACCCCCTGGTTTATCTTAAATAAAACACAATGGGGGAACTAACTAAAATACAACCCCCTCCTATAACTATGAAGGTATTTCAGTCTTTGGCTAAAAGTTCATTAGAAAAGTCCAATCTAACGTTCTTTAGAAAACAAGTCCAGGCTTGTAATACATCAAAAGGCCTTGCTCTCCATAGCTCTTGCGGTCTTCCATCATTCTGTCCATCATGTAACCACTTTCTCTGGTCTTCCTATGGATCAAATCGGAGACAGCCTGTGGAGTGGAAAACAAAGCGGATTATCTGTTCCTTCTAATAATACATATACAGTAGACCCCGGCCCTTCAGCTACAATCTCTCCTCTAACTGACTTCTTGCCTGGATCTCTGACCAACACTTTTCCACCTGCCTGTATCCACCTCTGACCCTCCCAAAGAACATCCATAGGGAGGAGAGGAAATATACTGATATTTCCTAGAAGATCACTGCTGTTTATTTTGGAAGATTTGATATTATAGAGCCTCACCTTCCACTCTTGCTGGGAAGTATCCACTAACCAATCAGAGTCCCAGCCACTGTCCTGAAGCTCATCTGCCAATGCAAATATAACTTCAAACCTTCCTGCCAGATTCCCTCTCATTCCTAGATAGGCTTCAGCTTTAGATACGTCACTCTTGGTTTCTATGTCATGGGAAGCAGTAACTTGGTACCTGTTAAACCCTGTTCTTTCAGGAACCTTGTGTAAATACTGAACTCTGCACTCTAGCTGTGGAATCTGCACCCCAGCCCCAACCATCCTTTCATATGGTGTGCTTTTGGCTAGTGGCCTAGAATTTAACAACATGACTGCCTGTGTGAGGACCCGATCCCACCCCCTTAGTGTACATGTGGGTGTAAGTTTGCGTATCTGGTCCTTCAATAGCCCATTGTATCTTTCAATCAAACCAACTGCCTGTGGATGGTATGGGATGTGGCACAACCAGTACACTCCAGAATCTTTGGCCCATTGCTGTACTGTTGATCCGGTGAAGTGTGAGCCATTATCACTTTGGACTTGTTTGGGACAGCCATACGCAACAACAATTTTCTGTAGCAGTTGAAGTGTTTCGGCTTGATCTGCACGTTTGCAAGGATGAACAAACAAAAGTCCTGAATTGGTGTCCCCTGCAGTGCAACAATACCTCAGTCCATTGTTTCCCCGGGGCAGGGGACCGATGAAGTCAATCTGCCAAATCTCTGCAGGCCTCTCTCCCCTCTTAATCGACCCGGTGGAGTACTTTTGCAATGGCCATTGTCGCACTTCTCCACACACTGTACAGTTCCCTACAGTTCTCCACACACTGTACAGTTCCCTACAGTTTCCTAAACCCCTCTAAGTGTGCTAACCGATATCCAGGGGGCTCCTCTCCAATCCTGCTCTGCTTTCCAATAGGGCCTGTAGTAAGCCCTTACTACAGGCCCTATTGGAAAGCAGAGCAGGATTGGAGAGGAGCCCCATGGATATCGGTTAAGGCCTATATTTTTAGACCTTGAGGTGAGCAGTTAGCACACTTAGAGGGGTTTAGGAGAAGCACCCCACCACCTTGAGCATGGTGTTAGGTGAAGGAGTATCACCTTTGGAATCCTCCCATCTGGATACACAAAAAAATCTTTTGGACTTTTTCACCCGAATTTCCCCACTGTTTTGGAGCACAGAGGACACTTTAGTTATTTATGAGATATTTATACACCAGTATATGCACTTAGCACTTTACCTGTCACTTATTGTATTTAGGCACTTTAAGCGGTGTTGCATATATTTATTTATATTTATATTTATCTTTCTACCTTGTCTTAATTGTTTGAAAGCACCCTAATTTTATTTTTAGCACCTGGATTGATTTTTTAATGTGTTATACTGTTTGCACATATGTAATTGAAGGACGCACATTTTCACACTTGATTTATTTACTATATATCTTTTAACCGCTTATACACGTATTTATTTGCCCTATCCACAGTTTTATACACCTTAAATTGAGCATAATTTATCACCAATATCCCAGAAGCGCAGTATCCCCCACCCTTGATTTGGTTTTATCAGGATACCCGAATGTGAATGTACCTTGTTCAGCCTGAATAGACTGACCTTGAAGTACATCCATCCCAAGAATATTTTCAGGTAACTCTGATACCAAAACATTTGTCCAAAATCCTGGTCCCTTGCCAATAGCCAATTTCACCCATGTCCTAACTGCTGGTGTGGTTTGCCCTTTCCAAACCTTCTACATAAATCACTTCTCCTTTGTGATGGGAAGGATCTCCTTGCAAAAGTGTAACTTCAGCTCCAGTATCCACTAAAGCCATGACATGTGTAGGAGGAGACGACTTCCCCCACTATACAGTGACAGGTGCATATGGGCGTCGGTCTCCTGCTGTCACTGTTCTTATTGCTATTACAGGAGACCCACCTTCCCTTCATAAAGGATAAGGGACCTCCCAATCCCCTTTTCTAATTCTCTCTAACTCCTCCCCAGGATAAAGGGATTTGGGTTTGGGTTCATGTTCAGTTTTGGGAATGGGTTTGGGACTAACAGGAGGGGTCTGTTCTGTTGTCTCTAAATCTAGGCTGATGTTATCTTCACTAGGAGTAGTGTTTCTAACCCTGACAGTTTTCCCCACTAAATGTTTCCACCGCTTCAAAATTTCTGCAGTAGAGATGCCATCTATCTCACTTTTAGGTACTCCTGCCTTTAATAGGTCTACCCACATTTGTTTCCTAGAGATAACTAGCCTGGTTTTCTCTTCACCTCCTGTCTTCTCTCCCACATTCCCTTTCTTCTCTTTAAAGGTCCTTTTCAGCCTGTTCTCTGCCTGTCTGACCTTATCTACTGCCCTGACAGGTTTTGCTTTAGTCTCCTCTAGCTCCCCCAACTGGCTTAAAAGGGTTGTTGCTTCATGAATTTTGCTGTTTAAACCCAGGCCTCCCAGCAAAGACAATAAAGGAGCCCTGAGATTAAATGGTGCAGACTTCATTAGCTTAGAGCGCAGAGCAGACATGAAGGGTTCCATATCTGGACCCATCCATTCTGGAAATGTATTTAATCTGGTTATACAACCCATCTCACGTAACCTGGAAATACCCTCTCCTAATGTTCTCCACGAGTAGGTATTTTCCAGGTCACTAGGATTAGCATACACTCAGACTATACCATCTCTCACGAGGTCTAAGAGTGAAAAATTCACACTAAATTCTCTGGCTTTTCGCATGGCCTGACGCAATTGTGATTCATGGGTTAACACTCCCAAAGCCACTGCTTCCTTGCCTGACAAAACAACACTGTCCGCCCCTTCATCCCACAAACGTAAGAGCCAACTCAATAGGGGTTCCCTGGACCTTTGTTTGTATTGTTTTGCCAGCTCATGGAGTTCAGTTTGTGTAAACTCCCTGACTCCCTTCAACATCTCTGGGGTTGTGATAATGCACCTCCCCATCTGCCATATCCTCTCTATCATGTTGCCTTTTCCTATGCTTAGTAATGAGAGGTCTGGCACACTTTTTCTTTCCCATTGGATGATCATCATCAGAAACATCAAACACTATCTCCTCATCCTCACTATCTTTGAAGGAGACATCCTCACAATCCCAGTTTTGGGATGAGACAATGGCACGTACCCTGGCTTTACTAACAGGTTTACGTCCCTTTCTTTTCCTTAAGGCATTAATTGATTTGGTCATGAGGGCTGCTCACTGCTCTTGCAAATCATCAGCCCTACTAGCAGTTGAACGCACACACTCTGAAGCAACTGCTAGCTGGTCTTTCAATAACTTAACTTCTGCCTCTGCCTTCTCCCTTCTCTGTGATTCTGTATAGAGAGCATGAAGAAAATACCAGCCCACTGTGGAAACTGTCCTCTTCTCTGCTTTACTTAAATCCAACCCCTTAAGGCTAAAGTCTACAAAATGATCTGAGATTTTATCACCCCGAGTCTTATTCAAAGGAGAAGCATACTTTGCAAATTCTTTAGCAAGAGACTCCCACTCATTATCTCTGGCCCACATAGGTAAACTGCACATTTCCTTCTGGACACCAGAAACCTCTGCAGCCTTGCTTTTCCTAAACAGCTTATGCAGCATTTTTTACCTAGCACAAGCTACACAACACACCACAGAAAACAGGTCTGTTTCAGTTGAATTTATAGCGCAATCCCGGCGGACGAGCCCCCAAATGTTTTGCTTGCGTTTCTAGCAAGGGTTACTTTGCGGTACAACCAAGGAAACTTAGACCTTTGTGGTGTATAAATGTGCTTTTACTATGCAAAAAACAATCTGTACATACAAAACTATTACAATATTTAGGAGCATAATACAAGACTAGCAGATACAGATAAAGATAAAGCAAATATACTTAACTAAAAGAAGATTTCAGCCATGGAGTTCCGTTTGCTTTCAAGCACATGGCACAGAGAAAAGTCAGCAGTCATCGCTTCATGGATGTTTCGTTTGAGACTGAAGACTTTCTTGCAGCTTTGGCCAGAAGTATTTAGAATATACCATCCCCCCAAACCAACACCCTTTGTCCTGAGGACAAAAGGGCTGTTTATCCATTGTACAGTGACTTTGAAGGGGGGGGAAGGTTAGGCTTGGCCAAACTGCCTTCCAAATCTTCAAGAAAGGTATGACCTTATCATTAGTGAGCCACTGTTAAATATGCAATTTCCACAACATAAGTGCAGGAAGTAAATGCTACATGAATGTTTTGCCCTTACTCAAGATGGCCACGGCCAAAAATGCTAGGGGTAGGGTGACCAGACGTCCCAGGTTTCCGGGGACAGTCCCCGGACTGAGGACACTGCCCCTAGACCAAGTCTGTCCCGGTTTTGTCCCCGGATTCAGGGCCAGATTAACGTAGACAGGCAGGCTGGGAAACAGCCTGGTGTGCCCAGCGGTCTTTGTATTATGTAGTCCTGTGCCCAGCGCTCTGTGTATTATGCAGCCCTGTGCCCAGAGCCCTGTGTATTATGTATCCCTGTGTCCAGTACTCTGTGTATTATGTAGTCCTGTGCCCAGGGCTCTGTGTATTATGTAGTCCTGTGCCCATCACTCTGTGTATTATGTAGTCCTATGCCCAGCACTCTGTGTATTATGTAGTCCTGTGCCCAGGGCTCTGTGTATTATGTAGCCCTGTGCCCAGCGCTCTGTGTATTATGCAGTCCTGTGCCCAGAGCCCTGTGTATTATGCAGTCCTGTGCCCAGAGCCCTATGTATTATGTAGTCCTGTGTCCAGTTCTCTGTGTATTATGTAGTCCTGTGCCCAGTGCTCTGTTTATTATGCAGTCCTGTGTCTAGCGCTGTGTATTATTTAGTCCTGTGCCCAGCGCTCTGTGTATTATGCAGTCCTGTGCCATTTGCCAAAAATGTCCCCGGATTTCATTTTAAAAACCTGGTCACCTTAGCTAGGGGGTGTTTTTCAAAGTGGTTTCTCACCAAAATAAAGCATGGAGACATGGATGGATGGATGGGGGCGTTTGCTTTAAATAAAAAAAAAAAAAATAATAATTAAATAGTGTTTTTGGTTTGTGTTGCTCAGGTGCAGTGACGATCCGCTTTAAGTTAAAACAGTAACCCCAATAGAGCTCCCAGAGAAGTTTTGCAACTGGGATTTGAAAAGTATTTTTGCTTTTCTGTAGCAGAAAGGAAATATAAATGAGTACGTTTGTAATTCTAGGTGGGGGTAGTGCAAGCTCATAAAGTTGGAACAATATGAAGATATGTTAATTCGAGAAAGACTGCTTATGTTTACTGGAACTTTTCACTTTATTCAGTTTTAGCATTTGCCTATGTGTGTCATCATATCTATATCACTGAATATGTGAATAATATTATTTAACCACTTGTTGCCCAGTCCATTGACAGATAACAGCCAGGCAGGATATTCGTTGTTCCTTTGACCTCGTGTGCAGGCATGGGGCTGCGCAGCGAGGCGAACTGTCACTGGCTGTGTCCGCAGGACACAGCCAATGACTGATCAGTGTACCAGCCCACTGCCTATACCATGTAATCGCTGTGACCAATCACAGCAGATCACATGACAATTGTAAACAATGGATGGCTTCATTTCATGCCATACATTGTCTACAATTGTGTTGCTAGCTGGGATTGGCCTCAATGAACACGTGCTACAGACAGGGCCAATCACAGTAAATATGTACCATGTGATTAGCTGTAGCCAATCATAGCTAATTAAAACTCACTGAATGAATCAGTTTCATTCAGTAAAAATGGTTGCTTATGTCAGTGAAATTCACTGGTTTAAACAATAATAATGTATAAAAAAAAATAAAATAAAAATCCAGATCCCTTCCCCAGAGTAGTACAGTTTTACTGTGTTAACAAGATATTGCTCTGGTCACAGTGTGCTAAAAAAAATTTCAATGATCACCCCTAGGTTAACCCCTTCCCTGACAATGTAATAATTACAGTAACAGTGCATATTTTTGGCTGGTCCCTCCAAAAGTGTAAAAAATGTCAGTTAGGGGTCCGATAAGTCCGCTGCAATGTCACAGTCCCTCTTAAAATTGCAGATCGCCACCATTACTAGTTTAAAAAATAAATAAATAAAAATGACTTAAATCTTTCCCCTAGTTTGTAGGCGTGATACCATTTGTGTAAACCAATCAAAATACTCTTATTGTGATTTTTCTTTTTTTTTTTTACCAAAAATATGTAGCAGCATACATATTGGCCTAAAAGAATGAAAAAATTTGATTTTTACATTTTTTTGGGGGGCTGGGGGAAATGTTATATAGCAGAATGTGAATTTTCTTTTTTCGGAAATGTCGCTCTTTTTTTGTTTATAGCGCAAAAAATAAAAATCGCACAGGTGATCAAATACCAACAAAAGAAAGCTCTATTTGTGGGAAAAAAAGGACATCAATTTTATTTGGGTACAGCCTTGCAGGACTGCGCAATTTTCCGTTAAAGTAACGCAGTGCCGAATCCCAAAAAAAGGCCTGGTCTTTAAGGGGGCAAATCCTTCCGGTCCAGTTCCACTGGAACTGCAGCTATCAGCCCTGAGAACCACCGTGCCGCCAGCACATGAACCAGGTCTTGGCCTAAATTTACCAACATTTTGGCCCAAATTAATAAAGAAAGTTTATTTATTTGCAAAATTTTATAATTTTATAACAGAAACAAAGAACAAAAAGCATTTCTTTTTTTCAAAATGTTCGGTCTTTTTTCATTTATTTAGCTTAAAATAAAAACCCAGTGGTGAGTAATTACTACCAAAAGAAAGCTCTATTTGTGTGAAAAAAAATGCTAAAAATGTAATTTGGGTACAGTCCTGCATGACCGCGCAATTTTCATTCAAAGTGTGACAGGGCTAAAAGGGGGTGAAATTGCCCTGTATAAAAGTCGTTAATATGCACTAAATTGTTAATTATTATTAAAACTTTTTTTGTGGGTCATTGATTTGAATGCTGGGTGTCCAGTGTGCCCCTGTGTGGGCTCCCTCCAGGCTCACCTGCTCTCTATCTATACATTACATGTGCGTCTACTATGGAGGCTCTCAAAAATGTATAGAGTTAGTATTGCAGATAATACTGTCCTGAATTGGTGCTGCAGCTAACACATGTATTTGCAAATGTGTGCAAATGAAACCCCTGTTTTTAATGCATACTGTTAGACAGGATATATTTATTGGTTGCTGGCTAGTTTGTAAGTTTAGCTGGGAATTTTCTTCGGTTTTGTTAGACATGCATCACCCTTCCTTTGCTGCGAAGGTCATTTAGAGGTGGGGCAGTGGCCACTTGTTTGTACACGTCGGTTTGAATCCAACCATGGCACTACCGGTAAGGAGTTTGTATGTTCTCCTTGTGCCTGTGTGGGTTTCCCTCAGGTACTCTGTTTTCCTTCCACACTCCAAAGACATGCTTGTAGTTAATTGGCAACTGTCCAAATTAGCCCTAGTATATGTGTATGTATGAATGTGAGTTACGGACCTTAGATTATACACTCCATTCCGGTAGGGGCTGATGTGAACATACACATGTACATACTGTATGTATATATATATATATATATATATATATATGTGTGTGTGTGTAAAGCACTGAGTAAAATTGACAGCTTTATATAAATACCTGCAGTAATAATGCTTCCTGTTGCTCTACAGCTTACACCTTATTACAGCCAGCACACCGAAGCATGTACACCAACACACTAAGCACACCACAGCATGCACTTTAAACTTGGTATACACCTCAACACACTCATCACTCCATCTCAAAACAAAACTAGGGCTGCATATGGTAGGATTGGGACCCCGTAAGAAAAAAGAGTCTGATGTGTTAGGGTAGTCTGCTGTTTACTTTTTAACTTATTTATAAAAGAAATAGAGCTTGAAATTAAAGGTACCCTTTCTGTGTTTGCAGATGACACCATGCTATGTAGTAGAATAATAGGCTTTCTTAAACCTACAAGCAGACCTTAATGCGTTTTTTAAATAGGAAACTATGTAGCAAATAAGGTTTGTTGTTAATGAATGTAAAGTTATGCACTTATGGGCTAAAAACATGCACGAATCATACATCTAGAAGGAGAATGACTAGAGGAGTCAATGGCAGAAAAGGATCTGGGTGTTCTGGTAGATCATAGGCTTAATGCAAAGCTGCTTTTTTGTATTAAAAGAGGTATAGACTCCTGAGAGGATGAAAGACATAATGGTGCCCCTGCACAAAGTGGAGAAGAAGGAAAAGTACCAAGGGAGGCCAAAATTGGTAACTACTCTCCAAGGGGGCCCCCACCACTTTTAAATGTGCATTGCAGATACTGTATCATAGTCAAAAACACAAAGCTTTTGCTTTCAAACCATTGTGCAGCAGAGTATTTATTACTTGCACGCAACCTTCACAATAAAAGATGCACACAATTGTGTAAGCCTACTTAATCTTTACGAATGTGATTTGTTAAGCAGTTTAACATCTAGCTTCTGAACCTTCCTCAACTACAAGCTGGTGTACCTGGGATCAAAGTTGTATTTTCTCCATGTTTTGGGGGGCTACTTTACATCAGTTATTTGATCTGCATTTGCTTTGTATATAGAATATTACATCATGAAGACACTAAAAAAAAATAAGTCATAGTGTGATAGGATACGTGCATTTCTGTTTCTGGATCATTGCAATCCAGCTTGGCTGCACTTATATTTTACATATATTTTTTCTACAAAACTGATTTCTCCCTCTTTCCTTATCCAATTTGTCAACGTTAGGTGGCATTAAGCTTTAAGCTTCCTTCCCATTGGGATTTAGAAAATATTGTCACATATTGAATGATGATAAAATATAAACATGGCTAAACCATCTAATTTTGTTTTCTAGTTAAGGCTTGGGCAGAAATCCATTTTTACACAGTAGAAAATGATTGCATTTGGCAAGGCAAGTAGCTATAAATTCTTACTATATAAAAATGAATAAAAATACAATTTATGGTAATGGATGTCTTTGCTAATTAACATTAAACTGATTTATACATCACTGTCCACTGATATTTGACATTGATGCATTTTACTTCCTGCATTTGGAAGCAAATCCAAAATGTATCAACGCAATAAAAGTTGTAAACATTGTGTTAGCAGATATGTTCATAAATGTCATCTTCTATTACTAAACATACAATTTTCAGAAACATAGCATCAACAAATGACAGGTGCTCATTCTGTGTGAAAGTAAGTGAAGCGTGTTGCACATCTGGTAATTTGTCTACACATAAATTATATATTTGGATTTTAACCAATGGAACTACTCTAGGTATCAGAGATCCACAAAGAATATACAGTAGACTGATAACAGCCTTTATGTGCTCTTTAGTTCTCTGCCCCTATGCTGTTTGTGAATAGGACTGAGCTGAATGTACCTGGATTCAGTTCAAGACAGGTTCGGTAAACATTACAGATCAAGTGATAAATCTGAATCCCTTTGAAGTCAATGGGAGGTGACGGTTAAAAACCAGTTCTGGACCAGTTCTGGAATTTTCTAAGCTAATAGGCAAGGGATTGTCAAACAAAGGACATGAGGGGCTGGGTATTGTCCTGGGGAACATGCACCAAAGCAAAAGCAGTGTAAAAATTAAATCCGGTCAGGGACCAATGCTTTTAATAATGTGAAAAGTAAAACAATAAAAATGCAAAATAAATAATAAGAATAGGGGATGTCCTGCCCATGAAGTGATGCATTTATACAATGAAAGAATGAGTGGTAAAGGAGAATATAATGGAGCAGACAGTCAGGCATCGGACACTAATGAAGGTGGGAATGGAGGAAAACGCGGGGGTGGGGGTGCTATAACAGGAGATAGGGAACTTTCCATGTTACAAACATACATTGGCAATTACAATACTGTTTGTACTAGCAAAATGTATGCAAAATATCTGCAGTGTTTGTTTACCAATGCTAGATGTCTGCCAAGCAAAATAGGAGTTAGAAGCTTTTGTGCATGAAGAGAACATACCAGTTAGTTTATGACATGCAGAAGACCTGTAATTGCATGACCAGAGGATTAGTGATGTGGAAGATGCTACTGATCCTTTAAACGCTGAGATCCGTGCTGCTCTGATTTAGAGGATCATCTCGGATTAAACAACTTGTGATTCATTGGCTTTCCTAAAGGGTGCAGAGGGTAAGGAAACCAGAGCGATTTATGGAAAACTGACTCAAGTCTGTTATGCCACCGGACGCACTTTCCTCTTTGTTCACAATTAAGCAAGCTCATTGAGTCCCATTACACCCTTTGCCCTCGGGGGCACCTCCCCATCCTATTCTGCTGAAACTTCTGCATTACCTGGCCAAAGAGGTCATACTTCATTCTGCTTGCTCTTTGGATGAGATAACTGACAATGATAACCGCATTTCCATTTTACCCGGATTTTTCAGAAGCAAAGAGCGGTGTTTTCGGCCATCAAAAGTAGACTCCAGGACAAAAACATACCATAAAGCATGTTGTATCCTGTGAAATTCCATATAGTCACCAACGGAAAAGTCCACTTCTTTACTTCACCTGCAGAGGCCTCGGATTGGCTGGATGGCGTGGAGTGAAGTGAAGTGAATTCCTTACACATCGCTTTTCTCACTACTATTACCAATAGCCATTTTTTACTTTGTTTCTGTGCCTTACTCCAAGCTATGAATGGAAATGCTGGATCGCAGTGGATGGAAAAAAAATTTCTTTTCATTCAACCTCTCGAAATACCTTGTTCAGGCTAGACATATTCTTCACGCAACCGGAGACTATAGCAGAGGTATATCCATACAATATTTACCAAAAGCTATCTTTAATCATGCCCCCTTGGTTTTACACCTTCAGGTCTCCTGCCTTCTGGCTTGCCCTACCCTATGGTCTTATATAGTGCTAGGATGATTTGCAGCAATTTTGTGTTGAAAACGATCATGCCGCTTCTAAAGGTGTCCGTTGGGATGCTTTTAAAGCTGTTATGAGAGGCTCATATATGAAGGGTGTACATGAGCTTAAAAAGGCCAATGATTTTGAAGCTTACTGAATTGGCCATGAGAGTTTCCGACTTGGAATCCAATTATGTAGCTGACCCCACAATTATCAGCAATGGAAACATACTGGATGGGCATATGCTGTAGCTCTCACAGGTAAGATGCAGAGAATGTTTTATACTTGGCCCATCATATTCATGAACATGTAGACAATAATGGTAAGCTATTGGCTTTTCTTGCTAAGTCTAATATGGTTGCCTTTACTGATCTATATACTTCCAAAGACCAGTAAACTCCAGCTGAGCTTTTGGGATACCTGTAGCAGGTACGAATTTCCTCCCCTACTTTTGAGGACCAGGATTATCTAGATGGCACCATTGAGACAGATGAGATGACTTGGAAAGCATGCTGAGTAAACATTTTTTAAAATGGTGTTCGTACAAAAATTCCTTTATTGTTTAGCTAATTCCTCTATTTATATCCTGAACTATCATTTTCAAGCAATTTTCAAAGAGTCTTACCTTTCCCCCTTTCTGTGGCACCCTAGGGTTCCCAGGCTCTCCTTGGAGACTCTGCAATTCCCAATTTCCAGGGGTGATCTGGCTTTCCCCAAGCTATGTCTTTATTACTTTTCTGCCCAACTAGTATATCTTCATTGGTGGCTTTTTTTGCAAATGAGAAATGCAGCTACTGCTGTTGAAGCTGCTGTTATCATCTCCTAAGAAGCTTTGGGTAACCTCATTTATAGAGGCATAATCTCCTTTAACTATTATACTGGATATCTGTGGATACTTTTTACTTTTCATGTGCCAATTTCCTGTATATGCCTTGTCATTGGAGAAGACTTTGAGTATTCAGATGTTCTTATATACCTTTCTGCGTTCTGTACACCATCTGTTTACAGATGGCCTCTAGGTTGCCATATTGCATTGTATTTTACCGAAAATTACAGAGCTGCAGATTGAAAAAGAAAGGACATTTTCAATAAAATTCAAATGCAATCTGTGAAAAAGTATATCGTATAATATATATATATATATATATATATATATATATATATATATATATATATATATATATACACAGTATCTCACAAAAGTGAGTACACCCCTCACATTTTTGTAAATATTTTATTATTTCTTTTCATGTGACAACACTGAAGAAATTACACTTTGCTACATTGAAAAGTAGTGAGTGTACAGCTTGTAAAACAGTGTAAATTTGCTGTCCCCTCAAAGTAACTCAACATACAGCCATTAATGTCTAAACCACTGGCAACAAAAGTGAGTACACCCCTAAGTGAAAATAACCTCCCCGGGTTCATGTGACTCATTAGTGTTACAAGGTCTCAGGTGTGAATGGGGAGCAGGTGTGTTAAATGTGGTTTTATCGCTCTCACTCTCTCATACTGGTCACTGGAAGTTCAACATGGCACCTCATGGCAAAGAACTCTCTGAGGATCTGAAAAAAATAATTGTTGCTCTACATAAACATGGCCTAGGCTATAAGAAGATTGCCAAGACCCTGGAATTGAGCTGCAGCATGGTGGCCGAGACCATACAGCTGTTTAACAGGACAGGTTCAAATAAGAACAGACCTTGCCATGGTAACCCAAAGAAGTTAAGTGCACGTGCTCAGAGGTTGTCTTTGGGAAATAGATGTTTAAGTGCTGCCAGCATTGCTGCAGAGGTTGAAGGGCTGGGGGGGTCAGCCAGTCAGTGCTCAGGCCATACGCCGCACACTGCATCAAATTGGTCTGCATGGCTGTCGTCCCAGAAGGAAGCCTCTTTCAAAGATGTTGCACAAGAAAGCCTGCAACAGTTTGCTGAAGACAAGCAGACTAAGGATATGGATTACTGGAACCATGTCCTCTGGTCCTGATGAGACCAATATAAAATTATTAGGTTCAGATGGTGTCAAGCATGTGTGGCGGCAACCAGGTGAGGAGTACAAAGAAAAGTGTGTCTTGCCTACAGTCAAGCATGGTGGTGGGAGTGTCATTGTCTGGGGCTGCATGAGTGCTGCCGACACTGGGAAACTACAGTTCATTGATGTCAGGGATACCACATGCAGGCATCCAGCAAGGGTGATCAGATCAGTTGGCTGCACCAAGGAATCAGGACCCAGATGGATAAAGATGTAAATAAGTTTATTAAGCAAAATGACACACTCCAATACCAACACCAGTGACCATAAACAAGTAAACAAAATATAAATGATAACAGTACAAAACCCCAATAGAACCTAACAAACTATATACAAAGGGATGGAGCAAACAATAGCAGGACAGGACAGGGACAGGAGACAAGGAAAGCAGGGAGCCAGGTACAGGAAGCAGGATGCAGGGAACAGGACTCAGGATCAGGATACAGGTTTCAGGATACAGGTTTCAGGATACAGGTTTCAGGATACAGGTTCAGACAGGGACACGGCTAGCAGAGAAAATACTGAAGCACTGAGCCTCAGTGAAGGGCGGGCTTATATTCCCTCAGCAGTCCTCCTCAGGTGCAGCTTAATTAAAAGAACAGTCCAGCTGCTGGGAGACACCCGCTGGTGGGCCCTGGAACTGCGCCCCTCAGTTCCAGGAACAACAGTGCCACCAGCAGGTGACCCATGTAATGACACAGATCCTGACAGTTCCCCCCCTTTAAGGAGCGGCCTCCGGACGCTCCATTGTGCTTCTACCCCAAAAGTCCAAAAAGGTCTCCCCTCCATGTCTGCGGGTCTTCTAGCACTCTCTAGGCCAAAGTCCTTTAACTTGCCGGAAGGCGTGCCACTAGAGTCCAGCAATTGATCATGCGCCCCACCACCAGGGTCTGGAAGCCGTCTTGGCACCCCACAGGTCAAGTTCCTGAAGAGGCGTAACATTAGGGATACACCTGCCCTCATTGCAACACATGTCCCAACACTGGGACTGAAGGCAAGCTGGACATCAAGCAGGGGAGCGCCAGCGGCATGCAGGATATCCGGCAGTGGCACACCAGGCTGGGCAACAGACAGTGGCACATCAAACAGGGCGGCAGACCGTGGCTCAGCAGGCACTGGATCAGCAAACACTGGGTCAGCAGGCACCGGAACAGCAAGCACTGGGTCAGCAGGCACTGGAACAGCAAGCACTGGGTCAGCAGGCAAAGGATCAGCAGGCACAGGATCAGCAGACACATGATCAGCAGACACATGATCAGCAGACACAGGATCAGCAGACACAGTAGTGGTCACCAGAACAGCGGGCACGGGATCAGCTGGCACCGGATCAGCGGGCTGAGTAAGAGACACCGGATCAGCAGGCACCGGAACAGCAGGCACTGGGTCAGCGGGCACTGGAACAGCAAGCACTGGGTCAGCAGACTGGGTAGTGGTCACCAGAACAGCGGGCACCAGAACAGCGGGCACTGGATCAGCAGGCTCAGTAGGAGGCACCGGATCAGCGGGCACTGGACCAGCAGGCATTAGAACAGCAGGCACTGGATCAGCAGGCTCAGTAGGAGGCACCGGATCAGTGGGCACTGGATCAGCAGGCTCAGTAGAAGGCACCAGATCAGCGGGCAATGAAACAGCAGGCACTGGATCAGCAGGCTCAGTAGGAGGCACCGGATCAGTGGGCACTGGAACAACAGGCATCAGAACAGCGGGCACTGGATCAGCAGGCTCAGTAGAAGGCACCGGATCAAAGGGCACTGGATCAGCAAGCTCAGTAGGAGGCACTGGATCAGAGGGCACCGGAATAGAAGGCACTGGATCAGCGGGCTCAGTAGGAGGCACCAGATCAGCGGGCACTGGAACAGCAGGCATCAGAACAGTGGGCACTGGATCAGCAGGCTCAGTAGGAGGCACCGGATCAGTGGGCACTGGATCAGCGGGCACTGGAACAACAGGCATCAGAACAGCGAGCACTGGATCAGCAGGCTCAGTAGGAGGCACCGGATCAGTGGGCACTGGATCAACAGGCTCATTAAGAGGCACCAGATCTGCGGGCACTGGATCAGCAGGCATCAGAACAGCAGGCACTGGATCAGCAGGCTCAGTCGGAGGCACCAGACAAGCGGGCACTGTAACAGCAGGCATCAGAACAGTGGGCACTGGATCAGCAGGCTCAGTAGGAGGCACCGGATCAGTGGGCACTGGAACAACAGGCGTCAGAACAGCGGGCACTGGATCAGCAGGCTCAGTAGAAGGTACCGGATCAGTGGGCACTGGGTCAGCAGGCTCAGTAGGAGGCACTGGATCAGCGGGCACCGGAACAGCAGGCACTGGATCAGCGGGCTCAGTAGGAGTAGGAGGCACCAGATCAGCGGGCACTGGAACAGCAGGCATCATAACAGTGGGCACTGGATCAGCAGGCTCAGTAGGAGGCACCGGATCAGTGGGCACTGGATCAGCAGGCACTGGAACAACAGGCATCAGAACAGCGGGCACTGGATCAGCAGGCTCAGTAGGAGGCACCGGATCAGTGGGCACTGGATCAACAGGCTCAGTAAGAGGCACCAGATCAGTGGGCACTGGATCAGCAGGCATCAGAACAGCAGGCACTGGATCAACAGGCTCAGTAAGAGGCACCAGATCAGCGGGCACTGGATCAGAAGGCATCAGAACAGCAGGCACTGGATCAGCAGGCTCAGTAGGAGGCACCAGATCAGCGGGCACTGTAACAGCAGGCATCAGAACAGTGGGCACTGGATCAGCAGGCTCAGTAGGAGGCACCAGATCAGTGGGCACTGGATCAGCGGGCACTGGAACAACATGCATCAGAACAGCGGGCACTGGATCAGCAGGCTCAGTAGAAGGCAACGGATCAGTGGGCACTGGATCAGCAGGCTCAGTAGGAGGCACCGGATCAGCGGGCACCGGAACAGCAGGTACTGGATCAGCGGGCTCAGTAGGAGGCACCAGATCAGCGGGCACTGGAACAGCAGGCATCAGAACAGTGGGCACTGGATCAGCAGGCTCAGTAGGAGGCACCGGATCAGTGGGCACTGGATCAGCAGGCACTGGAACAACAGGCATCAGAACAGCGGGCACTGGATCAGCAGGCTCAGTAGGAGGCACCGGATCAGTGGGCACTGGATCAACAGGCTCAGTAGGAGGCACCAGATCAGCGGGCACTGGATCAGCAGGCTGGGTAACAGGTATAATTGTATGTGTTGGGAAAAATCTCCTTTTCTTTTTAGGTTTAGATACAGAAATCTTGCTAGTGGTTGCAGGGCTATGAATAGATTGTGAAGTAGATGGAAGCGAAATGGCAGTATTGGGAGATGGTGGAAAAGGAGAGACAGTTACAGAGGAGAATTTCTGAGAGGTTGCTAGAGGCAACAGAGTAGTAGAGGAAGTTTTCACAGAGTTAAATGCAGGAAAAGTGCAACTCGTTAAGCCAGGATATGAACAAGCAGTGGAAAGCAAACCATACCTAACTGCAGCTGTGGTTGCTACGGGTAACGGAGAGGATAAACTTTGAGAAAACTGGTGTCCAGAGGCAGAAGTGGATTGGTGTGAGTTAGCTGATGCTAAATTGGAAAGATCTGACCAGGTTTGCAATAAGGCCTGAACAAAACTCAATTTACAACCCCCTTGTCTGATTAGAGAATATACAGCATTCATGCAATCCAACAGGGCCTCTGGAGAATACACTGAATAATGTTCAATAAAATAGGGTTTATCATCTTCCAAGAGCCACACAAGAGATACCACCTGAGAGACACTAAAAGGAGGAGAATAATCATCACCACCCTTAGGGGTATTAGATAAAGCCAACTCTGCACAGAGCTGAATAAGTGGCTGAATCTCTTTGAACAAAACTCTGCCTTTGTCAACAAACGAGTGGGCCAGACGGATGCATTCCAACAACTGCTCGCTAGTGTAAGTTTTCAAAATTTGGCGACAATATTCCCTGTCTTCTGTTACAAGCAAAGAAAAATAAAAGACCTCCTCTGACTGCATCTTGCAACAACCAGAAAATTCCTAATTCCCAGGTGCAACCGATCTGATCGTTAGTGGCTTCAGTATTCTGTCAGGGATACCACATGCAGGCATCCAGCAAGGGTGATCAGATCAGTTGGCTGCACCAAGGAATCAGGACCCAGATGGATAAAGATGTAAATAAGTTTATTAAGCAAAATGACACACTCCAATACCAACACCAGTGACCATAAACAAGTAAACAAAATATAAATGATAACAGTACAAAACCCCAATAGAACCTAACAAACTATATACAAAGGGATGGAGCAAACAATAGCAGGACAGGACAGGGACAGGAGACAAGGAAAGCAGGGAGCCAGGTACAGGAAGCAGGATGCAGGGAACAGGACTCAGGATCAGGATACAGGTTTCAGGATACAGGTTTCAGGATACAGGTTTCAGGATACAGGTTTCAGGATACAGGTTCAGACAGGGACACGGCTAGCAGAGAAAATACTGAAGCACTGAGCCTCAGTGAAGGGCGGGCTTATATTCCCTCAGCAGTCCTCCTCAGGTGCAGCTTAATTAAAAGAACAGTCCAGCTGCTGGGAGACACCCGCTGGTGGGCCCTGGAACTGCGCCCCTCAGTTCCAGGAACAACAGTGCCACCAGCAGGTGACCCATGTAATGACACAGATCCTGACAATTGAGGATTAAGGGTTAAGTCAGTGCTGGAAAATAATGGTGGCCACACAAAATATTGACACATTGGGCCCAATTTGGACATTTTAACTTTGGGGTGTACTCACTTTTAACAGGTTTCAAACAAAATTGTATGAACACGGTTTCATGTTACACCTAAAATATTTGACAGCTACTCGGGGTTGGGAATTCCACGCTTATGGACAAAGTGTAGGGCTGCAGCCAACCTCAAAATATAGTCTGGGAGACTATATCGATAAAGTGTAGGGTATGGTGAGGTAGGTGGCGCTGCCTAAAGGTGCGTTGATGTATTGGTGTAAAGTTGATGGGGGTATGTCTAACACCACAATAAATGAAATAAATATAAAACCATAACATGAATAATCAACAATGTAAAATATAAAAATTCATAAAGTGCAATAGGATATCAGAGTTGGTGATATAAATATCAAAATAGTGGATGATATAAATATAATGTGCTAAAGTGGACAATAAGTGTCTGGCTAGGATAAAGGAAATCCCAGACTTAAATAAAATAAAAAAAAAATATATATATATAAATATATAGAAAGTGACTTCGGTGGACAAATATAAATACATTGTGATACAGTATATATCCAAATAATTAATAAATGATACCATATAAAAATAAATAAATAAATAAATGAATAATATAGGTGATAAGGTGACACTAATAAAAATATATTGTACCAATGGTGTGGTGACTAAAAATAGCAATAAATAAATAATCAAGAGTCCATAAAGTGATGAATAGTGGATCAAAAAAATTGCTTCAACAATTTTGATGGATGGTAGTCAAGGTGACCCAGGTGCTGGGTGCCGGGTGAGGAAACAGTGCTCCCCTTCAATATATCCCGCACTCACCAGAGTTAGGCACCCCTGTAGGGGTAACCAGCCTGTTGGTATTAATAGGGTCCCTCTGTCAGGCAATTCCTGCGTACTGGTTTCATAGAAAATAATCCCTGTATCGTCTCCCTCATATATGCAATATATTCAGCAAGATAGATATAGCCTCATATATGGTTCCCATCCGTCATAGGTATGTACCTTACTAATTTCAAAGTGGAACTATAGGTAAAACTTTTTTTTTGTTGTTTTTTAGTTTGGATAGAGCAAGGAAGCAATATAACTTCTGTCAGATTTTTTTCGCCATCTTTGTCCCATTGCAGAGATTTCCCTTCATTTGCTACTCTATAGGAAATCCATGAAAACTAGGGGAATTGCTTGGGGACCCCAGGTCACCAGAACTAGTGTCCCCATTGGAAGATTTCCCCTCTATTACTTCTCTGGGGACAACCCAAAATGTGGGATTTTCAATGATAATGGTAAGCAGGACAAATAGAGAATAGTGGATCTCTTTAACAGGGGCACAGAGAGCACTAAAAACTGACAACTATTCTAATCCCTCTCAGCGCTATCCAAAACAAAAAAATGTTTTGCCTTTAGTTATACTTTAATGGAAAAAGTGAAACTAGGGAAGGATTTTAAACAAACCAACCGTGTACTGAAAACATCAAAAATAAAGGTGTACAACAAAATGTGCTAATGACATTAGAAGGGTTGCATAAAACACAAACATTAAACCACAGCAATCACAGTGGAAACATCAATGTGTGTCTCAGGTGTGCATGGTGATGTATAAAGTCCCAAGTGATGAAGGACACGTATGAGGATCTCTTGTGTAAGCCTATACCTGATTTGACTCGTGCACAGCGACAGTTGGCTCAGCACTTGTTTACGTCTACGAAATTGACCATTGGCCGATCTTGGAAGACCCCGTTGCTTAGTTTTGAGGCGGCCAAAAACCGTATGAATGATATTCTTGTTAACGAAAAGTTGACTGCGATAGTTTCTGACACTCACGCTAAGTTTCTTAAGGTATGGGACCCCTGGATCTCGACAGTGGCCCCTTCTAGATTCCAGACCACCCTTCTCTCTCTCTAAATGCCTCCTGGGCGCGCACCCCGCAGGACCTACTCCCCCCTCCCCCCTCCCTCTTTTCTTCAGCTTCTCTTTTTGTCGTCTCTCTTATTGTTTGTCCTACCTTTTCACTCTTCCCCCCTTTTTTTTCCTTTTCTTTGTCTCGTACTGATGTTTCCCTCTCTGGCTTGGTACTCTCAGGCCCAGCCTTTGTTTGCTCGTTGGAACGTAATGAACCTTTTCCTGACAATGGTTATTGTTTGGTCCGTGCTGTTTCCCGGTTGGCGCACGTACTGTGTCTGTAACATGTTCTGCCAATATCTATTTCTATGCGTTCCAGTTTTTCTTATCCAATTGTACACATGTATCGTGTTTTGATGTATGTTACTGCTCTTATTTTCAAAATAAAAACTTTTGTACAAGAAAGTCCCAAGTGATATATAAAAATAGTCCAATTAAATTTGTTGTGATGAAGCCTTAAACAGAAGAGGTGAAGATCACGTGACTAAATTCAATGTCCCACCACCAGCGTAGCTTCTTACCAAAAAGATGAGAATTTAGGGCATATATATATAAGCGATTCCGCTCCAGAGATCAAACACCAAAAAGGTTGGGAAGATGTGACCCCCTAACACCATCCAAGAGGAGTGGGGATGTTGAGCCTCTTACCAAATCAATGAATGGGTAGAGCTGTAAATCAACAGACACTTCTCCCTTCCAACACGGTGGGTGATGGGTCGGTCTCTGGTGGGTATTCGCTGTTCTTAACCTCAATATAAGTGGGGAAAGAAAGGTACCGCCAATGGTGCATTATCTTTTAACATTTTATTAAATGTAAAGAATCACACTTACATTTAGATGAGAAAATGCTCGCATTGAAATCACCCTATGCGGAACACAGATGACGGCGGCTGCCTGCAGTGCAAACCGCCGTGTGACGTTGTGTGTGATGACGCGGCGCCTCCTCTCTGACGCGTTTCCTCCCGATTGGGCATCAACTGAGATAGGAGTGGTTTAATGTTTGTGTTTTATGCAACCCTTCTAATGTCATTAGCACATTTTGTTGTACACCTTTATTTTTGATGTTTTCAGTACACGGTTGGTTTGTTTAAAATCCTTCCCTTGTTTGCACCTTGCAAAAGATTTATTTCAATCATCACCTTATTGATTAGCGCACCTGATACACCCATCTCTATCAAGTTCACTATTAAGCTCTAAGGTAGCAGCTTCTCAATACCTAATCAGCGCACTTTCATTTTTTCACTCAAAAAGTGAAACTAAATTAGAAATATTTTTGCAGCAAAATTTTTATTAAGCCAGAAAGCCTATACTGTATGTTAGTAGTAAAGCAGGTTAACAGGTACAATATATTGTCATATTGATGAATAGGGGAAAAAACTATTCCAGATCAAACAAAGCTCTGATAAGGCAGCATCTACAATACTCTAAAATGTAAGATTTTTCTACAACTATCCAACTTTTGGATAGGCAAATCCCCGTGAACACGAAACAAGTCGGGGCCTACACGCTGGCGTCCGGACTGCAGCTTCTCAACACTAGGAATGGTGGTCTTTCCTAAGTGAGTTTTTTATTGCAATTTTTTTGTATTATGTACATGTACTTTCAATATAATTTTAATAAATTACTACACTATATGAGTATTCTATGGCTCCCTCTGGTGAGCTTTTTACACAGCATATCCAGAGCAACAAGTATGCGCGAGTGCCTCTACTAACCAGTTTTCCAGCTATCGGTTGGATTAGATGCAGGGCATAATATTGCATGGCTTCTGGTGAGTGCATTATTATGGTAAAGGGAGAGCACTCTTCAAGCAATTGAATTTCCCACGAGGTGTTTCATTATAAACTGTGTTTTTCTTTTACGTCTGGTGAGTGTTTTGACACTCTGTATACCACAGATGGTGCATATTTATCTTTGGATTATGGTCTTTTGTTTCATATGAATACTATTTTAGTTCACTTATAATAGCACATCGTATTACTTTTTGGTTCACACAATCTTATTCATAATTGAGTACTGCACATGTTTGTTATTTATTCACGAGAAGGTTATATAGCCTCCTTTTGGTGCTAGCGGCTGTATAGCACTAATAGCGCTCACTCTATGTATGTTTTTGGTCACATGATTCAGCCGCTCAGGTTCCCCTGTGCAAGGGATCACTTGACAGCTGTGAATTCCCGAAGTCAAGATGTCATTCATTGGTTCCCATAGCCCATGCATTGTTGGCACTCCCTCCTCTCCCCTGCAGCAGACACTCTCAGACACAGGGGAGCCAGAGGTTGGATCATGTGACCGGATCAG
Source organism: Pelophylax lessonae (assembly GCF_965119305.1). Lineage (NCBI taxonomy): Eukaryota > Metazoa > Chordata > Amphibia > Anura > Ranidae > Pelophylax > Pelophylax lessonae. Next base: position 238,266,894 of record NC_138771.1, read on the forward strand.
ATTGAAAAAAAAAAAAAAAGATAAGTACACAGATTTATTATATACAGGGTATGTAAGGATAGGTAGGAGAAAAGGGGGGGGGGTTAAGAATAGCTACTGTATAGTTAGCTTTATCCGTCAGTTTAAATTTAGCACGTTACCTCTTTAGGGTCTACACTCATCTGTCTATGCGGAATGTCCACTATCATTGTGACAAAGGAATTGTTTTAATGTTTCCCCATCAATACTAACCTTTAATCCACAGCACTTCCACACATCACTCTTTTTCCAGCAAAAGATGATCCTGGCCTTACAGGTTGAGTGACCCATAGTGACTCAATCCAGAAGACTGAGGAGAATACTGTGAATTTAGAGTCAACTCCCTGAGGGGTATCACCACAGTACCCTTAATTCACAGTATATTGTTGCAGAGAATAATGCTTATGCATCACATCGGTGCTGCTCTCTGAGTTTTGAGAACCACCAGCATGCTGTGTGGTGGCAGGGGAGCACATATATCAAGGAGTTATTCTAAGCTTTCTGTTTGATGGACCTCAGCTGTAATCTGTAGGGTCATCTGATGATGGCTGGGATGCATTGCATTTTAGGCATTGTGAGTAGTAATGTTCCCTTGCTGGTCCCTGATTTTTCAAACCGATACCTGTGAAGTCATCCTTTGAATTTGTCTCTGTTCACTCTAGTGGCTGCTCACATTACATGATCTGGTTGTGCTTTTTCATATTGCTGGCATGGATTATGCTGAAGGATTAAAAAGCAAAACTTAATTTAATCTTGCATGCTCAACATAACAGTAATAGTGCAAACAGTAGCTGATTATGTTTTACACACTGCAATACTAGCTTTAAACTTATCAAGTTTTGAATATATCAGACTCTATGTTGATATTTTGAACTTTAAGATTTCATTATGTTTAAAAATAAAGATTATACTTTTTAAAATTGGCTTTTTTGATTTTTGGATTACAACACATTTACAGCCCTAAAGTCCCTTATCTCACTCTCGACTCCCATATTTGGTGTGGATAGTTGAGATTCATTCTTCAAATGTATGCTTTCCTGTAGAGGGATGGTGCCATTATGTAGTTTTGCTTTGGCTTCATCCACATGATTGTTGTGCATAAAAAAGTGTTTCTCAGAATGACCTGACTAAACCAGGTTCAGCAATTAGACAGTCACAACTTCCCTTATGATCTCCCCTATTATCCAGTTGAATTAAATTATTATAATTGTATTGAATTGAAACAGAAATTATACAAAGCAAACTTGTTACTTTCATGTGTATGCCATCCACTGCCAAAATGCAAAGACATTGGACCCAATTGCTTGAAACAGTCAATAATTTAGCACATGTAATGTCTAGATCCCACACTAATAGAACAGAATAAAAATAACCCTCCTTTATTCACACATTGCATTTGTTAAAGAAAAATGGTGCACAGCAAATATTAAGGGGTTTATTTATAAAATATTTGCATATCATTCATTTAGCAAATCTGCATGTACATTTACATGTAGTTCTGTGCAAATTGGGTTAAAATAATTAGTTATTAGGCTATTTTCTATTTTCTCTTCGTCTCTTATTACGGTCAGTAAAATGCCACATCATGGCCACAAGATAGAGCGGATGAGCATAGGAAATACATATGTGTTTGTAATAGATACAATACACTGGAATGAATTTTTATATATTATGATATATTTAAATTATGATCACAAAAAAAAACAAAGTAACATTGTATGCATATAATTAATTAGGTTGACCGATGGAAATATTATAATTAATGTATGGCAACTAAAATACAGCCTGTGTTATGCTTTAATTAATTTAACTAATTGTCTTGTCCAAGAAAGCTGTAAACATAAAAGCTGTCATGCAGTACTGTACACACTATAAGTTATCAGCTGAACAATAAACGACACAGACAAGATCATGTGAAAATATTAGCAAAACTTGAACTTGACAAAGACCGTTTCTTACATCAGGAGCAAATATTGTGTTAAATCATTTAAAAATGATCAATTTCAGGTATGGGCACAAATGCTAATATTTGAAATGTGACTATCAGTCTATTTTTCTGGAACTGCATTTATTTGAAAATCATCCATGTCGAAGACAACGAGGTAAATATTGATTTTTCTCAGGGGTCACTCTCAGTACCAATATAATTTAAACTGTTACAGGAAGCCAATATAAAAACCTTTCAAAATGTGAAGTGATTTTTTCATTGCATTGCAAAAATGATGCACTCAACAATATTGATATGAGGTAGTTAAGCTCTGTGGTGTACATAGTAATTCACTCTCAAAAGTTGTATGTAAAAGTTCAAATGTAATGACTAATCCAATCTCTTATTTTACACGCAATGAACACAAACAGTGAAAAGTACTAGTATTGATCAATTATATTTTCATTCAATATTATTTTACAATCCAAAACGAAATCATCTGACAATAAATACAAAAGTTACAGTTACAAAGTTTGTGGATACAAATAATGCAAAGTTTTCATATTTTAATGTAATACCCAGGGGTGCATTGACTTTGAGATAAAGGGGATAAGGGATCGGTAGGATTGTGTAAATTCTAGGACACCCTTGGGAATCCAGAAGAGAGAAATTATGCACACTGAATGGCCAGTGTGGGCAATTTCTACTAACAGTGGGAGGGGCCTAAAGGGGCATGAGTAAATAAAATCTGTGCTTTCTCACTGTATAAATGGTACATATATGCCAGAGTCCTTGTACCCAAAAATCCCTGCTTTAATTGCTGTGCCATGGGTGAGACGCAAATAAGACATGTATAAACCCCAGTGCAATCTAAAAAAAAATATGAATAAAAAACCTCCTCCTTTACATGTGTTTTTTTCTGCACACAGCCTACCTTAATGAAGAACTTTATTACAATTGCCTGTGACTACCTAGCAACCAGCATTTTTTCAGACAGTAAACACTTTGGTTGTATAGCACAGGGGTCAGGAATGTGTAACACATACAATGCAAAAGATCATGCCATGCAGAATGCAGGGCTCAGAAGTACATATTATAGAGCACCGGTATCATAAGTGTGTAAGGCACAGAACAGTAAGGGCAGGAGTGCATATAGCACAGATTTCAGGCACCGGGAGTGCACAACACACATAGCTTAAAGGGTAACTCCACTTTTGCGGGAGAAAAAAAAATAGCAAATAAAGAAAAAATAGAGTATACAATTGTGACTCAAGTCATATTGTAATTGAATGGTATTAAAAATGACCTTTCCTTTTCAATCTGCAGCCGCTTCAATTTTCTAATAATGCAATGCAATATGGCTACCTGGAATTGTTCTGTACACAGAATATGCACTGAACACACCCCAGAAACATAATTTCTTGTGTGATTGGCTCGCCAATTTTCCCAGAAGTCTGCCTAAGATACAAGTCAGATTTTAGGCATCCCCCATGTACCAAATATGGCATTTTGGTGAGATACTCTCAATAGGAACACATCTAAAGGGATGCAGGCACAGCAGATTTCCTCATTAGTTCTCTGCAGCTGCACAGCTGACTGATCATTATGAATCCAGTCCCATTACACCCACTCAGCACAGAGGCATAGAGGAACAAATAGAGCTTACATCTGAATAACAAAAGTTAGGAATCTGCAGCAAAGGTTGGTATAATCCCTGCAATGTATAGAGATCACCCAGAGGGGAATACAATAGTACAGTTACACTTTAAGGGTCAGGTGTACATAACACACATATAGGGTTGATTCACTAAAACTAGAGAGTTCAAAACCTGGTGCAGCTCTGCCTAGAACCCAATCAGCTTCCAGGGATTTTTGTCAAAGCCTAATTGAACAAGCTGAAGTTAGAAGTTGACTGGCTAATATGCACCAGATTTTGCAATCTCCAATCTTAGTAAATAAACCTCAAAGTTCAGGGGGTCAGGGGTACATAATGATTAAAACACAGGAGTTATGGCAAAACACACAGACCACAGGGCACGTGGGGTAAGGAGTACGTAACATAAAGAGTGTAGGGATCAGTAAATCACAAAAAAAGAACGAATTCAGATTTTTAGGGCACAGCAACCATGTAGTATTTCCTTATTTCAAGTCTTTTTAATAGTGTGTTAACCTCCCTGGCGGTATCCCCGAGCGTGACTCGGGGTGGATTTTTTAAGTTAGGATCGGTATCCCCGAGTCACGCTCGGGGTAGATGTGCAGAGCACGCAGCGGTGTCTCTTACCTTCTCCTGGTGATCCAGCGATGAACTCTCATTGCTGTGACCACCAGTCGAGAGTCCCGCTGCTCGTCCGTCGGTGTGATGACTTCCTAGTTCCGTTCCCTGCAGCAGCAATGCTGCATGGGAGCGGAACTGGGAGGGAAATTCAAACGTTGCACAAAACACAAACACATAACACATTTATATTATATATATATATATATATATATATATATATATATATATATATACATATATATATACAGTATATATATATATATGCACACACACATATATATATATACACACACACATATATATATACACACACACACATATATATATATATATATATATATATATATATATATATATATATATATATATATATATAAAACGCATGAATTATAATCTAATCAATAATATAATTTTATTATATATATTATATATTATATAATAAAATTATATTATTGATTAGATTATAATTAATGCGTTTGTGTTTCAAATTTATCACATCTGGGATGTCTACTAGAGTCTTGTTTTGGTCAGGTTTAAGTCAGTAATTACTAAGAATTGTAGGCCTATAATACATAACACCAAATTTCCATGAAAAAAATTGTACCGCTTTTGGTATATAATTCCTGACATAATCATACCGCCAGGGAGGTTAATAAAAATAACCAATCATATATAAAATACCCAAGTAAAAGAAAATACTGTGGGGTATGTTTGTACATATATTGAGTGCAGCAGTAATAAATCTCCATCTAACATTCATATTAAACCTTTTAGCATTATCCGGCTAGTAGATCACAATTAGAGCTAACACTACCACTTACACTTGTATTATGTCAGAACTCCAAGCGCTGGTTCCGTGGTTAAAAGATGATGAGCTCATTCATCATACATTGCTGCTTCATCAGGGGTATTATTGTATTTTAGTGCAGATTAACTGTATACGTGCAATAACAGCAACTATCCACTCAACATATCAACACCATCAATGCAACAAGGTATGCCTTAGGAAGTCAAATAGACAGAATCACTAAAAGCAAATATTTTTTTGTATTACAGATAGTGTTCCCATATTGCTTGGACATTGTACATTCCTGATTTTAATGCTATGATAATGCTGTGTGTTTCAATTTCAGTACAAGTTTTTGTGATTGTATAGCTCCGTAAACACAATACTTATCATGTTACGATATACAAAATGCATACACAAACTTTTACCACCTTGAATGCCATCTAGGACATGTTACAGATGGTTTTAACAATTTGTATAACTGTCCATAAGCATTTTTTTTTATGTGAACATTATCTGTAATAAAAAATAATTTGATTTTAATGATTTTTCTTTCTGTTTGATTCCCTAAGGAACATTTAAAGTCCCACTCTTCCATTTGTTTCATTTTATGTTGATGTATAGAATAGATAGTTGCAGTTATTGCATGTATTCAACGATTCTGCCTTCAATAATACCTCCTGATGAAGCAGTAATTTACTGCAAAATGTTTTTAGTGAACTCACTAAATCAACACTTTAATTTTTGGAACCAATACTTTAATTAATGATTTTGGCATATAATTAGTATACAGTAAATGGTAGTTGCCTTTAAAATATATGTAAGCCCTCACCTTTAAAAAAAAAAAAAAAAAAAACATTCAGTTTAAAATAGAACAAAGGCAAAACATTTGTGTCTACTGTAGATATAGAAAAAACATAATACATATTTTCCCTTTTTTTATCAGTGCTCTTATCTGCATAAGAGTTAGGGGAGGAGAAGGAGAAACAGCATACACAAGTCTTCCCAGTAAATGGTTATGCGGGGGGGGGGGGGGGCATGTTAGCACAAGTCTGATCATTGGAGAAGAGCAGGCTGAGCTCCGAGCATAGCTAGAGAACTTACCATGCTGTGCTCTCATAGCTAATCTGGTCAGTTTTTGATAGGAAAGCACGAGGACTTGTAAGAACACCAGGTATTTCACACAAAGGAAACAATACAAAGGGAGCAGGATACTTTTTCATACAAGTATATAGTACAACATGCATTTTTCAGGAATATGAACTGTTGTGTTTACATATTCTTGACCCACTATCTAGATAATATTAAAGGTGGTGGTGTGAGTGTAAAGTGTCGTACACACTATAAGAAAATCGGGCAAACATTTTCATCCAAAGAATTTTCGTATAGTGTGTACACAACTTTTAACACCCGATTCCGACTTTTCGTACAAAAATTCTCAAAGGGACGAATTCCAAATTTTTTCGCGCACAATCGCAGAATGAATAATTTTCATTTAATGTGTACCATTTTCGTACAATTTTCGTAAAAGAAAAATCAGAAAAGAAAGCCTGCACATGATTAGAAACAATAAAACAACAATAAGAAAAGCCTTTGTCGTGCTAGAATTTCCGTACAAAGTTTTGTTCATCAGTTTCAATTTGCTGTGAAACAACAAGGACTATCGGATGTATATAATGTTTGGGGATTCTTAATAATTTTCTAGCAAAAAATACTGATTTTACCTTGTAAGCAACATATGTCAGAAAAAGGCTTAGGCATGAAGGGGTTAATAACACCAGTTTACTGTTTATTCACTGGCCTAATACACTCAAACATACACTATATTACTAAAAGTATTGGGACGCCTGCCTTTACATGCACATGAACTTTAATGGCATCCCAGTCTTAGTCCATAGGGTTTAATATTGATTTGGCTCTTTTCTCCAACATCAGTGCCTGACCTCACAAATGCACTTCTGGAAGGATGGTCAGCCTTCCCAGAAGAGTCAAAGCTGTTATAGCTGCAAAGGGTGGGCCAACCCAATATTTAACCATACGAACTGGAATGCCATTAAAGTTCATGTGCATGTAAAGGCAGGTGTTCCAATACTTTTGGTAAAATAGTGTACATATAATACACTCAAAATAAAGTAAAAAGAAGGTATGTGAGAACATGCATTTTGATGGGAATTCTCTATATACCCTGACAGTGTTTATGCTTCATGCACAGGATTTTACAAGTTTTAGGGCCAGTTCACACCACAATTTTTGCTTTCCCGATGAGTTTCTGCATGTGTGTTTTTGATGCATTACTGTGTGTTTTTTTCACTCTTGTTTTCTTTATCTCATTTCCAGGACATGTGCATTTTGGTACTTTTTTGATGCATTCTGGTGTATTCCAGTGCATTTTATGATGCATTTTGCCAATTTCCAGATGTGTTCCATACAGAAAAAATGCAGTATGTTCTACTTTTGTTAACTGCCCTGGAATGCACTGCCATGGTGAAAACGAGGGCTGTTGGAATACATGGGAAATACTTTTCATGCATTTTTGATGCGGATTAAAATGCAATGGACTGCATCTAGAATGCCACTAAGATTTTCTTTTGGCTTACCTAAAACCTACGGAAATAAAGTAGAGTATTCTCTGTGGGGAAGTTCTTGGTTGTGAAAGCCTTAAATTTAATGAGTGTAATACATGTTTTTTACAAAACAGCCACATCATAAAAACAAATCTAATGAATTCTTCAATGAAAAAAACAGAAGACTTTGATCACCAGTGTTTTGATTGTGAAACAGAAAACATTTGAAGCTAAATCAGCTTGAAAGACAGTAACTGTTGGCAGCTAACTAGCCTCATACCACCACTTTAGGCAATGTTCTGCAATGACTCTATTGTGCAGTCCTGACCCCCCATGATGTCTTATGAATACAGAGCTGTATTAATTAAACCTTGTGTATTATTGTGTTTGTAATTACACAGTCACTGTTTTTTGTATTTGTATGTCTTGGGTGACAATTTGGTAAAGATTAAATTCTTGGGTCTTCCTAGTATGCTAACTTTTTCTTATTTGCTTCCTCAGATTAAACATTTAAGAACTCCAGCTCTAAACGAATGAAATGGACTGCATTAAGAAGAACAGGGGGCTTTATAGGTTCTAAGCTGAATAACGTGTCCAGCAATTGATCCAGAATATTATTGGACTTCTGTTCAACCAATTATTATTATTACAGGCTCCATTATAGTACCATAAATGTACACAACACTTTGCACATATATAACCTTTTCAGCTCCGGATGGTTTTACCCCCTTAATGACCAGGCCATTTGTTTTTGCAATTCGGCACTGCGTTACTTTAATGAAAAATTGCGCAGTTGTGCGACGATGTACCCAAAATACAATTGATGTCCTTTTTTCCCACAAATAGAGCTTTCTTTTGATGGTATTTGATCACCTCTCCGGCTTTTAGATTTTATGCTATAAACAAAAAAAGAGCAACAATTTTGAAAAAAAAAACACAACATTTTTTGCATTCTGCTTTAAAACATTTCCAATAAAAAAAAATTAAAAATCGAATTTTTTAGTAGTTTAGGCCAATTTGTAATCTGCTACATATTTTTGGTAAAAGAAAATCCCAAAAATGTTATTTGGTTTGCGCAAAAGTTATAACGTTTACAAATTACAGGATAGATTTCTGGACTTTTTTTTGTGTGTTTTTATTAGTAATGGCAGTGATCAGCAATTTTTTGTGGGACTGCAACATTGCGGTGGACAGATCAGACCCCTAACTGACATTTTTTTACACCAGTGACCAGTGACATTAATACAGTAATCAGTGCTAAATAATATGCACTGTTACTGTATAAATGACACTGGCAGGGAAGGGATTAACACTGGGGGTGATCAAAGGGGTTAATGTATGACTGTTTGTGCTCACTGACTGTGGGGGGGGGGGGGGGTTCTGTGACAGGCACAGAGAGATCAGGGTTTTAGCTTAGCTGAAACTCCTGATCTCTCCCTGCCTGTGTGACAGAAGACTCGCCTGCTTTGTTTACATAAGTATGCATGCTAGAATTGCTATCTACATATGACACCAGACCGATGCTTGCTTTCATCTTTGCAAGCAAACACAGGGTGACAGGGGTGCTTGATTTTTTTTTTTTTTATTATTATTTTTTATTTTGCTTTTTTATTTTATTTTGACACCTTCCCTTTCCTTTTTTTTTTTTTTATAATTTTTATTGTTATCACATGGAATTTAAATATCCCCTATGATAGCAATAAGTAGTGATAGGTACTCTTTTTTAAAGAAATTGGGGTCTATTAGACTCTAGATCTCTCCTCTACCCTTAAAGCATCTGGCCACACCAAGATTGGTGTGATAAGATGCTTTCCCAGTCTCCCAATTGAACTGTTTATATCTGGTGAAACGGAAGTCATGAAATGCTCGTAGCTTCCAGTATCTTAGGCCATAGAAATGATTGGGGCCATTCTGGACTCACCCCCTCCCGCCACCATCGCCTTCCGCTGTATGTCCCACCGGGTAACCCGAGACTGCAGCCGGAGGTTCAATTATCTAACCATAGAGCTGATTGGAGACTACTGCTTCTCCTGAGTACAGGGATACCACATGAGTGAGACTTTTTGGGAGCCTAACTGTGTACGCGACTAGAGATGTCCCGAACTATTCGCCGGCGAACGTTCGCTGCGGCGGGCGAACATATGTGATTTTCGCGTTCGCCGTGGAGGGTGAACATATGCGATGTTCGGTCTGCCCCCTATACATCATCATTGAGCAAACTTTGACCCTGTACCTCACAGGCAGCAGACACATTCCAGCCAATCAGCATACCCTCCCTCCCAGACCCTCCCACCTCCTATAAAAAGCAAGGACAGCATTCATCTTAGATTCATCCTGAAGCTGCAATGTATTAGAGCAGGGAGAGTGCTGCTGCTGCTGCTGCTGAATTAATAGGGAAATTGTTAGCTAGGCCAGTGTTCTGTGTCCACTCCTGCTGTAAGGACAGCGTCCTGACAGCACCCCAAAAAGCCCTTTTTAGGGCCGGTACATCAGTCTGCTTTTTTCTATATATATATATATATATATATATTGCAGTTGCCTGCCCGTGTGTGAGAGGCCACAGGCCCACAGACTGTACTGTGTGCACACCACTCATACCGGGTGGCACAGTACCTTGCAGATAAAAAAGTCATTTAATTTTTACCCTTTAATATAATTGCAGTTGCCTGCCAGTGTGTGTCAGGCCCACAGACTGTACTGTGCCCACTGCCAGTGCCCACCACTCCTATAGGGTGGCACAGCACCTTGCAGATGAAAAAGTAATTTAATTTTTTCTCTGTAATATAATTGCAGTTGCCTGCCAGTGACTGTCAGGCCTACAGACTGTACTTTGCCCACTGCCCACCACTCATATAGGGTGGCAAAGCACCTTGCAGATAAAAAATTCATTTCATTTTTCCTCTGTAATATAATTGCAGTTGCCTGCCAGTGAGTGTCAGGCCCACAGACTGTACTGTGCCCTCTGCCCACCACTCATATAGGGTGGCACAGCACCTTGTAGATAAAAAATTCATTTAATTTTTCCTCTGTAATATAATTGCAGTTGCCTGCCAGTGAGTGCCAGGCCCACAGACTGTACTGTGCCCACTGCCCACCACTCATATAGGGTGGCACAGCACCTTGCAGATAAAAAATGCATTTCATTTTTCCTCTGTAATATAATTGCAGTTGCCTGCCAGTGAGTGTCAGGCCCACAGACTGTACTGTGCCCACTGCCCACCACTCATATAGGGTGTCACAGCACCTCTTTGTGATCATCTAAGGTGATCATTAAAGCCTACTAGGCCAACAATGGGCCCACACTGCAGAATCATTGTTTTCTGGGTCACTTAACTGTCACTGAACTACCTCAGTACGACCATAGGCTTTGAAAAACCGCCATCGCCTGAAATCTCCCAAACGTGTGCACGAGCACAGTCATCACTACACCAAGATTGACGCATAGAGGAATAAAATTGATGTCATGAGTGTGTCAACTATTGACAACTCTTTGCGGTTGTCTAAAATCTATTCGAAAACCCGTCCCCTGATACGGGACGTAACAGGGATTAAACTGATAAGAATAGTACTACTTAACGCACCATTCATATAGGATGGCACAGTACATCGCACAGTGCACGCTCAGTGCCCCAAATTGGAAGTAAGAGGACCGACCAACCATCTTTTTCCATCTCCCAGTTCCTAACATCTATTCCATACACCGGCCCCTGATAGGGGACGTAACAGGGATTAAACTGATAAGAATAGTACTACTTAACACACTACTCATATAGGGTGAAACAGTACATTGCACGGCGCACGCGCAGTGCCCCAAATTGGAAGTAAGAGGACCGACCAACCATCTTTTTCCATCTCCCGGTTCCTAAAATCTATTCCATACACCGGCCCCTGATAGGGGACAAAAGAGAGATTAAACTGGTAAGAACAGATTTTTTTAATTTTAAAAAAAGAGGACAGCCTCTGCGGAGCTGGGTATTTTTTGGCCGCGTTACTGAACGCTCGTGCACAATGGCTGTAGGCTCATGCGTCCTTTTGCGGAGGTGACAAACCTGGTCAGTCAAACCCAAGGCAACAACATCGACCTCATCCCATATGCGTTTTTTCTGGAGCGTGCCCTGCGAAGAGTGCTGGATCAGGCCGTAGATGAGCATGAAGAGGAAGAGTTGTGGTCACCATCACCAGCAGAAGCAGCCTTGTCGTCGTCGATTGCTGAACCTGTGGCAACACAGAGAGAGGAGTCTGAAGAAGAGGAGTCAGAGGAGGAAGGTGGCTTTGAGGAGGTGGAAGACCAACCACAGCAGGCGTCCCAGGGGGCTTGTTGTCACCTTTCGGGGACCCTGTGGCTGGGTGGAGGAAGAGACCTTCAATGACGTCAGTGAGGACAAGCAACGGGACATGGCTAGCTTGGTATCCAACCTTGTGCAAATGGGGAGTTTGCGGTTGTGCAAATGGACTGTTTGCGGTTGTTTGCAGTGCGTTAAACGGGGAGTTTGGTCTGTCAGAGTTTGGTCTGTCACTGTGAAGTAGGCGTAACCCTTACACTGCCTGATCGATACAACATCATACCTGATTGTATACACACACTGGATGTTTTAAAGCACGTTATTCCAAACAATTTAGGAATGTTAGGTGATTTATGCCCTTTATTTGATTAAAACCCGACTCTGCGTCAACTACGTAATTTTCCATGGGAGTTTTGCCATGGATCCCCCTCCGGTATGCCACAGTCCAGGTGTTAGTCCCTTTGAAACAACTTTTCCATCACTATTGTGGCCAGAAAGAGTCCCTGTGGGTTTTAAAATTCGCCTGCCTATTGAAGTCTATGGCGGTTCGCCCGTTTTGCCCGTTCGCGAACATTTGCGGAAGTTCGCGTTCACCGTTCGCGAACGGAAAATTTTATGTTCGTGACATCTCTATACGCGACCCCAAAAAACAATCACTGCCTTCAGGTTCTGCCTTCAAGGGCGTAAATTGCTTATTTTACTTCCTCACTACCTATTACAGTTTCGGAGGCCATGAAATGCCAAGATAGCACAACCCCCCCCCCCCCCCGAATGACCCCTTTTTTGGAAAGCAGAAACCCCTAGGTATTTGCTAAGAGGCATGGTTACTATTTTGCAGCTCTCATTAATTTTGAAAAATAAAGAAAGAAAAGGAAACTTTTTTTTATTTTCTTTTATTAATCTTAAAAACGTTGTGACAAAAAGCGAGATCTGCAAAATACTCAACACGGAAAGAAAATATAAGTGCGCTTCCCCAAAAAATGTATATACATGTGTAAACTAAAGACAGGTGTATATCTGGATTATAATCAACTGAAATAACACCAAAATACAATGTGAGAAATATATTGGTGATTATAAAAATCAATAAAAAAACAATATATAGGTGATTTCCCTACTAAATCCTGGGAAAAACGTGTAACACAATTCCAATAATTTCTTCTCAAAACATGACAAGTGAAAGGAAAGTCCAAAACACCAAATTCTTCACTCAGGGGCAGGGATAGGTACTGTGGATGGCTTCTTACCAGAAAGAAACTGCTAGCAAGCAACATTAAAGGTGACTCTGGGGTTAATTCCTCACAGTATATCTTCCCATCCTTACCACACACACCTCGTTCTCGTGGGGAAAATAATAATGTATGGCTCCTTACCAGAGATAACATATGTTGAGCTCAAAAACGTGTTGGTTTCTCGCCTATGAAGTAGTTCCCATCCAGCCTCCAGAAGAACAATTGGGAGGATCACTCTTCCCCTTAGTTTCACACCCGAAGCCACCAAAAAGGGGGTTGAATCCTCACAGGGAGGGGTTGGAAAAGAGGAGGCAAACTAATAGTGCATTATCTTCAAAACACATAAAAATTTATTGAAAATGCACTTACATACAGACGAAAAAAACAAGCATGGATTCAAGCCGGCACGGCCACCTGCAGTGCGTACCGTAGGATAATGACGGCGCGGCTCTCCTCAAATCCTACGCGTTTCCCCCGAATGGGCTTCCACTGGGACAGGAGCTGAGCTTGAATCCATGCTTGATTTTTTCGTCTGTATGTAAGTGCATTTTCAATACATTTTTATGTGTTTTGAAGATAATGCACTATTAGTTTGCCTCTGCTTGTGAGGATTCAACCCGCTTTTTAGTGGCTTTGGGTGTGAAACTAAGGAGAAGAGTGATCCTCCCAATTGTTTAGAGTTTAGGTGCTGCCTCCCCCATTCTTTTTTAGGTTAGCGCACTCATTTACACACTTTAAAATACTCAAAACGCCTCTCAGCAAATAGCTTAGAGTGTCTACTTTTCAAACAGGCGTCACTTTGGGTGGTTTTGTACTGTCTTGGCATTTCATGGTCTCAGAAACTGTAATAGGTAGCGAGGCGTAAAATTTTAACAATAGCGAGGCGTTAAATTTAACAATAACAATTTACGCCCTTAGAAGGCCTGAAGGCGGTGATTGGTTTTCGGGGCCTGTACGCAGCTAAACTGCCAAAAAGTCTCACACATGTGGTATCTTCATTCTCTTGAGAAGCAGCAGAATGTATTTTGGGGTGCCATTTCACATATACCCATGGCATGATTGAGAAATGTATCATTTAAGTGACAGATTGGTGTAAAAAAAAAAAACTTGTGGCAAAATAAAACATTTTCCATGGACTCAACATGCCTCTCAGCAAATAGCTTAGGGTGTCTACTTTTCAAAAAGGGGTCATTTGTGGGGTTTGGTGCTATCTTGGCATTTCATGGCCTCCGAAACTGTGATAGGTAGTGAGGAGGGAAATCAACAATTTAAGCCCTTAGAAAGCCTCAAGGCAGTGATTGGTTTTCGGGGTCCTGTACATGGCTAGACTGCCAAAAAGTCTCACACATGGGGTATCCCCATACTCAGGAGAAGCAGCAGAATGTATTTTGGGTATGAAATTCCACATATACCCATAGCATGTGTGAACAATATATAATTTCAATGACAACTTTGTGTAAAAAAAAAAAAAAAAAAAGTTCTTTTTTTATATTTTTCAAACACATTACAAAAAAATTAAATTTTCAATGGGCTCAACATGCCTCTCAGCAAATTTCTTGTGGTTTCTACTTTCCAAAAAGGGGTAATTTGGGGAGGGGTGATTGTACTGCCCTGACACTTTAGCACTTCAAGAAATGAGGCAGTCAGAAAGTAAAAGCTGCATAAATTCCAGTATGTACACCATAGTTTGTAGACGCTATAACTTTTGCGCAAACCAATAAATACATGCTTATCGAGATTTTTTTTTTTAATCAAAGACATGTAGCTAAATACACTTTGGCCTAAATGTATGAAAAAAATTAAGTTTATTGGATCAAATACCACCAAAATAAAGCTCTATTTGTGGGAAAAGAAGGACATACATTTTGTTTGCGTACAGCATTGCATGACTGTGCAGTTTCAAGTTAAAATCACGCAGTGCCAAATTGCAAAAAATGGCCTGGTCTTTAAGGGAGTAAAACCTTACAGTCCAGAAGTGGTTAATCTTATCCAATATTATACTGTATCTCACCTAGTGCAGAACTCTGCTCTTATACTGGAAGATGATTTTCTACAATTTCTACAAAGTTATGAATAGACTGTTAGCAGTATCATATACTAACTATGAAAGGTACAATGCTGCACTGCCCATGTCTAACATTTCAGTACAAATGAGGTATTTAAGCAGCAGCAATGCTTCTTTGGGGTTTTGAGGTTATGCTTAGAAAGTATTTCAAAGACTACTAGCATGATATACTTTTTTATTGGTTGCAATGAGATCATATGTATTTTTTTTGCCACATTTAAGAATTATTTTACCTACATTTTCCTTCCAAAAGTATCAGCCCTAGACCCTGAGAAATCTGTTCATTAGTTCAAGACCTGAAGCAGATAACAACCTGTAAGAGACATTTGCTTAGAATCAATAGACTTTCATCTTGGATGGTGGATTTTTGACAGATAATGAGGTGAAAGAATTAAATGTTTGAAAATATGTTAGTTTATTGGAGTCTAAAAATGAAGCTTATATGGTATATCCACATATGACTTGCTTTACTTTAAAAGCTGAAACAGGTTATAACAGAATATCAGGTAGAAAATAATTTATTACAATCATTGCTCATCAGCAATGGGCTTACAGAATTTTTTTTGTTTTTAATATTCAATATTGCGAGAGTTAAAATCTTGTCTTTAAATCTTTTGAAGAAAATGCTCTTTCAAGTCAAACCATGTCAGCCAAAACTAGCAATGACTGGCTATGGGGACCCATATGAATCTCTGCACTGTGTGCTGGTGGTCACCATATTATGGTTACTAGAAAATACTTCTCAATATTTAAACACTATTACTAAACATTTTAACTATTAAAATAAACACAACAGTATTACCTTAACCCTTCTGTTGACCATAAGGTGTATATGTTCAACCCCAAATGTACAAACCCGATTCCAAAAAAGTTGGAACACTGTACAAATTGTGAATAAAAACAGAATGCAATGATGTGGAAGTTACAAATTTCAATATTTTATTCAGAATACAACATAGATGACATATCAAATGTTTAAACTGAGAAATGTATCATTTTAAGGGAAAAATAAGTTGATTTTAAATTCCATGGCATCAACACATTTCAAAAAAGTTGGGACAAGGTCATGTTTATCGCTGTGTGGCATCCCCTCTTCTTTTTATAACAGTCTGCAAAAATCTGGGGACTGAGGAGACAAGTTGCTCAAGTTTAGGAATAGGAATGTTGTCCCATTCTTGTCTAATACAGGCTTCTAGTTGCTCAACTGTCTTAGGTCTTCTTTGTCGCATCTTCCTCTTTATGATGCGCCAAATGTTTTCTATGGGTGAAAGATCTGGACTGCAGGCTGGCCATTTCAGTACCCGGATCCTTCTTCTACGCAGCCATGATGTTGTAATTGATGCAGTATGTGGTCTGGCATTGTCATGTTGGAAAATGCAAGGTCTTCCCTGAAAGAGATGATGTCTGGATGGGAGCATATGTTGTTCTAGAACTTGGATATACCTTTCAGCATTGATGGTGCCTTTCCAGATATGTAAGCTGCCCATGCCACACGTACTCATGCAACCCTAAACCATCAGAGATGCAGGCTTCTGAACTGAGTGCTGATAACAACTTGGGTTGTCCTTGTCCTCTTTAGTCTGGATGACATGGCATCCCAGTTTTCCAAAAAGAACTTCAAAGTTTGATTCATCTGACCACAGAACAGTTTTCCACTTTGCCACAGTCCATTTTAAATGAGCCTTGGCCCAGAGAAAATTCCTGCGCTTCTGGATCATGTTTAGATATGGCTTCTTTTTTGGCCTATAGAGTTTTAGCCAGCAACAGCAAATGGCACGGTGGATTGTGTTCATCGACAATGTTTTCTGGAAGTATTCCTGAGCCCATGTTGTGATTTCCATTGCACACACTTGTATAAAGTACTCGAAACCCATACTTGAGTAAAAGTACAAGTGCTCGATCAAAAAGTGACTTGAGTAGAAGTGGAAGTGCTCTATCAAAAAGTGACTTGAGTAGAAGTACTAAAGTATTCAACATTTTTTGTACTTAAGTATTACAAGTAGTTTTTTTTTAAAAATTTTGCTACTCAAGTACTGAAAGTAAAAGTACCAGTAGTTTTTTTAAAAAATTTGCTACTCAAGTACTGAAAGTAAAAGTACAAGTACTGTGTTATGTAGTTATTAACCGCTTGCCGCCCGCCCGCCATCATATGATGGCGGAGCAGAGCGACCATTATCCTGGGCCGCCGTCATATGACGGCGGCACTTTAAGCAGGTCAGGCGCGCGATCGCGTGCGCGCCGCCCTGCACTGCCGGTGTCGGGGCGCCCACAAGATGACCGCGCATGCGCGATCGGGAGCGCGCAGCGCGGTCATGTCGGTGGCACTGTGTTCCGTAGGAACACAGCTGTCACCGGCAGTAGTAAACAGTCACTGACAGTGACTGTTTACTATGTGATCGGCTGTGAATCCATTCACAGCCGATCACAAAATGTAAACAGAGCAGTAACTCTTTGTTACCAGCTCTTCTCCCCTCATACAGTTTCCAGTGTGAGGAGAGCAGAGCTAGAAATAGTGAGTTACTGCTCTGTACACATGTCACAAAGTAAAAGCACAGAAATAAATGTCCCCACACAATCCTCAGCCCCCCCCCCCCCAATGTCACCTGTCACCCAACAGTCACCTCATCATTGCCCAGAAATTGACACCCATAACGTTCACATGTGAGCGCAGCGATCGCGGGCAGAATCACAGCGATTCTGCCCGCGATCCGGAAAACATTGCAAATCGCGGGACGCCTGTGCGTTTCCCGTGATTTGCAATAGCACCCCAAACGCTGTGCGATGTTGCCACCATTTCCGCCTGCCGAATCGCGGTAACATCGCGCAAACAATGCATAACACCCAAAAAAGGTACAAGAGCTTCTTTGGGACGTCATGCGTTGTTTGCGCGATGTTACCGCGATTCGGCAGGCGGAAATCGCAGCAACATCGCACAGCGTTTGGGGCAACGCACAGGCACCCCGCGATTTGCAATGATTTCTGGATCGCGGGCAGAATCGCAGTGATTCTGCCCATGATCGCTACGCTCACATGTGAACATAGCCTAAAGTTCACCTGTCACCAGAGACTGCCAGCAGTACCGCCGTGCACCATCGCCCATCACCTGTCACCCATCAGTGACCATCACCCATCACCTGTCACCCCCATCAATCACCGTCACCTGTCACCCCATCAGTCATCGTCACCTGTCACCCCATCAGTCATCGTCATCTGTCACCCTATCAATCATCGTCACTTGACACCCCATCAGTGATCGTCACTTGTCACCCCATCAATCATCGTCACATGTCACCCCGTCAGTGATTGTCATCTGTCACCCCATCAATCATCGTCACTTGTCACCTCATCAATCATCGTCACCTGTCACCTCATCAATCATCATCACCTGTCACCTCATCAATCATCGTCACCTGTCACCCCATCAGTCATTGTCACCTGTCACCCCATCAGTCATCGTCACCTGTCACCCCATCAGTCATTGTCACCTGTCACCCCATCAGTCATCGTCACCTGTCACCCCATCAGTAATCGTCACCTGTTTGCCATATACATGCAATCACTTACTGACCGCCTAACGACTATATGCGTCGGCCATTAAAAGCTAAATACTGGGGTTATGGCAGCAGATAGCCCCCATAACCCCGGTATTTTTTGAAACGGCGGGCGGTCGGCTTTCAGATAAGGGTGGTCCCAGTGGCGGATTCGCCGCGGAATTACCCTTACGGTGCAGGGGAAGAGGTGCCCCCCCCCTCCTGCCGCGTCCCAGACGTTTTCCCAGCTTACCGGACCCGCCGGCAGCGGGGAAAACTATCCGGTCCCAGATCCTCAGAGACAGGAAGTTGAGTGAGGGCAAGATGGCCCTCACTCGACTCTATGGTCTTGGAGGACCGGAGCTACGTCAAAAGACGTTGCCTAGCAACCGGTTTAAAGGGCCACTTTTTTTTTTTTCTTTTTTTTTTCCTCTTTCAACTATTTTTTTTTTCTTTTTTAGTGTAGTTGTGAGGTGTGAGGTCTTTTTGACCCCAGATCTCACAATAAAGAGGACCTGTCATGCCTATTTCTATTACAAGGGATGTTTACATTCCTTGTAATAGGAATAAAAATGATCAAAACATTTTTTTTTTAAACTGTGTAAAAATAAAAAAATAATAAATAAAATAAATAGGAAAAAAAAAAATTAAAGCGCCCTGTCCCCGTTAGCTCACGCGCAGAAGCAAACGCATACGCAAGTCCCGCCCACATATGTAAACGGTGTTCAAACCATACATGTGAGGTATCGCCGTGATCGTTAGAGCAAGAGCAATAATTTGAGCCCTAGACCTCCTCTGTAACTCTAAGCTTGTAGCCTGCAGAAATTTTTAAAATGTTGCCTATGGGGATTTTTAAGTACCAATGTTTGGCGCCATTCTGTGAGCATGCGCAATTTTGAAGCATGACATGTTGGGTATCTAATTACTCGGCGTAACATTATCTTTCACATTATGGAAAAAAATTGGGCTAAATTTACTGTTTTCTTATTTCTTAGTTAAAAAAAGTGAATTTTTTTCAAAAAAATCGCATTTGGAAGACTAAAATATGGTGTGATAAAAAATATTGCAACGATCTCCATTTTATTCTCTAGGGTCTCTGCTAAAAAAATATATATAATGTTTGGGGGTTCCAAGTAGTTTTCTAGCAAAAAAATGATTTTAGCTTGTAAACACCAAGTGTCAAAAATAGGCCCAGTCTTAAAGTGGATAAATGGACAACTTTGTGTAAAGCGCTACTTGGATGTTAGGCCTATGTATGTGGCCAGGCTGTGAAAAAGTGTTACACATATGGTATCGCCATACTCAGGAGGAATAGCAGAATGTATTTTGGGGTGCAATTTTTGCTATGTACATGCTATGTGTTAGAAATATTGCATAAATGGACAGCTTTGTGTAAAAAAAATGTGTTTTCATTTTCTTTCCACATTTTCCAAAAACTTGGAAAAGAATGACATATTCAAAAGACTCATTATGCCTCAAAAATTATACGTTGGACTGTTTGCTTTCCAAAATGGGGTCATTTTATGGGGGTTTCCATTGTCCTGGTGCTCCAGGGCCTTCAAAAGTGCGATAGGTTGTCAGGAAATTATATGTGTAATTTGTGCTCCTAGAATGCCGGACGCTGCTACTTGGATGTTAGGCCTCTGTATGTGGCCAGGCTGTGAAAAAGTCTCACACATGTGGTATCGCCATACTCAGGAGGAGTAGTAGAATGTGTTTTGGGGTGTAGTTGCAAGTATACATGTGCTGTGTGAGAGAAATAACCTGTTAATACGGCAATTTGTAAAAAAAAAAAAATCTTCATTTTGCAAAGCATTGTGGGAAAAAATAACAACTTCAAAAAACTCACCATGCCCCTTATTAAATACCTTGGAATGTCTACTTTCCAAAAAGGGGTCATTTGGGGGGTATTTGTACTTTCCTGACTTTTTAATGTCTCAAGAAATGAGATAGGCCTTCAGTACATCAGGTGTGATCAAGTGTGATCAATTTTCAATGATTCGCACCATAGCTTGTGGACTCTATAACTTTCACAAAGACCAAATAATATACACTTACTTGGGTTATTTTTACCAAAGATAAGTAGCAGTATAAATTTTGGCCAAAATTTGTGAAGAAAAATGACTAATTTGCAAAATTTTATGACAGAAACAAAGACAAATGCGTTTTTTCACGATATTTTCAGTCTTTTTTTATTTATAGCACAAAAAATGAAAAACCCAGTATTGATCAAATGCCATCAAAAGAAAGCTCTATTTGTGTGAAAAAAGGACACAATTTTTGTATGGGTACAGTGTTGCATGACTGAGTAATTCTCAGTCAAAGTGTGAGAGCGCTGAAAGCTGAAAATCGGTCTGGGCAGGAAGGGGGTGAAAGTGCACTGTAGGCAAGTGGTTAAAGAAAGAAGTCAAAAGTTTGAACATCATATTGTTTTTTATTATTTCAAATGATTAACCTAAAGGACAATCATAATTCCTTTGGCTGTAACTTTTTGTAAACAAAAACAGATAAAATATGTCCCTCCCTTTCTCCTTTAAAGCATCCCTCCTTCTCTTCCCTGCATGTTTTTTTTTCTCCACAGCTTATTGGTGCGCAAAATCATATATAAACCAATGTGATATACAACAATATATTCCAATAATGAAATAAAGGAAGAGTGTATGAAATCAAAGTCAATAAAAAGTCCATATATATAATGCCATAATACCATATATATGTGACAAAACAAGATGAATATATTTTCAAAGGTGCGGGAATCAAACAGGTGCTATTCCAAATAATAGGTGCAGACTCCCACCACCTTGTGGATTTCCCCCCTTACCCAGCGGATGAAGGTAAGTGCAAAATAATATCCAAATAGACTATTTCAGTTAAACAAAACTGCAAAACCTGTGCTCTCAACTTCCAGTGAAAAAAGCAAAATCAGCCTCTTACCAGAAAAAAGGTCTATGTACGCTTGTGACTCTCCTTGGTTGGGGAAGGTTCTCTTTCCCCTTAACAGCAGATATGTAGGCCATTTTATTTATACATACAGTAGCATTTATTTTCGTATGCGCTGATTTACATATGACATTATACACATTTTTGTGAACTTCATGAAACCTGCCATCTACTGTTCTGGCAGTGGTAATTTTTATAATTGTAACGAGTAACTATGCAGCACAAAAAAAATATCGGAGTAGAAGTATTGAAATCATCGAAAAAATGTAGTGGAGTAAAAGTGGAAGTAGGAGAAAAAAATGATACTCCAGGAAAGTACAGATACCGCCTTTCGGTACTTAAGTACAGTAGTGAAGTAGTTTTACTTAGTTACTATACATCTCTGCCATTACAGTAGCATTCCTGTATGTGATGCAGTGCCGTCTAAGGGCCTGAAGATCAAGGTCATCCAGTATGGTTTTCCAGCCTTGACCCTTACGCACAGAGATTTTTCCAGAGTCTCTGAATCTTTGGATGATATTATGCACTGTAGATGATCATAACATCAAACTCTTTGCAATTGTTCTCTGAGAAACTCCTTTCTGATATTGCTCCACTATTTTTCGTTGCAGCATTAGGGGAATTGGTGATCTTCTGCCCATCTTGACTTTTGAGAGACACTGCCACTCTGAGAGGCTCTTTTTATACCCAATCATGTTGCCAATTGACCAAATAAGTTGCAAATTGGTCCTCCAGTCGTTACTTATATGTACATTTAACTTTTCTGGCTTCTTATTGCTACCTGTCCCAACTTTTTTGGAATGTGTAGCTCTCATGAAATCCAAAATGAGCCAATATTTGGCATGACATTTCAAAATGTCTCACTTTCAACATTTGATATGTTATCTATATTATATTGTGAATAAAATATAAGTTTATGAGATTTGTAAATTAGTCCATTGCTTTTTTACTCACAATTTGTAGAGTGTCCCAACTTTTTTGGAATTGGGTTTGTATTTTAAAGATATATAATGCTTTTACTTGGTACTCTGTTTTATTGTATTATCTGTAAATAATTATATGTAAATTATTTAACATACTGTAAGGCCTCAAATGGTAAGAGGCTTAAAATATGGCCAAAATTTTCTGCACATGGGGAGCTGCAGGTGCCATGTAGTGAATGGCTATTCACAGCTGTACTTTGGTACAGGTGTGTACAGCCATTCTGTGCAGGAGCATTTGCCTTTACAAGAGTATGGCCATGTACAGCCATTCACTTGTATCGTAGGCTGTACGGGACACCTGCTGCTTCTTGGACAAGGGAAAATGCACACAGTTTTACACTGGGCATATTTTATGCCTCCACCAGCTGTGTGTAAAAGGCCTACTCGTGTCTTCCATCTGTTGTGTTAAACAGAAACACACTGTCATCTTCAGGCTGGGATTGGCATCTGCAGGTTGGAGCTTGATTTTTTGTCCAAAAACTTTTAGACAGTATGTGACTGCTATGCCATATCAGACTCAGTGATTACATGATCGGTTACCACTCTGGTAGGTTCCTGATCATTAGTGAGGACTGAAGCAGTAATACCTGCAGCTAGTTGCTATCTATCAAAAGAAAAAAAATAGTTTCCTATGTACTGGGCATTGAGTAACATTAACCACCTCCTTCGCAAGTCTATTCTGACACTTCATTTCTACATGTAAAAAATTGACTTTATTTTGCTAGAAAATTACTTAGAACCCCAAAACATTATATGTATATATTTTGGAACAAAAATAGTGGGTGTTGCACTTTTTTATGTCACATGTAGAGTTGAGCGGACACCTGGATGTCCGTGTTCGGCGGGTTCGGCCGAACTTTAAAAAAAAGTCCGGGTCCGTGTCCCGGACTTTTGCCGAACTTTTCCCGGACACCGAACCCCATTGAAGTCAATGAGGACCCGAACTTTCAGGCACTAAAATGGCTCTAAAACACCAATGGAAAGGGCTAGACTGCTGCAAATGGCAGCAAAACGTAGTTAAGAGCATGGCAAGTGCTCTGCAAACAAATGTGGATAGGGAAATAACTTAAAACAACAAAAAAAAAACAGAAAAATAAAACAATGTTCTTCATCTCTGAAGGACGAGGCCCATATGGAGTAGGAGGGAGGTTGAGGTGGTGGTGGATGTGGCGGTGTCATAGGCGTGCGCACAGGGTGTGCCGGATGTGCCTGGGCACACCCTAATCACCTAGGGCACATTAGCATTATCGCTCTGTTTGCCAGTGAGGAGATGGGAAAGATCTCCCTCGGACCTGCTCTGCTCTATTTCACTTTGCCAGCAGGGAGAGTAATGTATAGGGGCCATGTACATGTAGGCAAACACATGCATGTGTATTTCAACTTTGGGGTGCACACCCTAATGCAATAGGCTGCGCACACCTATGGGCGGTGTAGGTGGAAGCGGCGGTGGAGGAGGACCAGGGCCGGATTAAGAGCATCATGGGCTTGGTGCTGAGGATTTTGAAGGGCCTTAAGGGCCGTGCCTTGGCATGCACCCAGAGGAGGAAGGGTGCAGCCATGCATGCCTAATTCCACATGGGATGCTGTCTCTGAAGCCCATAAACACATCCATGCATCGGCAACTGTCCCTCCTTGTCCGGCCTTCATGCTGTGTGGGGAGGTTCTGAGGGAGCTGCCTGGGGAAGCGAGCATAGAAGCCAGACTTCTGTGTTTACAAGTGACAGAAGAGCAGTAACAGCGAATATGGCCAACCTGGGGCCTATATAAAGGTAGGGGCCTGGAGCTGCAGCTCCAATAGCCCCTACGTTAATCTGGCCCTGAGGAGGACGAGGTAGCCAACACTGCTTCTTTTCACAAATTTTAAATGAGGGTACACCCCAAAAGAGTGAGAAAGAGAAAAAATGGAACAATGGCTGGGTAAGGTCGGTATCCATCGCTATTCTGCACAAGGTACGGAAAAGTCCCGTGGGATCCATGCCTGGTTCATTTTAATGAACGTGAGCTTGTCCACATTGTCTCTGGACAGGCGGCTGCTCTTGTCTGTGATAACGCCCCCAGCCGTGCTAAATACCCGTTCAGATAATACACTGGCTGCAGGGCACGCCAGCACCTCCAAGGCGTAAAGGGCAAGCTCAGGCCATGTGCCCAACTTGGAGACCCAGAAGTTGAAGGGGGCAGACCCCTCATTCAGTACGTCTAGGCGTGTGCACACATACTGCTCCACCATGTTGGTGAAATGCTGCCTCCTGCTAAGACGTTCCATATGAGCTGCTGGTGCTGCTGTTTGTTGTGGCGTGCTGACAAAGCTTTTCCACATTTCGGCCATGCTAACCCTGCCTTCTGAGGTGCTGGCGGTGCCCTGGTTGCGTTGGCGACCTCTTCCTCCTCCTCCACCTCCTCCTCTGCCTTGTGCTTCCACTGTGGCCCCGCTGTCAGGTGGGAATGCCAGCAGCATGTCGTCTACCAGCTTGCGCTTGTACTCGCGCATCTTGCGATTGCGCTCCAGTGAGTGAATTAAGGACGGTACGTTGTCCTTATAACGGGGATCCAGCAGCGTGGCCACCCAGTAATCAGCACAAGTTAGAATGTGGGCAACTCGGCGGTCGTTGTGGAGACACTGCAGCATGTAATCGCTCATGTGTGCCAGGCTGCCCAGAGGCAACGAAAGGCTGTCCTCTGTGGGAGGTGTATCGTCCGTGTCCTCTGTATCCCCCCAGCCACGCACCAGTGATGGCCATGAGCTGGCCTGGGTGCCACCCTGCTGTGAACATGCTTCCATCTCCTCCTCCAGCTCCTCCTCCTCATCCTCCTCATCCTCCAGAACTGTGCCCCTGCTGGACAATTGTGTCCCTGGCGTTTGTGTGTGCAGGAACCCACCCTCGGAGCCCCTTGCGAATGACTGCCCTGAAAGCCTGGAAATGTTACCTCTTCATCCTCCTCCTCCTCCTCCTCCTCATCCTGTGCCACATCCTCTTCCATCATCGCCCGAATTGTTTTTTCAAGGAGGCATAGAAGTGGGATAGTTAAGCTGAGAACGGCGTCATCGGCACTGGCCATGTTGGTGGAGTACTCAAAACAGCGCAACAAGGCACACAGGTCTCGCATTGAGGCCCAGTTATTGGTGGTGAAGTGGTGCTGTTCCGCAGAGCGACTCACGCGTGCGTGCTGCAGCTGAAACTCCACTATGGCCTGCTGCTGCTCGCACAGTCTTTGCAGCATGTGCAAGGTGGAGTTCCACCTTGTGGGCACATCACATATGAGGCGGTGAGCGGGAAGGCCGAAGTTACGCTGCAGCGCTGACAGGCGAGCAGCAGCAGGGTGAGAACGCCGAAAGTGTGCACAGACGGCCGGCACTTTCTGCAGCAGCTCTGACATATCGGGGTAGTTTTTAAGGAAGCTCTGCACCACCAAATTCAGCACATGCGCCAGGCAAGGGATGTGTGTCAAACCGGCTAGGCCCAGAGCTGCTATGAGATTTTGCCCGTTATCGCACACCACCAGGCCGGGCTTGAGGCTCGCTGGCAGCAACCACTCATTTGTCTGCTGTTCCATGCTCCTCCACAACTCCTGCGCGGTGTGTGGTTTGTCCCCCAAACAGGCAAGTTTTAAAACTGCCTGCTGTCGTTTACCCCTGGCCGCGCTGAAGTTGGTGGTGAAGGTGTTACGCTGTCCGGATGAGGAGGCGGTAGAGGATGAGGAAGCGGAGTAGGAGGAGTTAGGAACAGGAGGCAAACTGAAGCGCCCTGCAATCCTCGGCGGTAGAAGGAGATGCGCCAAACAAATTTAAAAAGGTGTATCTCACATGTACCGGTACAGACTATCCCGCAATTTAATTTTTTGCACTCAAACAGGGTGTTTATTGAATAGCGGAATAGGACAAATTTTACAAAACGGTGTATCTCACACGTACAAACACAATCTAGGCCCCGATTACAATTTTTTGTACCCTAAAGGCAGGATGAGGAGTAGGAGGAGTTCGGAACAGGCAGGAGGCAGACTGAACCACCCTCAAATCCTCGGCAGTATGAGATGCGCCCCAAAAATTGGAAAGGTGTATCTCACACGTACCGACACAGACTATCCCGCAATTTAATTGTTTATACCCAAAGGTTTTGATTAAATAGCGGAATAGAAAATATGATCAAAAAAAGTGTATGTATCTCACACGTACAGAAGCACACTAGGCCCCAATTACTATTGTTTGTACCCCTAAAGGCAGGATGAGGAGTAGGAGGAGTTTGGAACAGGCAGCACCGTCAAATCTTCAGAAGTATGAGATGAACCCCAAAAACTTGGAAAGGTGGATCTCACACGTACCAACACAAACTATCCCGCAATTTAATTGATCCCCAAAGGTTTTTATTGAATAGCGGAATAGGAAATATGATCAAAAAAAGTGTATGTATCTCACACGTACAGAAGCACACTAGGCCCCAATTACTATTGTTTGTACCCCTAAAAGGCTGGATGAGGAGTAGGAGGAGTTTGGAACAGGCAGCACCCTCAAATCTTCAGAAGTATGAGATGAACCCCAAAAACTTGGAAAGGTGGATCTCACACGTACAAACACAAACTATCCCGCAATTTAATTGATCCCCAAAGGTTTTTATTGAATAGCGGAATAGGAAATATGATCAAAAAAAGTGTATGTATCTCACACGTACAGAAGCACACTAGGCCCCAATTACTATTGTTTGTACCCCTAAAAGGCTGGATGAGGAGTAGGAGGAGTTTGGAACAGGCAGCACCCTCAAATCTTCAGAAGTATGAGATGAACCCCAAAAACTTGGAAAAGTGGATCTCACACGTACCAACACAAACTATCCCGCAATTTAATTGATCCCCAAAGGTTTTTATTGAATAGCGGAATAGGAAATATGATCAAAAAAAGTGTGTGTATCTCACACGTACAAAACCACACTAGGCCCCAATTACTATTGTTTGTACCCCTAAAAGGCTGAATGAGGAGTAGGAGGAGTATGGAACAGGCAGCACCCTCAAATCTTCAGAAGTATGAGATGAACCCCAAAAACTTGGAAAGGTGGATCTCACACGTACCAACACAAACTATCCCGCAATTTAATTGATCCCCAAAGGTTTTTATTGAATAGCGGAATAGGAAATATGATCAAAAAAAGTGTATGTATCTCACACGTACAGAAGCACACTAGGCCCCAATTACTATTGTTTGTACCCCTAAAAGGCTGGATGAGGAGTAGGAGGAGTTTGGAACAGGCAGCACCCTCAAATCTTCAGAAGTATGAGATGAACCCCAAAAACTTGGAAAGGTGGATCTCACACGTACCAACACAAACTATCCCGCAATTTAATTGATCCCCAAAGGTTTTTATTGAATAGCGGAATAGGAAATATGATCAAAAAAAGTGTATGTATCTCACACGTACAAAACCACACTAGGCCCCAATTACTATTGTTTGTACCCCTAAAAGGCTGAATGAGGAGTAGGAGGAGTATGGAACAGGCAGCACCCTCAAATCTTCAGAAGTATGAGATGAACCCCAAAAACTTGGAAAGGTGGATCTCACACGTACCAACACAGACTATCCCGCAATTTAATTGATCCCCAAAGGTTTTTATTGAACAGCGGAATAGGAAATATGATCAAAAAAAGTGTATGTATCTCACACGTACAGAAGCACACTAGGCCCCAATTACTATTGTTTGTACCCCTAAAGGCAGGATGAGGAGTAGGAGGAGTATGGAACAGGCAGCACCCTCAAATCTTCAGAAGTATGAGATGAACCCCAAAAACTTGGAAAGGTGGATCTCACACGTACCAACACAAACTATCCCGCAATTTAATTGATCCCCAAAGGTTTTTATTGAATAGCGGAATAGGAAATATGATCAAAAAAAGTGTATGTATCTCACACGTACAGAAGCACACTAGGCCCCAATTACTATTGTTTGTACCCCTAAAGGCAGGATGAGGAGTAGGAGGAGTATGGAACAGGCAGCACCCTCAAATCTTCAGAAGTATGAGATGAACCCCAAAAACTTGGAAAGGTGGATCTCACACGTACCAACACAAACTATCCCGCAATTTAATTGATCCCCAAAGGTTTTTATTGAATAGCGGAATAGGAAATATGATCAAAAAAAGTGTATGTATCTCACACGTACAGAAGCACACTAGGCCCCAATTACTATTGTTTGTACCCCTAAAAGGCTGGATGAGGAGTAGGAGGAGTTTGGAACAGGCAGCACCCTCAAATCTTCAGAAGTATGAGATGAACCCCAAAAACTTGGAAAGGTGGATCTCACACGTACCAACACAAACTATCCCGCAATTTAATTAATCCCTAAAGGTTTTTATTGAATAGCGGAATAGGAAATATGATCAAAAAAAGTGTATGTATCTCACACGTACAGAAGCACACTAGGCCCCAATTACTATTGTTTGTACCCCTAAAAGGCTGGATGAGGAGTAGGAGGAGTTTGGAACAGGCAGCACCCTCAAATCTTCAGAAGTATGAGATGAACCCCAAAAACTTGGAAAGGTGGATCTCACACGTACCAACACAAACTATCCCGCAATTTAATTGATCCCCAAAGGTTTTTATTGAATAGCGGAATAGGAAATATGATCAAAAAATGTGTATGTATCTCACACGTACAGAAGCACACTAGGCCCCCAATTACTATTGTTTGTACCCCTAAAAGGCTGGATGAGGAGTAGGAGGAGTATGGAACAGGCAGCACCCTCAAATCTTCAGAAGTATGAGATGAACCCCAAAAACTTGGAAAGGTGGATCTCACACGTACCAACACAAACTATCCCGCAATTTAATTAATCCCCAAAGGTTTTTATTGAATAGCGGAATAGGAAATATAATCAAAAAAAGTGTATGTATCTCACACGTACAGAAGCACACTAGGCCCCAATTACTATTGTTTGTACCCCTAAAAGGCTGGATGAGGAGTAGGAGGAGTTTGGAACAGGCAGCACCCTCAAATCTTCAGAAGTATGAGATGAACCCCAAAAACTTGGAAAGGTGGATCTCACACGTACCAACACAAACTATCCCGCAATTTAATTGATCCCCAAAGGTTTTTATTGAATAGCGGAATAGGAAATATGATCAAAAAATGTGTATGTATCTCACACGTACAGAAGCACACTAGGCCCCCAATTACTATTGTTTGTACCCCTAAAAGGCTGGATGAGGAGTAGGAGGAGTATGGAACAGGCAGCACCCTCAAATCTTCAGAAGTATGAGATGAACCCCAAAAACCCCAAATATCATTCAGCTCTGCTGCAGGCCACAATTTAATTTTTTTAACCCAAGGCTGTATATTGAATAGTGGAATAGAAAAAAAGTGTATGATTTTTGAAACCACTCAATATTAGCACATGTGAACTGAACACAGCAGTGTATGATCAGTCACTCAGCATAGCACAGCTGAAGGAAAAATGCTGCACACAGTGCCTGATAGAAAAATACTTTTCTCCCTCCTCCTCAGTGGGCAAAAAAGATTGTGTTCACTGCACCCCAAAAAGATTGTGTTCACTGCACCCCAAAAAGATTGTGTTCACTGTACCCCAAAAAGATTGTGTTCACTGCACCCCAAAAAGATTGTGTTCACTGCAGCCCACACACAGCAAAATGGATGTGGACCACTGACACCTGCCTATCTCCTATCCCACACCACACAGCAATATCGATTGTAGTTTGTAGAACGCACTGTCTGACCCTAAAAATTAGCAGACTCTGTCCCTAAAAGGATTGATAAGATCGTAGATCGGTCACTGCAAACCCCACCCCACACAGCAATATCGATTGTAGTTTGTAGAACACACTGACCCTAAAAATCAGCAGACTCTCTCCCTAAAATGCCTACAACTCGCCCTGCCTAACACACTCCGACCTGTCCCTCAATTCTATCCAGACACAAATGTTTTTTTTTTCCTGTCTGTCCCTAATCAGCAGCCAGCACCCCAAAAAGATTGTGTTCACTGTACCCCAAAAAGATTGTGTTCACTGCACCCCAAAAATATTGTGTTCACTGCAGCCCACACACAGCAAAATGGATGTGGACCACTGAAACCTGCCTATCTCCTATCCCACACCACACAGCAATATCGATTGTAGTTTGTAGAACACACTGTCTGACCCTAAAAATCAGCAGACTCTGTCCCTAAAAGGATTGATAAGATCGTAGATCGGGTGACTGCAACCCCCCCCCCCCCCCCACACAGCAATATCGATTGTAGTTTGTAGAACACACTGTCTGACCCTAAAAATCAGCAGACTCTGTCCCTAAAAGGATTGCTAAGATCGTAGATCGGTCACTGCAAACCCCACCCCACACAGCAATATCGATTGTAGTTTGTAGAACGCACTGTCTGACCCTAAAAATCAGCAGACTCTGTCCCTAAAAGGATTGCTAAGATCGTAGATCGGTCACTGCAAACCCCACCCCACACAGCAATATCGATTGTAGTTTGTAGAACGCACTCTCTGACCCTAAAAATCAGCAGACTCTGTCCCTAAAAGGATTGCTAAGATTGTAGATCGGTCACTGCAAACCCCACCCCACACAGCAATATCGATTGTAGTTTGTAGAACACACTGACCCTAAAAATCAGCAGACTCTCTCCCTAAAATGCCTACAACTCGCCCTGCCTAACACACTCCGACCTGTCCCTCAATTCTATCCGGACACAAATGTTTTTTTTTCCTGTCTGTCCCTAATCAGCAGCCAGCACGTTGATGTGTGCTCTCTCCCTGAACTAAACAGCAGAATGACGCCGCAACGGCACTGCCTCAAACTTATAAAGACTTGGTCACATGCTTCAGACGGCCAATCACAGCTACTGATACATTTGTAGGCATGGCTGGGATGGCTTAGGCACACCAGTTAAACGCTTGTTGATTGGCTGTTGAAAGCCCGCCATGAAAAGCGCGCCAAAGCATGCAAAACCCGGAAATAAAATGACCGAACACGGATTTTTACCCGAATATACAGTAAAGTTTTCGGGTCCGTGTTCGGGTAACAAAAATCCAATTATTCGGTACGAACACGAATAATACAGTCCGTGTTCGCTCAACCCTAGTCACATGTTATTAGCGCAGCGGTTTTTCAAACGCAATATTTGGGGAAAAAAAAAACAATTTAATGAATTTTAAAAAAAAGTAAAGTTTTGTATAAGGTGAAAGATGATGTTACACAGAGTAACTAAATACCTAACATGTCACGCTTTAAAATTGCGTGTGCCCATGGAATGGCAGCAAACTACGGTGCTAAAATTCTCCATAAGGCGACGCTTTAAATGGCTTTACAGGTTACCAGTTTAGAGTTGCACAGATGTTCGGGTGCTAGACTTGTACCTTTTGCTCTGACATTTGTGACAATACCTAACATGTGTGGTGTGATCACCTTTTACATATATACGTGCAGGAGTAATGTATGCATCGCATTTGCATGTAAGCACAATGGGACGGGGGGTGCTATAATTTTTCTTTTCTGTACGCACTTTATTGCTGTCACAATGGATGAACAAACATCCTGTGTGACAGCATGGACTGTGACAGATCCTCTTTATGGATAGATTTGGGGTCTATTAGACCCCAAATCTTTGCTCTGGCTCCGAAAGCAGCCGATCAGACTGAAATCAGTCCGATCGGCTGCTTCTCTGGCTGCTGGTGGCCAGGTAAACAAAGGGGCGGAACCGGAAGTGACGAATACTCGTCGCTCCCAATTTCCAGGGTTACAGAGAGAGGGGAACAATGTCAGTTCCTCTCTTTTCTCTGTACAGGTTAGCCATTGCCACATCTCTCCGGGCCTCTGTGATTGGCCTGGAGAGCATGGGAGAGGCAGGGGGAGCGAGGTGGGACCCCCCTTCCACTACCCGCAGTAGTGATCAATTGGCTAATTAGCCACTCAGGTCACTTCTGCAAAAAAGTGAATCACCAGCTGCAAACAATGAAGGTCCCTTGAACCCTCTTTAGGAAAAGGGAGCCTTGACTGCTGGGAGCATGGCATCACTGTGGATGTGAACCTAAAAGGGAAGTTAAGAAGCTCCCTTAGGATTAGCTACAAAGACCTGAGGGGACTGGGTGGAGCCTGAACTCTAGGAAAAGGCTACCCTGGGGCACATCCAACTGCTCTGAGGATATTCAGCTGTCACAAGAGTTAACCCACCCTCCCGCACATTGTCATTTTTTGTCACAGCTTTATTGGCAGTTCTGACCTTGCCCGCAATTGATGTTGCTTTATGGGCTATGCCCTCAAGTTAAATGCTGGGGTCAATCTAATGTCTGTCTGGCACTGATGGTAAGGACAGGCCTCTCAGACTATGTGAGTTTGTGTTTTATGGGTGCTCACGCTTGAACTGTGACTGGCATTGTTGTTTGGTAAATTCTTGGGTCAGTCTAATGCCTGTGTGGCACTGATGGTAAGGACAGGCCTCTTAGACTTTGTGAGTTTATGATTTATGGGTGCTCACAGTATAACCGTGACTGGCATTTTTGTTTGGTACATTTGGAAAGTTGTTACTTTTGCAAAGTTCAATAAAGCTGTGGCCTTGCCCTATTTCCAACTTAATCAGCTTCTGTGTCTTTTTGGGGGGCAAGGCGTTGGTTTATTAGTTGGTCATAAATGATCCTATACTTCGCAACAGTCACGATACCGGGATGATGCAGGCATTATCCCAGTAAAACCACAGAAATCCAAGGACGTACGGGTATGTCCATTTGGGGAAGTGGTTAATCTACAAATTGGAGGCAGGAAGGGGTTAAAAGGTTGGATTAACATGAAGCAGTTAGTGGCGAACAGAGAATGAAGCCTCATCAATCC
Organism: Pelophylax lessonae; assembly: GCF_965119305.1. NCBI lineage: Eukaryota > Metazoa > Chordata > Amphibia > Anura > Ranidae > Pelophylax > Pelophylax lessonae. The sequence continues at coordinate 238,300,319 of NC_138771.1, forward strand.
TTAGTTGAGTTCTTAGCTACTTTCTTTATTCTAAGTATCTCTAAAGGGGAACTTTTTAGCAATTGGCAGTTATTGTGAAATATATGTGTAATTACAACTGACACATATCCACTGACCATTTAACAAAATCCACAGGTTTATACAGGATACTCTGTCTATGCAGAGTACATATCGATGTGTTTAACCTCTCTAATGAAACATGAAACTGGAAAATCTAGACCTGTCAAAGACTATTAAATATGTTTGACTCAAGTGTTACATTTTCCTTCTGCATACCAATTTTCCTTAAAAAAATGCATTTTAATGCACTTCGTTTTTTGTTTTTGTTTTGTTTTTTTTGTTCCTTTGCTATAGTACATTGTACCAACAGATATAATAGGAAGCAAACATTACTTATAGTGTAAAGGAAAGCTATGTGCAATAACTGTTATCTAACTGTGGGTTGCTGCAACCATAGTGTTCCGACAAACAACAGTGCAGAAAATCAATTAAATAAAGATGCTGCTCTCATCCTGACAAAAACAACAGTTCAAATATTATCTGGGTGAAATGCTATAAATAATTACATAGAATAATTGAATAAACTGAATTGTCAAAATACTATTGGTTAGGCTCCGCACTGTGCCATATCCCTCGATCGACTGCAAGAAAAAACAATTCACCTAGTTGTTGGGATTTTAAAGGCACTTTGAGTGTGAAAAATGCAAAAAATTGGTTAAAAATATATATTTCATATTTACATAATAAAAACTACAAAATATACATAGGGATGTTACAAAAACACAATATATGCATGATATGATCAACTATGGATAGAACTGACTGTGAAAGATGACAATGGTAAAGCTGTAACTTCCACAAGCCAATGCGTTTTAGAGTGGAACTCTCCTTCATCAGGGGTGTGGGCGGTTTCATTCAATTAGGAAATAAACATATACATCAGAACATATGTGTATATTATAAGTATCTTAAATAGCATTGTTGTCAAGTTAAGAACTTACAATCAATCACGTGGTATTGAAAGTGAACATTCCATGTATTCTTTTAAAAGCAAAACTTATAAATTCTCCTCAACCACCCAGATTTTCACATACTATGTATAGCCTAATTTGTTGGAAACCAGATGAAAAAGATTTTGATTTTTTAGACTGCTTAGTGTGCAACACCCCAAGTTCAAAGAACAGGTATTACTGAGACCTAGAAGACTCCATCATAAGGAAAAAGGCAAACAAAGTATTGTATGTGATATCTGATATGATCATTCCTGCTGTGTACTGCCAATTGATGACACCCTACTCTCTGTACTCTCTGTACCATTTGGTAAGAACTTATATACTTTAGATGTTATTATTATGGTAGTTAAGTCACTGCATCAATACAAATATACTTACTTATGAGTTTCACACAAATGTCTTTAGATACTTAGTAGTCTCTTTTTTGACATGGGCATATTTTTGGCCATTAACACTTTATATCCCTGGATATTTTGGATAGCTCTTACCATGTCACCCCACAAACAATATGATTTTGAAATGCACGTAGGTTCAATACGCCCTGATAAGGACCATAGGTGTGCATGTGCATGCATGTTTCTCTGCATGTATGCATTTACATGTTTATGCCTCTGGAATTCGAAGGTAAGCCAGGCTTTCCATGTTATAGGTTTCTTATACACCTTTATGTCCTGTTCATACAGCACAGTCTAGATTATTAATTGCAAAATTGGGGACAGCCCCTTAATAGAAGAGAGGTGAGACCAGGTGATAAGGTCTGTCCTACTCAAGATAAAGAGGGAAGAAATCTTCCCAGAAATGAGTACAGCAGAAAGGAGAAATAGAGCGTGTGAGGGCAAGTGGGATTTTTAATGGTACTTAGCTCTGATTTGATAGAATGATATATGAAATGATAAAAAAATGTATAAAAACTTTGTAAATTTTATTCCAAAAATTTAAAATAACAGACAATAAGAATATTGGACATACAATGGACAGCATAAATAGTATCAATACAGGAGTACATGTGAAGGACTTTGTGCATTTAATATATCCGATATAAATACCGGATCAACCCGACATGTTTTCCTATATGGCCTTCCTACACAGCCACACACATATATATGATCATTGTTACACATAGTATCTCAGGTCTATTATGGCCTGCTATATATGTTAAGTCTTCATCTGACTGTCATTGCTGTACATATGTATATTAGGTATCTTGTTTATTGCAAGGTGTTGTTACTGTTTTATACTTCCTTATAATATGCATATCCTTGACGAAAATTATATAAATGTATGTAGGTGAATCACGATGTCTTTGGTGCGCGATCCTTTTTGTCCCCTTGTCTCACAATTGTGGGTGTTGGAGATGGGTGTTCGCCCAATATGTCCCCGACGGGTGTGTGGTCTCCGGACATTGTGGCCAATTCATTGGTCGCACTGTGACTGCTAACGGTCATGTCATTGATGACCGCCCATGAATGCAGCACTGTGTACGCCCCTCCCTGCAGAGGCGTGCCCAGTTGGAGACCTGACCCGGCTGTGTTGCGTCATTTCCGGTGCCTCGGACGGGGTTCCGGCGTTCTTACGCATGTCGATCGCCTCTGGCGATGTGCGTCATTTCCGGCGCCCTGCCCGGGGCTCCGGTGCCTTTTGACGTCACACGCCGGGTTGAGGCTGCAGTATAAACGGCAGTGCATGGGATGCCCCCCCACAGTACGGGAGGGATTCCCATGCTACTGACACACTGGGTAAGTTCGCTGTGACCCTCCATGCATTGGACACTGGTCTCTAGAGACCTGAATGTTGAATGGCTATGGACCCTTTTCTTCTTTGCTAATTTTATGTATCATCCTTTATCCAGATTGTGTCTAGCGCCACACTTGATTTTACCTCAGTTCAACCTGAAAGCCCGCCGATTCGACCTAAAGTTCGGGGACATACAGAGGACCATCTTGCTTCTAGTTTCCCCTCCCTTAAGGGTTTGGCAGTATATATCTATATACCTATAACTCATTATTGAATGAGGTATGTTTGATGTGAAACAATCGGGGGTGGATATCATTGACTCCTTCTCCGTTTGTCTTTCAAAAGTATTTACTCTGATACCATCTTTTATTCTATTTAGGTATAATTTAAGGTGTATGCCACAATTGAACACTTGGGAATATCAGATATATGTGTGTCCTTTTCTACTTAAAACCTTGTCCCTGGCTTTGCATAGCCCTGGGTATGTTTACCATTTGTTTGCACACCTTATGATGTATCTACGAGCATTCTTAATATTGCTTCATTTTCACGTACCCCCTTTTTTTCAAATCTCTCAACACCCTTTTAAGTTTGCTCTATAGTGGCTGACTCATTCTATGGGTCTTATACATGCACAACTGCTGATGCATACTGCTTCTTGCCTCCACACTCGTCGGTGAGACATATGGTTGTGGTGTTCTTCCCCTTCTTATAACACTTATTGGGACTTTCTGGGGCTTTCTGAAGGGTGCACCTTGAGACATTGTGTGTTCCTTGTAAAGATTTGTGATTAAATTGCAACTTTGTAATGTATACTAATATGATTATTGTTATGCAGGAATAATCAGGAAAACTGAATGTTACAATACCAATTAATATATACCCCTGAAGAAGCAGTAAGGAAAACTGTGAAACATGTCGGGTTGATCCGGTATTTATATCGGATATATTAAATGCACAAAGTCCTTCACATGTACTCCTGTATTGATACTATTTATGCTGTCCATTGTATGTCCAATATTCTTATTGTCTGTTATTTGAAATTTTTGGAATAAAATTTACAAAGTTTTTATACATTTTTTATCATTTCATATATCATTCTATCAAATCAGAGCTAAGTACCATTAAAAATCCCACTTGCCCTCACATGCTCTATTTCTCTCTTCCTTTCTGCTGTACTAATTTCTGGGAAGATTTCTTCCCTCTTTATCTTGAGTAGGACAGACCTTATCACCTGGTCTCACCTCTCTTCTATTTTTCAATTATTGATCCCAAGGGATGTCGGTACATTCGATTAGGTATTACTGAAAAACACTTTATCTACTAAACAGTCTAGATTATGATATAAGTGACATAAAATACTTTGTTTGCCTTTTTCCTTAGGATGGAGTCTTCCAGGTCTCAGTGATACCAGTTATTTGAACTTGGGGTGTTGCACCCTAAGCAGTCTAAAAAATTGAAATCCTTTTTTATCTGGTTTCCAACAAATAAGGCTATACATAGTATGTGAAAATCTGGGTGGTTGAGCAGAATTTTCAAGTTTTGTTTTTAAAAGAATACATGGAATGTTCACTTGCAATACACGTGATTGATTGTAAGTTCTTAATTGGACAACAATGTTATTTAAGATACTTGTGTATTATATATACATATGTTCTGATGTATATGTTTATTTCCTAGTTGAATGACACCTCCCACACCCCTGATGAAGGAGGTTACACTCTCTAAAAAAACACGTCAGAAGGAGGAAGTTACAACTTTACCATTGTCATCTTTCCACTTCGGTTCTATCCATAGTTGATCATACAGTGTATACATTGTGTTTTGTAACATTTTTATGTATGTTTTGTAGTTTTTATTACATAAAAAAATATATATATATTTTTTAACCACTTTTTTGCATGTTTCACAATGAATCAATCAATCAATCAATCAATCACAATCAATAAATCAAGTCCCAACAACTAAGGGAAAAAGTCTCTAGCAATTTTTTGTCTTTGTGGTTTCTTTTTCAACCACATGATAATGTGATTCATATGGTTCCTAACTGACAGTTCAAACACCAATTTTTATCTCCACTGTGAATTCAGTATATTCCCACCACCTTTCATACTATGTTCTCAGGTCTAGAAGCGCTTTCCCTTTAAGGGATCCATCATAAATCTCCAGGGCAATGATATGATCATGGCAATCTCCACTTGGATACGTCCAACAATGTAATAGTATCCAGTGTATTATTTCAATGTGTTTGACCCTTGGCAAGCAAGCTCAGAAAGCAAGGAAACTCCTCATAGTGTAGTATGTTACATATTTATTTATTAAGAACAGTAATGCACTACAGTTAAGTATAGTAATACCACGCATAGAATATATTGGTTACTGGCACAATATCCCTTGGGGAAGTCATGGGGTATTGTGTCGATTTGTGTAGGGCAGAGCCAGGTGATGTAATTGACAAACCCGGAGGTGATGCAGGACCAGCAGTGCCGATGTCCGAACGCCAGTAACCAATATATTAAACACACAGTTTTACTCTACCTAACTATAAGTGCATTACTTAAAGTGTATCTATGGTCAAAACGCAAACTCATATATTCATTTTCACATTGTATTTCAATTGTTTCCTGCCTACTCCTATTAATCTGAATGATCTTGAAGTTTGTAAACTTACTCTGGAAAGATTCCCATACATTTACTTCCTTGAGTTCTGTGACACATTTACAGTATACTATGCCCTGTTGATAGGCCCTGCTGTGTCACAGAATTTACAGAGCCTGCCTTCTGAACTACAGAGGTGCTGAGAGGAGGAGTTTTAAGGAGACGAAGTCAATACAGGAATCACAGGCAACAAGGTACCATGGGATACATAGTCCTTAGAAATTGAACATAAACAGTGAAGGGGAAACTGCAAAGCATGCAAGTCCATGGGTCCACAAATCTTGATGGGAGTATTGAGTTCACTGAAATATATGCACATTTTCCCATGATCAAGTACAAAAATCTGTTGATTTGTCTTAAATCCAGTGAGCTCCTAATATCTCATTCAGATAACAACTCTTCCTCTGCTACACTAAAATCCCATGAGGTAATTCCCATTTCTTACCTACTGGACTACAGAACACCCCTTTATTCTATGTCGATGAGGAGGTGGGACAAGTGTTCTGAAGTGCAGCACTGAAGAACTGGGACGGAGTGAGAACACTGCTGAGATTTCAGTACAGCAGAGACACTGTGTTGTTATCTGTGGAACTAGAATTTTGCTTAATACACATATATATTTTGTACTTGCAAGTGTTTTCAAGGGATAAAGCATGAACAAATGTGCATGTATTGCAATGATCTAATGAATATTTTTTCTTTTAATTTAATTCACTAGTTGTACTAATTTTACATTATTTAATAATTTTAGAGTTGCATATGGGACTTACAGTGGACTTAAAAGAGACTTTATGTACAGCTATAGGCAACGAAAAAAATATTTTGGAAAGAGCAAGGGAGGGTTTAAACACAGTCAGATTTTTTTTTTTTCATTTGTGTCTTCAGAGATTTCCCTTCACTTCCTGTCCCAAAGCCAAAACAGGAAGTGAGAGGAAATCCTTGCAAATTAAGGGAATCCCTAGTGTCCGTATTGGAAGATTCCCCCTCTATTACTTTTCTGGGGACAACTCAAAATCTGGGATTTTCTTTTCTTTCATTTTGAATAAAAATGGTAAATAAGACGAATAGATAGTGTCAATAGTGTCAATCTCCTTAACGGCGACACAGACAGCAACAAAAACTTGCAGGACTAATCCATCTCCACTCTATCCAAAATCTAATAAAAAACATTTTTCCTTTAATTATATCTTAAAGAAGTTGCTCTGAGTCGAACTTCCTATTACAGGGATAATAGCTTAAGACACCACAAGAGGTTCCCCGACGGGCAAGGCCCCGGGGCCAGACGGCTTCACTATTCCTTACTATAAGGCATTTCTAGACTTGCTGGCCCCCCATTTTGTGGCATCATTTAACGCCATACTGGAGGGCCACATGATGCCCCCAGATCTCTTGTCTGCTACTATAACAGTCATCCCCAAGCCCGATAAAGACCCCCTCCACTGTGCAAGCTACAGGCCTATTTCCCTTCTCAATTGTGACCTGAAGCTCTTTACGAAGATTTTGGCTGAAAGACTTGGCCCTATAATTCAGCGCATTATTCCCCTTGACCAAGTTGTCTTTATCCGTAACAGAGAGGCTCGTGACAACACGATAAGAACTATTAATGTCATCCAAAGAGCCAAACATCTTAAATTACCCATGATTCTCCTGTCCACTGACGCTGAAAAGGCCTTTGACAGGGTGAATTGGTCTTTTCTACAGGCTACTCTAAGACACCTTGGTCTGCCAAGCAACATTCTGGCCTGGATTTCATCACTCTATTCGAATCCCTCCGCCACAGTTAGTGTCAATGGTGCTACCTCCGACCCTTTTCCGATAGGGAATGGCACGAGACAGGGCTGCCCACTGTCACCACTCCTGTTCGTCATATCCCTGGAACCGCTACTGCACCACATCAGGAACAACCCCGACATCACGGGCCTACCTGCCAGTACTTATCGTCACAAGGTGGCCGCCTATGCTGATGACCTGCTGTTTTTTCTATCAAAACCCCACATTTCCTTGCCGGTCCTTATGTCTGAACTTCGTTCATACGGTTCTATATCAGATTTCAAGATTAACTTCCAAAAATCTGAAGCTTTAAACATTAACCTTCATCCGAGTGCCCTGGTGCTTCTCAGCTCGAACTTCCCATTTCGATGGGCAGAACGATCTATCCGATATCTGGGGACTGCAATACCGGCTAATTTCGAGCCAAATGGTGATAAAGAATAATGAAAAGAAATCAGGTGCGCTAAAATTCACTTGTGTCACAAATCAGGAAGTAGGTATGATACTAGAATGAGTGTCTACCGTATTCCTATAGTGTGTGCCTGGGTTAATGTGCACTCAAATGGGTATACAGTATACACTATACACCCATGTGCATAGACATAAACATATCGTGATGGATAAGTAGTGATGAATCAATATTACTGTGATGAAATCATAAACCACAAATGTGCATAGTAAAATTATTCAAAGAAAGTGTCCATTGATTCAGTCGTTGCCACCTCTGTGTATTGTGTATAAAACTTTAAAGGAAAGGTGCATAAAGTCCCAGTTCTTCCCACACAGGCTGTAGGGAAATCCACACAGTAGATTCCCCTGGGCCTGTGGGGTGCAGATAGGTTCCACCACCTAAATGGGGATTAGCCCCTTACCATAGGGAAGGAGGTCAAGGGTGGATAGTCAACCCAGTAGTGTCGTAGGGATTCCAGGAAAACAGGTGAAACACTCAGATATTAAGTGTAGCCTCTTACCAAATCACTCAATAGGAGGGCAACTGTCTCACTGATATCTTGGTGTCAAATCCTAATCCCGGTCCTCCACGCTCTGGGTGTATTTCTCTGCTGTCACGGGTGAGGGCTTCCACATGTGTCTCACAAAAACAGAATCAGACCATAGTCCAGTACCTCTAGTAATTTATTAAATAACAAGATCCGATGCACTTACATTTCGTAGTCTAATAGTGATCACAAGAAAGCAAACCAGTGATGGAGAGGCCGTGGCCGCCTGCAGTACGGTCCTCGGCTACTAGCGATGACGATGAGGCGCTCCTCTCTGACGCGTTTCCTCTAAACAGACGTCTACGGAGATAGGAGTTTTGACCTATCAGCTTGGCAAAACGTAGCAATTTCCTGGTTCGGAAGATGCAATGTCCTCAAAATGAATGCGATGCCACGCCTCCTCTACCTCTTGCAAGCCCTACCAGTTAAAATACCTCGAGTGTTCTTTCGTACACTCTGATCGGCGTTTATCAGATACGTATGGCAAGGGAAACACCTGCGCCTCAAACACTCACTCCTACAGAGCCCCAAACTTGCTGGTGGTGTAGGTCTCCCCGATCCCCCAAGATACTGTACGGCGGCTCATATGACCAGGGTAATTGACTGGTGTAGACATGCCCCTCATAAATTGTGGATATCTTTGGAACAGGAGGCGGTGGCGGCTCCTCTGGAAGGTCTCCCCTGGGCGGGCACCTCCTATACCCGATGGGTGCCCCTCCATTCTCTAGTTGATGCCACCTTAGCAGAACTTAAAAGATACTTCAGGTTAGTGGGGACGACGGCGTTCACCTTCCCCATGACCCCAATCATTGGCCATCCAGATCTTGCCCCGGGACTCTCGGATAGGTCTTTTCGCCTCCAAGTGTTGCTAGGGCTTACCAATTTCTCAGTTCATCCGGCTGGCAAAAACCTTTAGAAATAATCCCGTCATTCCGTTCTTTGCCAATGGGACACTGGAAATCATTTCAGCTCTCCTGCTTTCTCAGATCCCTTCCTGATCATACTAAATTCCATAGACAGTTAACGCAGTTTGAAGACCTCTGTTTAGCCGAGGGAACGATCCAGAAATCACTTTCAATCTCCTACTCTATACTTCTATCAACGACCACTCAACCTGACCCTTCGTTCCTCCTTAAGTGGGAAAGGGACCTAAACACCACGTTCACGACGGACCAAAAAAACAAGATACTTTTCTTTGCTCATAAATCTTCTCTATGTAGCAAATATCAGGAGACCTCGTACAAGATTCTGACACGGTGGTATCGTACCCCAGTGGTGCTATCTGCCATCTTCCCAGGACACAACACTTCCTGTTGGCGCTGCGGTCTCCAGGAGGGTACGCTTTTCCATATTTTTTGGGAATGCCCCAGGATTAGACCGTTCTGGCAACAGGTGCTACATATAGTGCATAAACTCACCGACTACTCTCTACTAGATGACCCTGCTGCTGTTCTCCGCAAATCACTACTGAAACACTTGCTGAACGCGGCTAGATTGTGTATACCTGGCATGTGGAAACAACAACGCCACCCCCTATTTCTCATTGGTTTACCAGAGTGAATGATATATGGCACATGGAACAGCTTACAGCAACTCTAAGGGAAAAGGTGGAGGAACACAAGACACGTTGGATTCACTGGGACCTTTTTCACTTGTCCGACGATTACTTATCCTACTCTTAACCGGCTTGCCGTGCCTGCGGGTGGGACGGAGCGGACCCCCACTTTTTGTTTTTCACTTTTCTGTCTACCTTTCCTTCCCTCCTCCCTCTCTCCTTCTTTTCCTTCCTTCCTCTCCTTTATATCTCTTCCCCTTCCTCCCTGCCTTAGGGCATTATGTTTGCCCTTTCCATTCTAGTAAATTATAAAATGTCACTAGGTGTGCTCCGGACAAAAGGTGGGGGGTTGGTCCCGGGGTCCTCCCCACTTCGGGGTGGAGTTTTGGTGGGCCCCCTTGCTGGCCATGTGGTAGATGCCGGCGGGGATTTCTGTCCCCCTCCACTCGGGTGGGTGGCGCTGGACCACCCTCCACACTAACTATTTTTTACGGCAATACTGCATATGAATGCATAAAAATGGTCGAAAAGACAACATACGAACCCAGGTTACAGTATTTGTTGCTGCTTCGTGATAGTATGTTTTACACTAGGTTGTTCCCTGTACTACGTAGACTGCATTTCTTTTACTATCATGCGCTTGTTTGTAGTGTTGTTGTTCTTAATTTTCCATGGCATACCTCTAAATAAAGAATTAAAAAAAAAAAAATGACACCAAAAGAGTTGTAAATGTGCTATTGGATATTTATATTGGATAAAATTTTCAGCCCCTCTTGAATTTTAATGGAAGCGATGTAGTTTAAGCTCATAAAACATACTGTATACCCTCCATGTTATTGCCATTTATAACATTGGGGTTGATTTACAATAGAAGTAGAGAATGCTCACTTTCAAAATTAATTCTCACTTTGCAAAGGGAATATTTACTTATCTTAGTGAAATAGGGGAAACAAAGTGAAGATCACATTGCAATGATAACACACATGTGAAAGGAAAATAAAAAAACAGCATTTTTTTATGCACGTGACTTAATAATTGAGGTCAGCACAACTTCATCTCATTCACAATGTAAAGTGAACTTCTTTCTCAACTTCTGAGAAACATTCAGGTTATCGGTTATACTTCCACCTACCTAAGAAATGGACACTGGACTAAAAAGCAGTTGGACATCACATGATGACCCCACTCACAATCATTATGCCTCGCTTTTCTACTACTGTCCTCAGGAGAGTGGATGTGTCTTCTTTGACCCTGCTGTTTTCTGTTGATTTGGAAGATTGTTTGCTGCACTTCTGTGGCATTTGGAAAGCACATCATGTGTCCCTCAATGGACTCGAAGTACAAAAATCCTATTTTTCTCTTTGCAAAGGAAAATTTTGGTTTACTGTTGCCCGAAGTCATCCATTTATTTATGTGTTATTCTACAGCCCATTAGTGAACAAATGTATTTCTGTTATAGCCAAAAATGTCAAATATTGACTAATCTTTTACGAATTCCTGCTGTACCTGCTGTACCACAGTTCTTGAGTTTTCAGGCATAGGTGCTAGCTTCGCTTTACTACCTTTGGGAGATGGATTTTTGTTTGAAACTCTACCAAATAGACCAATGTAAAATGTAAAACTTCTCCCAACTCTAGATGAGTATACTGAGGTCCCTGTGGTATACTTTGAATGGGTGTACTGGGGTCCCAGTGGTCTTTGCCAACCACTGCATTTCTAGTCCTTAACCACATTCATTTGTTTCCACATCTGCAGAAAATTCTGAACAGCACCTCTGGAGACACCTGTCTGCTTGGGTAAGACCTTGATAATGCAGAATTAGCATCTTTGCCTTGTAACTTTTCTGCTCATGTGCTTCGGTGAACCTTTTTAGCATCATTGTCCCTTGTGTCAGTCCCTCGTGTAAAAAAGTGCCCAATACTTTTTTTTACAATACTTCATGTTATGTATACGTGCCTTAAAGTGGTTGTAAAGGCACATGTTGTTTTACTTTTATGCATTCTATGCATGAAGGTAAAAAAACCTTCTGTGTGCAGAAGACCAATCTAATAGTTACCTGAGCCCCCTCTTCATCCAACGATGTCCACAAGAGCCTTGTCTTTGAGGGGGCTTACACTCCTAATTGGCTTTTGACAGCTGTGGGAGCAACTGGCTCCTGCTGCTGTCAATCACAGTCAGTGAGCCAATCAGGAGACAGAGGGGGCAGGGCCGAGTCATGGCTCCATGTGTGAATAGACACACAGAGCTGCGGGTCGGTAGCACGCCTGCTCGGGTGCCCCTACAGCAAGCACCCGGCAGGAGGGAGGAGCCAGGAGCGCAGGCTAGGGACCCGAGAAGAGGAGGATCCGGGTTGCTCTGTGCAAAACAATTGCACAGAGCAGGTAAGTACAACATGTTTGTTATTTTAAAGAAATAAAAAACAAGCTTTTAATCTTCCTTTAAAATAAACACATAAATGAAAAGATAAGAAAAATAAGTTACACAATTTTGGCTTTCCAGCACTCACTTGAATATACTAGCACCGATCCACCTTCAAATCACTTATTAAATTGTTCAACTTCAAATTCCCAGTAGTAATTTAATAATTTAGGTTTAAGTTGTGCCCTAAGACTTGACTTCTAATTACATCACAATAGATCTGCTTTCCTGTAAGAGTACAGGGGCCACTCAGGTCTATTACTGCGCAGGTTAAACATTTTGGAGTGTGGACAGAATTAATCTATATTTTAAAAACCCAAATGAGCTAAAGGGAAAAATTAATTTAAGACGTCAGAAAGCTGGTGGTGGAAACTAAAACTAAGAAATTGTTACAGAGGGATAGAGTTCATGAAGTCTCACTCTCAAATTCTTTTTTTTATTTCTTTATTAGAAAACCTCCAGCTTAGCTATAGTCAATACAGTTTTGAAAGTATTTGTTGTGCTTGTTTATATGGCATAAAACTAAAGAGAAAAAAATGGCTAAATCGATATTTCTAAGATGCACTAACTTTGAGTTTACAGTCACTGCAGACTTACATAACATTCACAAAAAAAAAACAAAAAACAGTATAATATTTGCTTATAAAAAAGTGAAATAAGCAAAACAAGCAAAATGTGTATTCCTTATTTTTCTTTAAACCTGATTGGGTATTCTTTACAAAGTGATGCTTCCCATCAGGATCAGTGAGTGAGACATTTTTCCTGTATTATTACACATTACTGTGCACCACTTGCCCCCCCCCCCCCCCCCCAAAAAAAAAAAGAGAACCTGACACCATCTAGATCTGTCACAGCACATCTGGATCTGTCACAGCAGATCTGGATCTGTCACAACACTTCTGGATCTGTCACATCACATCTGGATCTGTCACAACACACCTGGATCGGTCACAGCACATCTGGATTTGTCACAGCACATCTGGATCTGTCACAGCAGATCTGGATCTGTCACAACACTTCTGGATCTGTCACAGCACATCTGGATCTGTCACAACACACCTGGATCTGTCAGTGAGCACATCTGGTTCTGTCACACAGGCCCACCATCAGTGACCTGTCACATAGTACCGCCATCAGTAATAATATACAATAATGTGGGCTAATTTTACCAAAGATATGTAGAAGTATTAAGTTTGCCCCAAATGTATGAAGAAAAAATACTTATTGGCAAAATTTTACAATATAAACTAAAAAAGAAGTGTTTTTTTTAAGTGTTTTTTTTTTTTTTTTTCAAAATGTTCCCAATTTTTTTGCCTATATCGCAAAAATAAAAAACCCAGCTGTGATTAAATACCACCAAAACAAAGCGTTATTTGTGTGAAAAAAAATTATTAAAATTTTGTTTGGGTACAGTGAAGCTGAAAATTGGTCTGGGCAGGAAGGGGGTATAAATGCCCTGTATTGAAGTTGTTAAGGGACAGTGTAAAAATGTAAAATTCTATTAAAATCTCTGCGTGATCACGTGCAGTTGTGAACGCATTTGTAGGTCATGCTCACATATGTAAACGGTGTTCGTACCACACATGCCACCACAAACGTCTGAGCAAGAGCAATAATTCTAGCACTGGACGTCCTCTGTAACTCTAAACTGGTAACCTGTAAACATTTTTAAAGCATCGCCTATAGAGATTTTTAGTTACCCTAGTTTGGCGCCATTCCACGCAATTTTAAAGCATGATATGTCATGTATCTATTTACTCTGCATAACCAAATTTTTCATATTATACAAACAATTGGGTATATACAGTATTATGTTTTTTTTTTTTTGAAATTCATTAATATGTATTTTTTTCAAATAATTGCGTTTGAGAAACCATTGCACAAAAAAAGTACAATGACTGCCGTTTTATTATCTAGGATCTTTTCTAAAAAAATATATATAATGTTTGGGGGTGCTAAGTCATTTTTTAGCAAAAAGTGTCAGGAAAAGGCCTGGTGAATGATAGAAGCTGATTGTCCACTATGCACCACTGCTCCAGATTCTGGCTGCTCCAGTTTTAATAAATTCCCCTCAATTGGCTTTGTAAAAAAAACATTCTTGGCATTCATATGCTGCATGCCAAATCCAATGTCTGAAATACAGTGGGGGTCAAAAGTTTGGGCATCCCAGGTAAAAATTTGTATTATTGTGCATAAAGAAGCCAAGGAAAGATGTAAAAATCCCCAAAAGGCATCACATTACAGGTTAGACATTCTTATAATATGTCAATAAAAGTTAGATTTTATTTCCATCATTGACACTTTCAAAATTACAGAAAACAAAAAAATGGCGTCTGCAAAAGTTTGGGCACCCTTCAGAATTTATAGCATGCACTGCCCTCTTTGCAAGGCTGAGACCTGCCAGTGTCATGGATTGTTCTCAATCATCATCTGGGAAGACCAGGTGATGTCAATCTCAAAGGTTTTAAATGCCCAGACTTATCTAACCTTGCCCCAACAATCAGCACCATGGGATCTTCTAAGCAGTTGCCTAGAAAACTGAAACTGAAAATAGTTGACGCTCACAAAGCTGGAGAAGGCTATAAGAAGATAGCAAAGCGTTTTCAGATGTCAATATCCTCTGTTCGGAATGTAATTAAGAAATGGCAGTCATCAGGAGGAACAGTGAAAGTTAAAGCAAGATCTGGAAGACCAAGAAAAATATCAGACAGAACAGCTCGCAGGATTGTGAGAAAAACAATTCAAAACCCACGTTTGACTGCACGATCCTTTCAGAAAGATCTGGCAGACACTGGAGTTGTGGTACGCTATTCTACTATAAAGAGATACTTGTACAAATATGATCTTCATGGAAGAGTCATCAGAAGAAAACCTCTTCTATATCCTCACCACAAAAATCAGCGTTTGAACTTTGCAAATGAACATATAGACAAGCCTGATGCATTTTGGAAACAAGTTCTGTGGACCGATGAGGTTAAAATTGAACTTTTTGGCCAGAATGAGCAAAGGTACATTTGGAGAAGAAGGGGCACAGAATTTAATGAAAAGAACCTCTGTCCAACTGTTAAGCATGGGAGTGGATCAGTCATGCTTTGGGGTTGTATTGCAGCCAGTGGCACAGGGAACATCTCACAAGTAGAAGGAAAAATGGATTCAATAAAATTTCAGCAAATTTTGGATGGTAACTTGATGCGTAACTGTGAAAAAGCTGAAGTTAAAGAGAGGAAGGCTTCTACAAATGGATAATGATCCTAAACACACCTCAAAATCCACGCGGGATTACATCAAGAGGTGTAAACTTAAGGTTTTACCATGGCCTTCACAATCTCCTGACCTCAACATAATTGAAAATCTATGGATAGACCTTAAAAGAGCAGTGCGTGACAGACAGCCCAGAAATCTCAAAGAACTGGAAGACTTTTGTAAGGAAGAATGGGCAAAGATACCTCAAACAAGAATTGAAAGACTCTTGGCTGGCTACAAAAAGCATTACAAGCTGTGATACTTGCCAAAGGGGGCAGTACAAGATATTAACTCTGCAGGGTGCCCATACTTTTGCAGATGCCATTTTTTGTTTTCTGTTATTTTGAAAGTGTCAGTTATGGAAATAAAATCTAACTTTTGTTGACATATTATAAGAATGTCTAATCTGTAATTTGATGCCTTTTGGAGATTTTTCCATCTTTCCTTGGCTTCTTTATGCACATTAATACAAATTTTTACCTGGAGTGCCCAAACGTTTGATCACCACTGTAACTCAGATGTTCCAATGTATCTTTTGCATGCATTAGCTGGATTAGTGGGTTTTTGTCCTTTGGCAGTGCTCAATCAATGCTTGCACATCTAAGCCACTATCATCACCTTTCTAATACCATAATGTATACTCAAACAAGTCAGGTTTATTATAGGAAGTAGGCAGTATGAGTAAAGAAGTGAATAAAATAATCATGAACAATATGCAAAGAGTCATTTATGTTGACCTAACTACTAAAACAAGCCCATCTTTCCATGTAAAAATCTTTTATTTTGGGAAGCAAAATCAGCAATTAAATTGATGTACATTTTCATCCAGTTATTTGTGCTGGATATCTCATTGGCAGTTTCACTCAACTATATGCAATGGCTTTTCTTTTTGTGTTTACCCTAGTCGTTGGCCTGGGAATATTCTGCATTACTGAAAATCTAGCTAAAATAGATGCAACTTGATGACAGTAGATAGTTAAGGATTTATTTGAGTTTAGGTTTTGGGAAGAGACACTTTTTCATCAATAGGATTTTGGATTTGGCATTTTTCCTTTAGAATTTACAAGTAAAGAGCTTTTTTTGTGGATCTGGAGGTGCTCTACAGTCACATAACAACACATACTATTAAACGTGACTGAGGGAAAAACATCCACCTGCTGAATTCCTACAGTACAGCTACTGGTAAACCAATTGCCTAAATCTCCCAATGTCTGCTAATCACTGGTCCAAATACCATGATCTCTCTTAGCCCATGCAAGTTTCAATTATAAAACTTCAAGGGTTTGTTTGCATCAGAAATTATTTCCTTCCCATGCAAATCAAAAGCAATGCAGGTGCAGTCTATAAGAAGGTTCAATTCAGATCCAAAGATCAGAAGGAGGCCAAAAGCACCTGTGTAGGCATTTGTTTCCAATATTTTTTTATTAGCATTTTCATAATGAAGACAAAACTGAATGGGTAATCACAAACAAAGAACAAGGTTTCCTTGTTCCATCTGAATTAATTAAGGATTTTAATGTTACAGAACAACAGATCAAAATTAACCTACATCGAGTTCACAAATTATGATTTTGTGCTAAGTGCAGAAGACTAGAATGACTGACAGTTTAATAAATACTAACAAAAGTGTAAAATGTAAGACATCACAGAAAAAATATGTTAATTATCTTTTTTATGTTGGAGTCAACCACATAATTGACAAGTTTATTACCCAAGGCTGCCAAAGTAGGGCTGTTTTCACATAAGATCCTCTGCTCATTGCAAACCAGAGTTCATGTGAGCAGTGAGTTTGTATGTAACTAAGGGATTTTTTTTAAAGGGGGGAATGACATTAAATCTTCAGTGTCTCAGAATTGTCATGCTGGCTGCTAAAACAATAGTCACTGCATGTCATAGAGGATATCATCTATGCCAAGATTTAGAAGTGCTAAGCCAGGAGTGGGGTTTTTAGACCAGGCATTATCTCTGAGGTGGTGCAGAAAATCTTTATCAATACCTAGTTAGGTAGATATTACCTTCATTCCCTCAATCCCTCTAACAATTAGAGGAAATAGAGCTGTTAAATTTAGACTGACAAAGTGGGGTCAAATGCCATCTAATAGTGATTTTTTGTGAGAGTTCCCACAAGTTGGTACAGTAAGTGGTTTTGTAAATCGAGTTAATGGCCATATCCCATTCAGAATGTGTATAACAACAAACCAACTCCCTTTCTGAAAGCCTAAAAGGAAATTATTTTAGTAATGTAGATTTATCTTGAAGTAGACTATAGAAAATGATATACTCATTAGACTGTGTTCAGTTTTATAATAAAGCTTACAGTGTAATTTAACTTGTTTTTTTTTTTTTTTTATTTAAAGATGTGTAACAGATACAGTAAAAAGGTAACTTTGCATAACATACAATTAGTAATAGGCATTACAAGTACAACCAGTACCCTATACAAGTGGCAACAAGAAAGAAACAACAATTATACAGAAATGCCATGAACCTTTCGATCAGTCTGTGCTAGATGGGGATGGGCCGAATGACCCCCTGTTCGGTTTGCACCAGAACTTTCGAACATCTTGAAAGTTCGGGACCGAATAAAGAACCCCATTGAAGTCTATTGGACCCGAACTGGAAAAATCAAAAGTACCCATTTTAAAGGGTTATATGCAAGTACTGCCCTGAGGAACATGTATCAATTAAAAAATAGTTTGTAAAATACTTTATTTTTAAATGAGTAGTGATTTACTGATGCTTAAAGTAAAAGCATCAAAATGAGAAATAACAAAAAAATGAAAAATTCCTTTCAATATATTGCCTGGGGGGAGGATGAGTCCCCTTATTCTACCTGTAAAGTAGCTCATCTGTACTGTGTATAGAAGCTGCTACATATATAATTGTATTTATAATGCCATGACATTTTCCATGCAGGCTTTCTTTATTTTGTAAACAACAGTTTGGGGAGCCAGTTTGTATGATGAGGCTACAATGTAGTGCACTGGGAACAAGATTAGAGATTTTTTGGATAAATTCTGGTGCCTCTTCCACAGACTTTGGATAGAAGTAACAGGTGTAAAATTTGTCACTGAAGACAACTTGGCAATACACTGTGGCTGGGGGGACATGACTGCCAATTTATGTACCAAATGTTCTCCTTTCTCTGTGGGCTCATGTTCCTACCTTCCTCAACCTCAGAACCAACATCAGAATCAAGTAATGATTCTGTGTTCAAATAACTCAGCTGACTCCTCCATGACTGATGCTGGGGCTATGGCAAGAATAGCTGTGGACAAGAAAGCAGATTTAGCCACTCTGTATCAGAAAAACTGATTAAAAAAGGAAAAAGGATTAAAAAGGGATTAAAAGAGGTGCATGGAAGCCAGCCAGCCCCCAATCTGATGTACTCACCCTCCAGTCTGCCACCAACCAAGTAGACCTGTCTCACGATATAAATAAAGAACAGTGGTTTAGTTGACACACATTTTCAAATGCATGTGTAAGCTGCAAGGCCTCTACACGGCACCCTGTGTTACTTGCAGTCCTAACACTGACTATTTTGAGTGTCTCCCACAATGGAAGCACATGGCTGCTAATGGATAGATGGGAGACAGGTGGGAGGGAGACAGGCCAAACCTCCCCCAACCCACTCCCATCTATGACTGGTCTTATATATCATAGCTCTAATAGCTAAGTGGTAGCAATGGTACAAAATTTAAAAGGACTAGCTGAGAAGGATACACCTCCATCCCTTTGGTGGATACAGTATAAAACACAGATTGGGACTTTATATGAGGCATTGGCCTGTAAAGCACAGCGCCTCCATCCCTAATTTCATAAAATATTTGGGACTTTAAATGAGACACAAGCAGGTCATGCTATTGGTCTCCATCCCTGTATATGAAAAAACTGAGGTCAAATCAGACTGCATCCACCAAAAACGCACGAAAATCGCACAGTGGGACTTTAAATGAGGCACCAGCCTGTAGGCATAGCGCCTCCATCCCTGGTTACAATATAGGCTACTTGGGACTTTGAGTGAGACACTCATTTAACGCACTGAAATTTACTGATTTAAACGTGCATTAATTAACTGAAATATACTGCGTTAAATGTGAAGTAATGTACTAAAATGTACTGCGTTAAATATGCAGTAATGCACTGAAATATACTTTGTTAAACCTACACCAACGCACTAAACTATAATGCAGTAAACCTGACCTGACAAAACAAACTCAGACTAAAGTAAAAATGAATAGTCAGGTCACTACACTGACTGAACTATCACTAGATTCACACTAAAGTAAAAAATGAATGTTTAATACATTCAAACTGACTGAACTATCTATCACTAGATTCATACTAAAATGACACTAAAGTAAAAATTAATCATCTCACTACACTCACACTAACTGCACTATCAATAGATTCACACTAAACTGATATTCTACACTGACAATAGAATAAGAATAGCACACTATATTACACTAACTCTCTAGTAGAACTGGACAGAGCCCTATTCTCTCTCTCTCCACAGCAATATCACATTACAAATGGCCGCTATTGAAAGAATATTCTTATAATGTGGGGTGGGACTAACATCGATGAGTCATGATTGGATAGAGTCACCATTACATTCTCCAATCATAGCTCTGACAGTATTCTATGCCCTGATTGGGGAAGCTTGTATTGCTTTAGCCAATCAGGGCTTCCAATGCACTGTGTGGTGGCGCAGTGCATTGTGGTCATTCGGTGGGCCGGACAAATGGTCGAACACCCCAATAATTCAGCTCATGCTTAGGCTGAACCATTCGCTCATCCCTAGTGCTAGAGGCAGTCTTGTTTGGGGTAAGATACCATCCAATTTCCAGAAAGATCTGCCAAGTCACAGAAGGTGGTCTAAAAACGGAGTATACTACCAGGGTCTGTGCACACCATTTTTTATAAATTTAAGTAGAGACTAGAGATAAACAATTGGAGAGAGAGAGAAGAAGAAAAAAAAAGATTAACGAGCAACTGGGAGTAAGGATGGATGTGTGAAAAAATCCTCTAGTGACTGCCTGCAGGTAATCAGAGTGAATGGTATGTTTTGCATATTTCCGTGCTATGGATGTAATTAGTATATTATATATAATCAGTAGTAATTAGTATAATTAGATGTAATTAGTATATATAGCTGCTGCCCCCACTAAGACTAACTACCGTGGTGGTGTCCACTAAGAGGGAGCACCGAGTGTTCATGTCACAAAAGAATCTGAAGAGTTTTATTTTTGCACATTTGGAATGCTGGAGTGTCAGCAATCAGGAATGCTTTTGCTGGCCGCACTGATGTGACACTGGGACTGGTGGGGAGGAGATTAGGAACTCTGTTGCTGGCTTACACTGGTTTGGCAACACTGGAAGTGATATAGCAGCAATCAGGAAGACAGTTGCTGGCCTACACTGCTGTGGTGAAACTGAGACTGGTGTGGTGATGATCATAAACACTTTTGCTGGCTTATGGGCCATACACACTATAAGATTTTCTGAAGACTTTTTCCTTTAGATTTACCAAAACCATATAATATGAGGTCAAACCTAAACACTTTCAATTTGAATGCAATCAGGCAGGCCCTTGCACTACATAGAAAAGGTAAATCTGAAGGAAATCTAACAACAAAAGTTGGATAGGGTGTATCCAGCTTTAGACTGGTCTGGTGACAGCTGATCATTGTTAGAGAAAACATGTCAAAGGCCACAACATGCAGCCTTTGTTTACAAGTGTGATCACTGTGACTGGTCACAGCGACTACATAGTACAGGGCCAATTTCACTGGACAGTGATCACAGGGCAAACACAAGCAGTTAGAACAGGAAGACCCTTTAAAATGCCCTCCCACTCTCAGGAGACAGACATCCAGCCATTTTACAGTTGCTTGATGGCAAAAGGTTAAAACCAGTTTTTATACAAATACACATAACTAGAAAGAGTTTTGAATTTAATTACAGAAATTCTAAATTTTAATTGAGGCTGTCTGCAAATAAGGATGGGTAGTATGACTGCCTTATGTCACTGGGGACCCCGGTTCAAATTCCCTATCTGCATTGAATTTGCATGTTCTTCCTGTGCTGCCTGGGTTTTCCTCTGAGCACTCCTTGTCCTTCCACAGTCCAAAGACATTCTGGTAGGTTAACTGGCTCTTGTCTAAATTGGCCTTTGTAGGTGTGTATGTATACAAGTGATACTGAGACCCTAAATTTTAGGCAATACAATGTAAATTGCTGCATAAATTGTCAGCAATATAACTGTAATAAATAAAACAATTATCAAACAAATAATGAATATAGTGTTAAAATCCAAAAATTCCAACCAACATTATGTAAGAATTGATTATATTGATAGTAATTTTTTACATGCTCAGAAGGGTTATTTTAACTACAAAAAATATTCTGGTGAAAAATTTAGATGCATTGGGGGAATTAATAAAAAAAGGCTGAGAAAAGTTCTCAGTCCAATCAACGACAACTAATCAACTTATATCTTTCATTTTTTACGCGCAAAATGTAAAAGCTAATTGGCTGACCTCTATATGACACACTTTGTCTCAGACACTTTTTATTAATTCCCCCCATTATGTAGAGTTACTTTTTTCAATATCTCCTCTGCGATCCCCAAAATGTATAAGTAGACTCTGATAGTGTTGTCTACAAATTATAGGCCATAAGGATACCTCCTATTCTCTGCTTCAAGTAACTGTTTTTAGTATTTTTAGTGCAGTTGTACTATGACTACTACCTCTTTACAAAGTCGTATGCTCATCTGTCCTTGCTACTGCCAGATCCTTGCTGTGTTATTATCACTTGAAAGTCTCCTGACTGGTCAGATTCTGTTTTCTATGCACAGAAACTTTCCATTGATTCCTAAAAAGAGGAAGTCTATTAAGCATCCAAACAGTGGACAAGCTTTCCACAAGTATGAATGGAGATTTGTCTTAATATTCACAGAAGAGGAAACTGTTCAATTGGGACACTGCAACAGTAGCAGTAGCTGGGCTACACAGTGAAAATATGGCATAAGCAATTATAAGTGACTGTAAGACTTTAGCACAGTATGGGTAAGCGGGCGGGCGGGCGGGCAGGCAGGGGGGTGGGCAGGTGGACGGGGGGATGGGTTATGTCTAGTAAAGCACTGGTGTACTAAAAGTACAGGCATTCTTTAAATGAGTATTAAATTCCACTGTGTGTGAGTGATGTCTTACTATAATTTTGCATGTGTATTCTCCAGTGATGACAGGTCAAGGCTGAAATACAGGCAGTCCTTTGGTTACAAACAAGATAGGATCTGTAGGTTTGTACTTAAGGTGACTTTTTTTAAGTGTAGCTCCAGCCAAAACATTTTTTTTTTTACATTTTTTGAATAGCATAGGGAAGGCTTAACATCCCTTTTGCCTGTGCCCCTGTTCAGAAGATTTCACCTCACCTTCTGTTCTGTTCCTGTGACAATTGGATTTTTCAAATTTTGCGTTGTTGTAGAAACAAGGATTGGTGATAAATCTTCATTGGGGACACCTTTTCCCATAATAACTCAGGATTTAATTAGTAACAGGATTAATTAATAACAGGAGTTAATTTCCCTTCCTAAGGGTAGATTTCCTCCCACTTCCTGTTGTCTACCTCGGTTGGTAAGTAGGAGTTGTTTGTAAGTCGGATATTTGTAACCCGGGGACCGCCTGTAGTTTCTTTATCCAATGTCAATGCCATCTCTCCTGTCATTTTTTTTTTTAGGTCCAATTGCAACCCTATTTATCCATTGTAAGAGTGTGGGGGAAGTTTTCTGACAAAAGAGAATTTCAACAAAAAACTGTTTGTTCAAGCAATTTTGCAAAGTTGGGCTTTAGTTTCATTTTGACAACATATCTAAGCAAGTATGAAAAATAAAAAAGGAAACAGACAGCTACATTTTGAAATGACTATTATTTATTTATTTTATTTTTTTTGTAAAACTATTTTCTCAGAAACTACTGTTAGGATGAAAGTTCCTATTATATGTTAGGTAGTTAGAAAAGATTTCATTTTTAGAATACATAGAGGTTGAAATATGGGTGCTATATAAAATTACTTCTTATCAGCTAATTTGCACTTATATTGTTTTATATTATGTTTGCAGTTATTGCTTATAATCAGAACACCCTTAGCACAATGAATGCCACTTCAGAAAAAATGGGTGCATACACACAGCCTGGAAAGAAAGTATGATACTATTGAAGAGGGACAGATCTGGGTCACAGTGTTTCATATACAAAACAAAGGAACAAAACACCCCATAGAATAAATTGTACAGTGTGTTCTTTCCACTTGGATTCAATATCCACCTGTATATTCATTACAGTGCCAAAGATAGAAGTAATCAAACGCTAAAGTAGAAAAGAAAAAGCAAGATTAATTCTTAGAATTCATACCATTTTCAGTGTGATGTACTATATTTCATCCATAACAGCCAAGGCAGAGTTTTAGTAATGAGTGTTATTTTCACAGTGGTGCATTGCTGAATATTTTGTATGTATCTTTGCATTCACAAAGAGAATACACACATTTCTGCAGTTTATCTATATTGGTGAGGTTCATCAATGGTCTTTGAACTATAACAGACTTTTTTTTCAGTTTTTCTCACAAGGGAGATAATTAGTTTTGTTAAAGTAAAAAAAAAAAAAAAAATTGATTTGAAATTGAAATTGATCATAATATCATTTCTGCGTAATCCAGTGCAGCAAGGCTTTCACAGACAGCCTAACAGGAAGGCACAAGTGGGAGGGAAGTGGGCGTGCTCTAGATCATTCAAAAACTGCACGTGCAGAGTGCACTTTCACCCTCTCTATAACAGCTGTGGCTGAGCTCTGCCTTGTGAGACAGAGAGTGAGAGAGAGAGAAAACACACCATGCATACAAGCATTTTGAGTGAGCTTGACAGTAAGCTACAGCTGCAGGAACATCAGTACATATTGGTTCTCCTTGCCTATGGTCCCATCCCTCTATTCTCCTATTGCTCTCATCTTTAACCTCAGATACAATAAATTGCAGTTCATTCTCTTGCAGCAAGAGGCTGACGTTTCCCTCAAAAAATTCAGCCATCTGCTCCATGCAAATTTTGTGTGCAATGGCTGGGGTAACTGTGAGTTTAGAGGAGGAACAGTGAGTTTTGTAAAGATGACTTCATCCTATGCTGGGCCTAGAAAACAGAGAAGGAGGATGACAAGGGCTTTGTTAGCTACTTCACCACCTCCTCTGTATAACAAAAAAGAGGGGCATGTGCACCCTGCTTCTTGATGATGCACCCCAACCACCATTTTGGCCTTTGTATTAGAATGCTGCTGACTCCCTAATAGCTGCACAGGCACAGCATTTGTCTCTCCATTTGGGCCTCCCAGACCTCCCTCCCAGATGGTAATGTGGGAGTTATTCCCTACTTTTATTAACAGCTATGGCAAGAAATGTATAGGGATGTGAGGCTTTTATGCAAAAACACTGTGGTGCTGTCTAATCTACTTTGAAAATTTGCATCCGGAAAGCTGCAGATGGGACATACTTGGACATGCCAACATGACAATGATCCTAAACACAAGGCCAAGTCAACCTGTCATTGACTACAGCAGAATAAAGTGGAGTGGCCATCTCAGTCTTCTGACCTCAATATCATTGAGCCACTCTGGGGAGATCTCAAACGTGCAGTTCATGCAAGACAGCCCATGAATTTGCATGAACTGGAGGATTTTTGCCAGGACGAATGGGCAGCTTTACCATCTGAGAAGATAAAGAGCCTCATCCACAAATACCACAAAATACTTCAAGCTGTCATTGATGTCAAGGGGGGCAATACATGGTATTAAGAACTGGGGTATGTAAACTTTTGATCAGGGGAATTTGGGTAGTTTCTGTTGTTTTTTTGATTTAAAAAGAGTAAACACAGTTGATTGATAATAAATGGGTTCAGCCAAACACTAACCATGAGTGAAAGAAAAGTTTTTGTGTTATCATTCATATTCTCGGAAAAATGGGCAAGAAATCATAAATTCTGCCAGGGTATGTAAACTTATGAGCACGACTGTATATTTTGTGTTCAGCTGGCGAGGATTATTTTGTAGTGCTATGTGTGATACATCAATATAAGTGCAATTTTAAACTTTAATACATTTGCTGGTGAGGTTTTACACGATTTGGAGGATTTTTTTTTCTATGGAGATGAACCAATTGGGATGATGCTGGGATGATTATTACAGTTCAATCATCTGCCTCTGAGGGTATCTTTCAGAACCACTCCTAGATGACCATGGCCGGGTGTTTGGTTATATGCTCTGCTGAGCTTTCTTTAATTGGGGGTCTTATGTAGCTGGTAAGGCTGCATTTCTTCCATAAGAGGTGGTGGTGTCACAGTTTGAATTTCTTCAAGAGTTGATGGATGTTAATTAAATGCATGATTTTTTATGAACTTTTAAGAAGAGAATTTGTTTTCTAGCCTTATAATTTCCTATTTGCAAATGGACTTTTCTTTGTTTGTGATTTGATTTTCCTCCATTATTTGGGGAAAATTATATATGTTTTGTTTTTATTGTTTACTAGTGTCATTATTATCATTTAATATTGCAAAAAACAATGATAGCCCAAAATCTCTGTAGGTGACACTTTAAAAGCCTTTACTTCTCATCAGTTTAGAGTTAACTGCAGGCTAAACATTTTGCGCTCACTACATTTACAGCAATATCTTACATATGTGGTGCAATAACTGTTTACATGTAGGGTTGAGCAAACACGGACTGTATTATTCGTGTTCGTACCGAATAATTGGATTTTTGTTACCCGAACACGGACACGAACACTTTACTGTATATTCGGGTAAAAATCTGTGTTCGGTCGTTTTATTTCCGGGTTTTGCATGCTTTGGCACGCTTTTCATGGCGGGCTTTCAACAGCCAATCAACAAGCGTTTAACTGGTGTGCCTAAGCCATCCCAGCCATGCCTGCAAATGTATCAGTAGCTGTGATTGGCCGTCTAAAGCATGTGACCAAGTCTTTATAAGTTCAAGGCAGCGCCGCTGCAGCGTCATTCTGCTGTTTAGATCAGGGAGAGAGCACACATCAACGTGCTGGCTGCTGATTAGGGACAGACAGGAAAAAAAAAACATTTGTGTCCGGATAGAATTGAGGGACAGGTCGGAGTGTGTTAGGCAGGGCGAGTTGTAGGCATTTTAGGGAGAGAGTCTGCTGATTTTAGGGACAGTGCGTTCTACAAACTACAATCGACATTGCTGTGTGGGGTGGGGTTTGCAGTCACCCGATCTACGATCTTATCAATCCTGTTAGGGACAGAGTCTGCTGATTTTTAGGGAAAGTGTGTTCTACAAACTACAACCGATATTGCTGTGTGGGGTGGGGTTTGCAGTCCCGATCTACGATCTTATCAATCCTGTTAGGGATAGAGTCTGCTGATTTTTAGGGAAAGTGTGTTCTACAAACTACAATCGATATTGCTGTGTGGGGTGGGTTTTGCAGTCCCGATCTATGATCTTATCAATCCTGTTAGGGATAGAGTCTGCTGATTTTTAGGGAAAGTGTGTTCTACAAACTACAATCGATATTGCTGTCTGGTGTGGGATAGGAGATAGGCAGGTGTCAGTGATCCACATCCATTTTGCTGTGTGTGGGCTGCAGTGAACACAATCTTTTTGGGGTGCAGTGAACACAATCTTTTTGGGGTGCAGTGAACGCAATCTTTTTGGGGTACAGTGAACACAATCTTTTTGGGGTGCAGTGAACACAATCTTTTTGGGGTACAGTGAACACAATCTTTTTGGGGTGCAGTGCACACAATCTTTTTTGCCCACTGAGGAGGAGGGAGAAAAGTATTTTTCTATCAGGCACTGTGTGCAGCCTTTTTCCTTCAGCTGTGCTGTGCTGAGTGACTGATCATACACTGCTGTGTTCAGTTCACATGTGCTAATATTGAGTGGTTTCAAAAATCATACACTTTTTTTCTATTCCACTATTCAATATACAGCCTTGGGTTAAAAAAATTAAGTTGTGGCCTGCAGCAGAGCTGAATGATATTTGGGGTTTTTGGGGTTCATCTCATACTTCTGAAGATTTGAGGGTGCTGCCTGTTCCATACTCCCCCTACTCCTCATCCAGCCTTTTAGGGGTACAAACAATAGTAATTGGGGCCTAGTGTGGTTGTGTACGTGTGATATACATACACTTTTTTGGATCATATTTTCTATTCCGCTATTTAATCAAAAACCTTTGGGGATCAGTTAAATTGGGGGATAGTCTGTGTTGGTACGTGTGAGATCCACCTTTCCAAGTTTTTGGGGTTCATCTCATACTTCTGAATATTTGAGGGTGCTGCCTGTTCCATACTCCCCCTACTCCTCATCCAGCCTTTTAGGGGTACAAACAATAGTAATTGGGGCCTAGTGTGGTTGTGTACGTGTGATATACATACACTTTTTTGGATCATATTTTCTATTCCGCTATTGGTGCTGCCTGTTCCATACTCCTCCTACTCCTCATCCATCCTTTTAGGGGTACAAACAATAGTAATTGGGGCCTAGTGTGCTTCTGTACGTGTGAGATACATACACTTTTTTTGATCATATTTCCTATTCCGCTATTCAATAAAAACCTTTGGGGATCAATTAAATTGCGGGATAGTCTGTGTTGGTACGTGTGAGATCCACCTTTCCAAGTTTTTGGGGTTCATCTCATACTTCTGAAGATTTGAGGGTGCTGCCTGTTCCATACTCCTCCAACTCCTCATCCATCCTTTTAGGGGTACAAACAATAGTAATTGGGGCCTAGTGTGGTTGTGTACGTGTGATATACATACACTTTTTTGGATCATTATTTTCTATTCCGCTATTTAATCAAAAACCTTTGGGGATCAGTTAAATTGGGGGATAGTCTGTGTTGGTACGTGTGAGATCCACCTTTCCAAGTTTTTGGGGTTCATCTCATACTTCTGAAGATTTGAGGGTGCTGCCTGTTCCATACTCCCCCTACTCCTCATCCAGCCTTTTAGGGGTACAAACAATAGTAATTGGGGCCTAGTGTGGTTGTGTACGTGTGATATACATACACTTTTTTGGATCATATTTTCTATTCCGCTATTTAATCAAAAACATTTGGGGATCAGTTAAATTGGGGGATAGTCTGTGTTGGTACGTGTGAGATCCACCTTTCCAAGTTTTTGGGGTTCATCTCATACTTCTGAACATTTGAGGGTGCTGCCTGTTCCATACTCCTCCTACTACTCATCCATCCTTTTAGGGGTACAAACAATAGTAATTGGGGCCTAGTGTGCTTTTGTACGTGTGAGATACATACACTTTTTTTTGATCATATTTCCTATTCCGCTATTCAATAAAAACCTTTGGGGATCAATTAAATTGTGGGATAGTCTGTGTTGGTACGTGTGAGATCCACCTTTCCAAGTTTTTGGGGTTCATCTCATACTTCTGAAGATTTGAGGGTGCTGCCTGTTCCATACTCCCCCTACCCCTCATCCTGCTTTTAGGGGTACAAACAATAGTAATTGGGGCCTAGTGTGGTTGTGTACGTGTGATATACATACACTTTTTTTTTTATCATATTTTCTATTCCGCTATTTAATCAAAACCTTTGGGTATAAACAATTAAATTGCGTGATAGTCTGTGTCGGTACGTGTGAGATACACCTTTCCAATTTTTGGGGCGCATCTCATACTGCCGAGGATTTGAGGGTGCTTCAGTCGGCCTCCTGCCTGCTCCTCCTACTCCTCTTCCTCATCCTGCCTTTAGGGTACAAAAAATTGTAATCGGGGCCTAGATTGTGTTTGTACGTGTGAGATACACCGTTTTGTAAAATTTGTCCTATTCCGCTATTCAATATACACCCTATTTGAGTGTAAAAAATTAAATTACGGCATAGTCTGTATCGGTACGTGTGAGATACACCTTTTAAATTTGTTTGGCGCATCTCCTTCCCCCGCCAAGGATTGCAGGGCGCTTCAGTTTGCCTCCTGTTCCCAACTCCTCCTACTCCTCTTCCTCATCCTGCCTTTAGGGTACAAAAAATTGTAATCGGGGCCTAGTCTGTGTTTGTACGTGTGAGATACACCGTATTATAAAATTTTTCCTATTCCGCTATTCAATATACACCCTTTTGGAGTGTAAAAAATTAAATTACGGCATAGTCTGTATCGGTACGTGTGAGATACACCTTTTAAATTAGTTTGGCGCATCTCCTTCCCCCGCCAAGGATTGCAGGGCGCTTCAGTTTGCCTCCTGTTCCCAACTCCTCCTACTCCTCTTCCTCATCCTCCCTTTAGGGTACAAAAAAATTTAATCGGGCCTAGTCTGTGTTTGTACGTGTGAGATACACCGTTTTTTATCCTATTCCGCTATTCAATATACACCCTTTTGGGGTAAAAAACATTAAATTGCGGCATAGTTTGCATATTTGACTGTGAGATACACCCGTGCGATACTGTTGTTGTTTTGTTCCGCTATTCAATAAACACCTTTCTAGGGCAAGATCTTAAATTACAGAAATATGAGGAGACCGTCAAATAGGGGCCGTGGCCTGGGTCGTGGTGCTGCAGGTAGAGCTCCTGTTGCAAGGAGAGGACGTGGTCGATCTGTGCCAGCTACACGCACAAGTGAAACACCTTCCTCAAGTGTGAGTAGGCGACAGAACCTGCATCAGTATTTGGTAGGGCATCATATGCCTCTAGAAGTGATGAGGCCAGAACACGTAGAGGCGATAGTAGATTGGTTTGCTGCTGACAGTGCCTCCAGTTCCTTCACATTGTCTCCCACCCAGTCTACTGCAGAAAGGTCAGAGTTGGCACCTGCAGCTGATGTCCAACCGTCTTTCACCTCACCCCCTTGCAAATCAGGCAAGCAGTCTGAGCCCCAAGCCATACAGAAGTCTCTTGTTCTTTTTGAGGACTCTGTCAGCAGGGTTTCCCAGGGCCATCCACCTAGCCCTGCCCCAGAAATGGAAGAGATTGAGTGCAGCGATGCCCAACCACTCATTTCTCAAGATGAGTACATGCAAGGACCATCGCAGCACGTCTTCGATGATGACGAAACACAGGTGCCAACTGCTGCGGCGTTCAGCATTGTGGAGACCGACAAGGAGGGCAGGGGTGAACACTGGGTGGAAGATGATGTGGAGGACGATGAGGTCCTCGACCCCACATGGAATGAACGCCATGCAGGTGACCTGAGTAGTTTGGAGGAAGAGGCGGTGGTCGCACAGAGCCACCAGCACAGCAGAAGAGGGAGCAGGGTGCAGAAGCGGAGCGCCCGTGCCCTAGACACTACGCCTGCTACTGCCCAACGCAGCAAGGGAACAAGCGCACCAAAGTCAGCTCAAAGGAGTTCTCTAGCGTGGAAGTTCTTTAGAAAATGTGCTGATGACAGGACACGAGTGGTTTGCACCCTGTGCAATCAGAGCCTGAAGCGAGGCATAAACCTTCTCAACCTGAGCACAACCTGCATGATCAGGCATCTAGGTGCAAAGCACGAGCTGCAGTGGAGTAGACACCTTCAAAACCAAGAGACGTCTCTGGCTCATCCTGCTTCCTCTTCAACTGCAGTCTCGGCCGCTCCAGCCACATCTGTAGTGATACCGGCACCTGCCACCCCGCAAACAGAGGATCTGTCAGCAACACCACCACCTGGGTCACCAACCATCTCCACAATGTCCCGTGGAAGCGTTCAGGTTTCCATCTCCCAAGAGGAAGAGGAAGTACCCCCCTACCCACCCGCGATCCCTGGCCCTGAATGCCAGCATTTCAAAATTCTTGGCCTTTGAAATGCTGTCATTCCGTCTGGTGGAGACGCACAGTTTTAAAAACCTTATGTCGGTGGCTGTCCCACAGTACGTCGTGCCCAGCCGCCACTACTTTTCCAGGCAAGCCATCCCTTCCCTGCACAACCAAGTGGGGGAAAAAATCAGGTGTGCACTGCGCAACGCCATCTGTGCCAAGGTCCACCTAACTACCGATACGTTGACCAGTAAGCATGGTCAGGGGCGTTATATCTCCCTAACGGCACACTGGGTAAATGCAGTGGCGGATGGGCCTGAGGGGGATAGCAATTTGGCGCATGTCCTTCCACCACCGAGGATTGCAGGGCGCTTCAGTTTGCCTCCTGTTCCTAACTCCTCCTACTCCGCTTCCTCATCCTCTACCGCCTCCTCATCCGGACAGCGTAACACCTTCACCACCAACTTCAGCACAGCCAGGGGTAAACGACAGCAGGCAGTTTTACAACTTGCCTGTTTGGGGGACAAACCACACACCGCGCAGGAGTTGTGGAGGAGCATGGAACAGCAGACAAATGAGTGGTTGCTGCCAACGAGCCTCAAGCCCGGCCTGGTGGTGTGCGATAACGGGCGAAATCTCATAGCAGCTCTGGGCCTAGCCGGTTTGACGCACATCCCTTGCCTGGCGCATGTGCTGAATTTGGTGGTGCAGAGGTTCCTTAAAAACTACCCCGATATGTCAGAGCTGCTGCAGAAAGTGCGGGGCGTCTGTGCACACTTTCGGCGTTCTCACCCTGCTGCTGCTTGCCTGTCAGCGCTGCAGCGTAACTTCGGCCTTCCCGCTCACCGCCTCATATGTGACATGCCCACAAGGTGGAACTCCACCTTGCACATGCTGCAAAGACTGTGGAGTTTCAGCTGCAGCACGCACACGTGAGTCGCTCTGCGGAACAGCACCACTTCACCACCAATAACTGGGCCTCCATGCGAGACCTGTGTGCCTTGTTGCGCTGTTTTGAGTACTCCACCAACATGGCCAGTGGCGATGACGCCGTTCTCAGCTTAACTATCCCACTTCTATGCCTCCTTGAAAAAACAATTCGGGCGATGATGGAAGAGGATGTGGAACAGGATGAGGAGGAGGAGGAGGATGAAGAGGTAACATTTCCAAGGCTTTCAGGGCAGTCATTAGCAAGGGGCTCCGAGGGTGGGTTCCTGCACACACAAAATGCCAGGGACACAATTGTCCAGCAGGGGCACAGTTCTGGAGGATGAGGAGGATGAGGAGGAGGAGCTGGAGGAGGAGATGGAACCATGTTCACAGCAGGGTGGCACCCAGGCCAGCTCATGGCCATCACTGGTGCGTGGCTGGGGGGATACAGAGGACACGGACGATACACCTCCCACAGAGGACAGCCTTTCGTTGCCTCTGGGCAGCCTGGCACACATGAGCGATTACATGCTGCAGTGTCTCCACAACGACCGCCGAGTTGCCCACATTCTATCTTGTGCTGATTACTGGATGGCCACGCTGCTGGATCCCCGTTACAAGGACAATGTACCGTCCTTAATTCACTCACTGGAGCGCGATCGCAAGATGCGCGAGTACAAGCGCACGCTGGTAGACGCGATGCTGCTGGCATTCCCACCTGACAGCTGGGCCACAGTGGAAGCACAAGGCAGAGGAGGAGGAGGAGGAGGAGGAGGAAGAGGTCGCCAACGCAACCAGGGCACCGCCACCACCTCAGAAGGCAGGGTTAGCATGGCCGAAATGTGGAAAAGCTTTGTCAGCACGCCACAACAAACAGCAGCACCAGCAGCTCAGATGGAACGTCTTAGCAGGAGGCAGCATTTTACCAACATGGTGGAGCAGTATGTGTGCACACGCCTACATGTAGTGAATGACGGGTCTGCCCCCTTCAACTTCTGGGTCTCCAAATTGGGCACATGGCCTGAGCTTGCCCTTTACGCCTTGGAGGTGCTGGCGTGCCCTGCAGCCAGTGTATTATCTGAAAGGGTATTTGGCACGGCTGGGGGCGTTATAACAGACAAGCGCAGCCGCCTGTCCAGAGACAATGTGGACAAGCTCACGTTCATTAAAATGAACCAGGCATGGACCCCACGGGACTTTTCCGTACCTTGTGCAGAATAGCGATGGATACCGACCTTACCCAGCCATTGTTCCATTTTTGCTCTTTCTCACTCTTTTGGGGTGTACCCTCATTTAAAATTTGTGAAAAGAAGCAGTGTTGGCTACCTCGTCCTCCTCCTCAGGGCCAGATTAACGTAGGGGCTATTGGAGCTGCAGCTCCAGGCCCCTACCTTTTATATAGGCCCCGGGTTGGCCATATTCACTGTTACCGCTCTTCTGTCACTTGTAAACACAGAAGTCTGGCTTCTATGCTCGCTTCCCCAGGCAGCTCCCTCAGAACCTCCGCACACAGCACGAAGGACGGACAAGGAGGGACAGTTGCCGATGCATGGATGTGTTTATGGGCTTCAGAGACAGCATCCCATGTTGAATTAGGCATGCATGGCTGCACCCTTCCTCCTCTGGGTGCATGCCAAGGCACGGCCCTTAAGGCCCTTCAAAATCCTCAGCACCAAGCCCATGATGCTCTTAATCCGGCCCTGGTCCTCCTCCACCGCCGCTTCCACCTACACCGCCCATAGGTGTGCGCAGCCTATTTCATTAGGGTGTGCACCCCAAAGTTTAAATACACATGCATGTGTTTGCCTACATGTACATGGCCCCGATACATTACTCTCCCTGCTGGCAAAGTGAAATAGAGCAGAGCAGGTCCGAGGGAGATCTTTCCCATCTCCTCACTGGCAAACAGAGCGATAATGCTATGTGCCCTAGGTGATTAGGGTGTGCCCAGGCACATCCGGCACACCCTGTGCGCACGCCTATGAGACCGCCACATCCACCACCACCTCAACCTCCCTCCTACTCCATATGGGCCTCGTCCTTCAGAGATGAAGAACATTGTTTTATTTTTCTGTTTTTTTTTTGTTGTTTTAAGTTATTTCCCTATCCACATTTGTTTGCAGAGCACTTGCCATGCTCTTAAATATGTTTTGCTGCCATTTGCAGCACTCTAGCCCTTTCCTTTGGTGTTTTACAGCCATTTTAGTGCCTGAAAGTTCGGGTCCCCATTGACTTCAATGGGGTTCGGTGTCCGGGAAAAGTTCGGCAAAAGTCCGGGACACGGACCCGGACTTTTTTTTAAAGTTCGGCCGAACCCGCCGAACACGGACATCCAGGTGTCCGCTCAACTCTATTTACATGCATTGCATGCGTTTGCATTTGTTGGTGTGTGCAATGCAACAAGGTTTACGTTTTTATTTATTTATTGGTTTTTAATACACTTTATTATATATTTTTTACTTTTTTTAACTGTATCACAAAGGGTTGACAAACTCCCATGAGAAAGCATTGAGCAGATGGCAGGTACACTTTTTTGGAGACATTGGGGTTCTAATTGACCCCAATGTTCCCCCTGCTATCCAAAGCTACTAACCAAGCGAAGATCTGCTTAAATAAATGCTTTTCTGTCTGTACCAGCCCAGGAATGACAGCTCTGAAACCAGAAGTAAATACATTTATATAATTTTAATAGCGGTGCATATTATTATTATACACCGTGTTACCAAAAGTATTGGGGCGCATGCCTTTACACGCACATGAACATTAATGGCATCCCATTCTTAGTCCGTAGGGTTCAATATTGAGTTGACCCACTCTTTGCAGCTATAACAGCTTCAACTTTTCTGGGAAGGCTGTCCACAAAGTTTAGGAGTTTGTCTATGAGAATGTTTGACCATTCTTCCAGAAGCACATTTGTGAGGTCAGGCACTGATGTTGGAGAGAAGGCCTGGCTTGCAGTCTCCGCTCTAATTCATCCCAAACATTTTCTATCAGGTTGAGGTCAGGACTCTGTGCAGGCCAGTCAAGTTCCTCCAATCCAAACTCACTCATCCTTATCTTTATGGACCTTGCTTTGTGGTCAAAATCATTTGGTGGAGGGGGGGGGGGGCTATGGTGTGGGGTGGTTTTTCAGGGGTTGGGCTTGGCCCCTTAGTTCCAGTGAAGGGAACTCCTAAGGGGTCCACATACCAAGACATTTTGGACAATTTCATAATCCCAACTTTGTGGGAACAGTTTGGGGATGGCCCCCTCCTGTTACAACTTGACTGCGCACCAGTGCACAAAGCAACATCAATAAAGACATGAATGAGTGAGTTTGGGGTGGAGAAACATGACTAGCCTGCATAGAGTCCTAATTTCAACCCGATAGAACATCTCTGGGCTGAATTAGAGCGGAGACTGTGAGCCAGGCCTTCTCGCCACATAAGTGCCTGACCTCACAAATGTGCTTCTAGAAGAATGGTCAAACATTCCCATAGACACACTCCTAAACCTTGTGGACAGCCTTCCCAGAAGAGTTGAAGCTGTTATAGCTGCAGACTAAGACTGGGATGCCATTAAGGTTAATTTGCATGTTAAGGCAAGCGTCCTAATACTTTTGGTTTTGTAGTGTATGTATATTGTTAGGCACCTATAAAGTCTCATTTAGTCCTTTAAAGGACTGTTGCATCTTATGAAATTTCATCAAATGCAGGTCAGTTTATTTTCCACTCCCCTTTGCTCTACAAGCCACAAATCAATGTGAACAATCAGTGAGGACATAGAGTAGCAATGAATATAGCACTGTATATATCACACAATATAGCTCTGTGGTTGTACACTGCACTACAAACTCTTTCTCCCCACCAGGATGTCAGCTGTCCCTCTATCTAACTAAACCCCAACACTCTAACAAAGGGCTGCTGGGAAAGCAGACTCTTACATTGTGAGGACAAGGATTTGGTTAAAAATTATCAATGGTAAAAGTCTTGTTTTTTGACCGCTATTCAGGTGACGTGAGCAGAGACCTGGTGCATGTCTTTGGCCAATGATAGCTTTTTGCAAAGCATTATGGGACATTTGACTGAGCAGTTCTTGTTGATTGTCCTCAAAGTTTGGATTTAATCTGAACAATCCAAACACAGAAAGGCCAGTCTAAACCTGGGTTCTGTTCAAAATCTGAGCTTATTCATAGTAAACAGTACTGGCACAACTCATTGAGCATAATGAGATTGTGTTATAAGAAGGCCTATATAAATCACTTAATACCTTTTTTTTAAGAAAATAAAAAAGTGACAGGCGCTACATATATCTCTTATCTACAGCATTGTTAGTGTTTTGTCTTGTATTGTCTTATATAAAGACAGAACAAATTCCCACCTTTTTTTGCTGGAACAGATTTCAGGAAAGAGGACACATTTTCTGACATAGGGTTTGTGTTTTTTTTTTTTCCCATTTATGCTTCTTCAGTCACACCTTAGAGTTAAAGCTTGTTTACTCACAACTTGTGCATATAGAATCATATTTCAATAATTTTTATTGTTTTTCACGAAAAGAAAAATACAACAAGACTTTTCCGATAGCAAAGTGTACAGGTGTACAATGAAACAATTAAAAAATAAAAATATTTGTATATTACAATTGTTTATAACGATCAAAGAATTGATTAAGAGCAAAATATTCTTAAGTTCACTGCTAAGTGTAAGGTTCTGGCACTCTCAGTGCCTCCTATCACATCATTTCCGGGTGCTTTCCATCTACCTAGATAGATGAAGCACATATAGGTGTGTTTCCCTTTAAGAGTGCTGACATCATCACTGAGCGCCGGACTGAACAGCTATTTAAATCACCAGCTCTCACTCACATGTGTTCGTTCAACCTGCTGTGTGCCTAGATGTGCCTTGATGCTAACCTGTCTTGAAGCTCTCATGCTTGCAAGCATACCTCGCTGTCGGAACCACGCTGCGCTGATCCCTGTATCCCGCTACCGGATCATCCGCTCTTGTCGAACCTCTCCTCTGCTACATTGCTACTAGTGATAAGTACCCCACAGGGGAAACCTCAATAACCTTCATACTAAAGCTTACACTGTCTAGCTCTGCATACTAAGGACTGTTACTACATCTGCACTATCTAGATTGCTAGCTCTTGAGCCTACTATCATCTGCTCTTGCACTGGG
Organism: Pelophylax lessonae; assembly: GCF_965119305.1. Classification (NCBI taxonomy): domain Eukaryota; kingdom Metazoa; phylum Chordata; class Amphibia; order Anura; family Ranidae; genus Pelophylax; species Pelophylax lessonae. The sequence continues at coordinate 238,337,561 of NC_138771.1, forward strand.
TTAGTCTCTCCTGTATGTCATCTGCTATCCTATCATCTACTACCATACATAATTGCTAACCTATCTGCATCCCACCTGTTACTATCTCATTCTCAAGAACATTCCTCTCAAGTGTCTGTCACCTATCGTCTCAACTCAACCTGTCTCTTCAGCCTATCACCTCTATACTACTATATACATAGATCACTCCAGGAACTTCTTATTGAGTGTGTGTATTTACTTGCTGAATTGAGATCATCCACACATGATGAGTCTTTGGGAGTTGGGATTGGTGTCTCAGCGTTTCTCTACATGACTACTGAAGTGGAATATTTCTGCAGCTGTAAATCCACATCATACATAAAACGCAGGATCGTTACAGATTGAACGAACCAGATAAAATGGATTCAGCAGAAATGACCACTCAGGTGACACAGTTAACACAACAAGTAACTGCGTTAATACACGCACTTACGGAATTAAAAGAAGACAATCAGGCTCTGACGCAGCAGGTGGCCAGACTGACACAGCTTACTGCTGCTCAACCCCCAGAACCTCTTGTCCTTCTACCAGACAGGTTTGATGGTTCCCGTTCCTCTTTTCTTTTTTTTCGTATGGATTGTGAGCTCCTATTTATCCTTAAGCCTAGGACCTATCATAATGACTTTATTAAAGTGCATGCTGCCATTAATTTGCTTTCTGGCAAAATGAAAACGTGGGCATACCAGAAACTGCAAGAAAAAAGTCAGATCCTAGACAATTGGGAATCATTTGCAATTGCGATGCACTCCCAGTGTCTCCCCTCCCAAAAATCTACTCCTAAACCTGCTCCAGGTAACCATAGACCCCGGCTACCTAGGGAAAAAAGGAAACCAAATGAATATGGTGATCCTGCCTGGTCATGGTCCAAGCCTGCCTTAAACAGTCAGCCTTGTCACTCTGACACATCTCATTTGAACCCTGATCCTACAGAGATGGATGAGGAGCCTATGGAGATTGGTGCCGTACATACTAAGTTGTCCTTACAAAAGAAAAAAAGGTCACAGGAGAATCTGTGGCCTTTGTTTTTATTGTGGAGAAGGGGGACATTTCATTACATCCTGCCCAACCAGACCCCATAGGCCTAAGGCTCTCCCAATGGAGGCCAGGCGAATCCGAACTGTCTTCCCTGAAAAACAGCCTGGAAATTAACAAGGCTGTTGCCAGCCCTGTCCCCGTTCTATATCAGAAAAGGACACCCAGAAATTGGCAGATGTTGGTATAGATACTCCTATTTTTGCAAGTACATTTCTAGCTTCCAATGAAAACATTGAGATTCTTGCACCTGACTGCGTACGCGCTTCTAATGGCACGGTGGTATGTAGGAAGGATCTGAGGATGTTTGAAGAAGCATTGGTTGCTAGGACTACTAGGATTACTTTGGATGGTTATGCGTCCGATTCTAGTGAGGGGTTCATGTAGCAGACACCCTAACAACAAGTGATCCGATTCTCATATCGGCAACAAGTGATCCGATTCTCACATCGGTTACCAACCTGATCCGATTCTCGTATCGGCAACAAGTGATCCGATTCTCACATCGGTTACCAACTTGACCCGATTCTCGTATCAGCAACAAGTGATCCGATTCTCATCGGTTACCAACCTGATCCGATTCTCATATTGGCAACAAGTGATCCGATTCTCATATCGGCAACAAGTCATCCGATTCTCACATCGGTTACCAACCTGATCCGATTTTCATATCGGCAACAAGTGATCCGATTCTCAGATCGGTTACCAACCTGATCCGATTTTCATATCGGCAACAAGTGATCCGATTCTCACATCGGTTACCAACCTGATCCGATTTTCATATCGGCAACAAGTGATCCGATTCTCAGATCGGTTACCAACCTGATCCGATTCTCATATCGGCAACAAGTGATCCGATTCTCAGATCGGTTACCAACCTGATCCGATTTTCATATCGGCAACAAGTGATCCGATTCTCACATCGGTTACCAACCTGATCCGATTTTCATATCGGCAACAAGTGATCCGATTCTCAGATCGGTTACCAACGTGATCCGATTTTCATATCGGCAACAAGTGATCCGATTCTCAGATCGGTTACCAACCTGATCCGATTCTCATATCGGCAACAAGTGATCCGATTCTCACATCGGTTACCAACCTGATCCGATTCTCATATCGGCAACAAGTGATCCGATTCTCACATCGGTTACCAACCTGATCCGATTTTCATATCGGCAACCAGTCTTATCCAATTCTCGTATCGGCAACCAGTCTTATCCGATTCTCGTATCGGCAATCAGTCTTATCCGATTCTCGTATCGGCAACCAGTCTTTTCCGATTCTCGTATCGGCAACCAGCCTTATCCGATTCTCGTATCGGCAACCAGTCTTATCCGATTCTCGTATCGGCAACCAGTATTATCCGATTCTCGTATCGGCAACCAGTGTTATCCGATTCTCGTATCGGCAACCAGTCTTTTCAGATTCTCACATCGGCAACCAGCTTTTTCCGATTCTTATATCGACAACCAGCCTTAGAGGCCTTCCGGAGCCGGCCTTACGGGGGGGGGGGGGGTACTGTAAGGTTCTGGCACTCTCAGTGCCTCCTATCACATCATTTCCGGGTGCTTTCCATCTACCTAGATAGATGAAGCACATATAGGTGTATTTCCCTTTAAGAGTGCTGACATCATCACTGAGCGCCGGACTGAACAGCTATTTAAATCACCAGCTCTCACTCACATGTGTTCGTTCAACCTGCTGTGTGCCTAGATGTGCCTTGATGCTAACCTGTCTTGAAGCTCTCATGCTTGCAAGCATACCTCGCTGTCGGAACCACGCTGCGCTGATCCCTGTATCCCGCTACCGGATCATCCGCTCTTGCCGAACCTCTCCTCTGCTACATTGCTACTAGTGATAAGTACCCCACAGGGGAAACCTCAATAACCTTCATACTAAAGCTTACACTGTCTAGCTCTGCATACTAAGGACTATTACTACATCTGCACTATCTAGATTGCTAGCTCTTGAGCCTACTATCATCTGCTCTTGCACTGGGTTAGTCTCTCCTGTATGTCATCTGCTATCCTATCATCTACTACCATACATAATTGCTAACCTATCTGCATCCCACCTGTTACTATCTCATTCTCAAGAACATTCCTCTCAAGTGTCTGTCACCTATCATCTCAACTCAACCTGTCTCTTCAGCCTATCACCTCTATACTACTATATACATAGATCACTCCAGGAACTTCTTATTGAGTGTGTGTATTTACTTGCTGAATTGAGATCATCCACACATGATGAGTCTTTGGGAGTTGGGATTGGTGTCTCAGCGTTTCTCTACATGACTACTGAAGTGGAATATTTCTGCAGCTGTAAATCCACATCATACATAAAATGCAGGAGCGTTACACTAAGTCAAGCATAATGCTCTTGGTGGTTGGCTGTAGTGTGAGGTGTCATTCGCAGCTGTGATCCTGTCCAGGGTCAAGAAAGTCAGGGAGGGCTTACTGCAAAATCTCATGAATGGTAAACTTGGTAATCACATTCAAATCCAGCACCCAATCCCTCCTTCTCTAGGGAAGGGACATAGAGAGGGCCCAAGATAGGGGACTTGGGGTACCCTAGAGAGAGAAATCCATGGCCTTTTTGAGAGAACAATACTTATATGATCAAATAATATTTTCTTTCACTTTCCCTTCATCAGTTATGCATTGTGTTACATGGTGTTTATATAAGTACCACCGAGTACAAAGGATGCTAAGAAGGGGGTAAAAGAAAGGGCAGAGGAGGAAAAAGGGGAAAGGGAAAAGGGGAGGGGGAGGGGGAGGGGGAGGAGGGGAAATACCCGCCCAGGAGCCCGCCACTACCTAACCGCCAATCCAACACTATTCAAGTGGTAGTTGTAAGTAAGACAGCCAAGGATTCCAGAGTTTGTCAAACAATGATTGCTTATCTTGAAGTGTACTAACAATTTTTTCATTAAGCATTATCTATGTAAGTTTGCATTTCAACAAGGATAAGTCGATCACAGGGCTTTTCCAGGCCGTGGCAATCGCTATCTTTACTGCCAATAAACAAAAAATAAATTAACAAATGAATGTGACCAGGAATATTTTCAATTGGCTCATTAAGAAGAGCAATCTGAGCAGTATTTACAATATTTACCACATTTACTCGTATCCCCACACATATAGAACTGTTCCCACCTGACCACACTTTCAGAAGCATAGGGGAGATGTACCTGGATACATTTTCGACAAACTTTCGGCACCAAGTACAACCTAGAGTACACTTTATATCCCAACTCAACTAAAGCTACATTCATAATGTCTTTATGAAAACATAAAGTCCAAGCCCTCCAAGACTTCTCATCAAATTCCTCACCCAAGTCCTGTTCCCATGGTAGTTGGTGGGAAAATTTGGTTGGTGTGCTAAGAAGTACTCTATACAACAGTGATATTCCCCTAAGAGGTGCATATAGAACAAAGTAGAAATTAGGTAAGGAGATACACACACAAAATAGATTGGAACTGTAAATTTACTCAAGTGCAGAAGAAGGAAATGCAATATAAAATGTGATCTACTTTTTTGTGTTCATCAGTATCTAGCATGTTATTTAAATGTGCTTGTAAATGCTTCTTAGATTTAAATTACAAGCTGCTAATCGAATGTTCCCTTGTAATCCCTTGTTGAGAAACACTTCATTTGCAACACATTTTATTTGGCTGCACAAGAGAGTGACAAGCTTGTAATTTCAGCCTTATTTATTTGATAGTAGGTTAGCATTTTCATTCCAAAAAAAATGCAGGTGTTAAAATTATTTTGTAAAAATAAACTACAAAAAAATTGTGTGTACTGCATTCATAAACCCTCAACACAGTTTACCAGTCCTTAGATTAGGTGTTTGCATTTATTCTGCTTTTTTCAGGCTTTTTTAAAATGTATTGTCATCTAGTAAATAAATAATATACTTCCTGTCCTTTGGGTGGCTATGCTCACTCTACTGCGGTAGCTATAGAGGGAGCCATGCTTGTCACACAGGCTACTCTTCTGCTATGAACTTCTAATGGGGTCTTTTTCTTTTCATCTCTATTGCGGGTGGAGGGGGGGGGGATGGGAAAATTGGTAGTTTACAGAAGATAGTTGGAAGGCAGATTATTGTGCTTTTAGTTCAGCTCTCAAGAAAGGCAAAAGTGCTGCATTTCTGGCAGGATCAACAGGTATTTTCTGTATTTACTGAAAATGTTTTCTACCTAAAAACAGAAAACTACTGCTCCAACCGCATCTAAGGACTGGTAAGCTAAAATGATTTTAATGTTTTTTCTTGAGTTTAAATGTCCTTTAAAGACTTTTGATGGGGAACCAAATAAATCATAGAGACATTTCCAAAGACAGGGAATATAAAGAAGAGGGGTAATTTAAGTGCTCAAAAATGCAAATCTCTGCAGAATGGATACATTTATAACATACTGTAATACTGGACTGACCCTCCCCCCACACAAAGACAAAGGTGAATAGAGAAAGGGTAGTATTTTACCAAGTTGTATGTGGTTAGTATACCCCTTTATGATGACCTATATTAAGAATACAGGTTTGAAAAGGAAATGTATTCTCTCCAATACATTTCTGATACATATTTTTAATTTTATTAATGTTCTGCCTTTTCGTCAGTAAATTTCTATTGAGCAATATTGTATTTTATTTTTCATTATACATTACCATTATTTATACTTAACTTCATGAATTATGTACCACTGATGAAGCTTAGAGACACATAATTATAAATAGTTTATTTTTTTATTTCCCCCCTATATACAATATTTTCTTTCATTCTTGATGTTTAGTATGCAGAGTTTTATTTTTCCCTATTGTACTCTGTATTGTGTATTTTATTGTATAATTTTAATTGCATTGTCTGTTTTACATGTGTACTTCTTTAACCAATTTTAATGCTTCCAACAAATCCCCAACCTTATACATCTGCCCTGTATTAAAAACACCACCCTACCACAACATATACATGGAGGCTAATTTAGTAAAGGAGTTGCAAATCTTCAAACAATAAATTGTGTAAAGATTAATTTTAGTTATCCAGTCATGCGAAAATTCCTGTTTACTTATTTCATCTGTATATGACTGACTAATTGAAGTAGATATTAACAAAATGTAATATGTGTAGATTGTCAGCTCCTTTATTAAATTAGCCTTACTATATGCAGAGTAAGAATAAGAGCGGATCGCCCTACTTCCAAATTTGTAATGCCAGGGTCCCCAACACTTTACTCACAACCTCATGGTGGGGAAAAAAAGAAAACAGCTTGTGACCACAAAGAGTTTTGTAAAACACATCCTTGCAGGTAGTACAAGTAGAGCTCAAAATGACAGCGTTGTCTTGCTGTAAAAGCTTTGCTTTAGTATGACAGTCATTACACTGTTCTGTTCAATTATCCTGTGTGTGTCAGTCTGCCCACTGCTTGAACTGTGTGGGAAAAGGTCTGGCACCACTTTTGGAGAATTCAAAATGTACTCTATCAGTGTCAGAGGGCTACTGCTGCATGGCAACCAGAAAACACATTTGCTTTGACAGTTGATTGCAATATAGTTCATCCAGGCACCAATGCCTTGCTCTTCTAAAGTGCCCTGCTGTAGACTAGGAGATAAAAGTCATAAAGAAACAAAACTGTCATACTATATACAGTACAATCTTAAAAGTATTACTGGCAGATAAGACAACTGCACACTGTTTCTCTACATTATAGTTTTATTTTACTGTGTAGTCACTTGCAATTTATTATTTTTCTCTTTTGTAATGTACTATATATCAGACCACAAATTACTTAACTAGGTATCAACCATATTATGATGCCTTCATTGCATAAAACGTTGTTAAATAAAAAACACATCACATTTTTCACTTACAGATATTTATTCCAGACAAGTTCAGATATATAACTGCAATTTGCTGCATTTTCATAGATTATGCGGTAACAAGAAACCACTAAGACACATAAACACTGAAACAACATTTATATCAATGTGTCAGAGCAGAAACGATTAAGTGCCACGTTTGCAAAGCAGCATTTTAATCTCTGCAATAGCTTGTCCCCTAGGAATAGAAATTAAGTGAATGTCAGGTAAGAAGGCATTGGTGCATTGACAGTGTCAGCCAAAATGCTATTATGTTCACGATTTTCAACGAAACAATAATCATTTAAATCTCACATTTCCCTTTGCATAAAGCTATATATAGGTTACAGGTTCCTGTAAGAACAGTTTATATTGTGTGTATCTGAAAGCTTATCTGACAGTAAACATGAATACTGTTCACTGGCATAGAATGATAGATTAAATGTCATTGTTTTTATTCAACACATAATCATAATGCTGTTTAGATACAGCAGAAAAATAAGAATCACTGGCGAACAATTTAAAGATCTGGATCTGAATGCACCCTAAACTCCCTTTCTGTTTGATATTGTAATGCCAGAAAAAATATTAAATGTAATAAACACTATGTTTGTACATGACCTTAAAGCATCTTGTCCACTCAGTAGTAGAAGCTGACATGATGGTTGCTGCAATAAACAACTTTAAATACATGAGAACTGATTTACATTACTATTTATATATGCATACAGTCTGGGGAACAGGTTTAAAAAATGCTAAAATTAACTTTAGAGCACATGCAATGTATTACATATTTTTTAGTAAAATATAAAAGATGCAGTTGCACCAAGTAAATAGATAATTAACTTAAGCCTTAAAATTGCATGTGCCTGTTATATGGCGACAAACTGGTACCCTAAATGTTCCAAAGGTGATGCTTTACAAGCCTCTACAGGTAATCAGTTTAGATTAAACATGTATAATGGCCCTAAAACAATTTCCCTCACTTTGGTATGTCTGGCAATATGCTACATGCATAGTGCAATGGGTATTTTCACGAATAGGCACCCCTGAGCACCTGTTTATATCCATGTGTGCATGTATATGAGGGGAGTGTTAGAGATTTAGAGTTTAATATTATTTTAAATGATATAAGTCTCTGTAATACATATGAATGTTATAATGTAATACGTTAATTTTGAAGGTTACTTCAATATGTCTTTGTGGAGGACAGAGAAGCTATTTTGCTATGTATGTATTTCTATTTTGGGTTTCTATGTTAGTATGTTAGGTGGAGTTATGTGCCTTTCTATAGACTCAAACCATGTATGCAAGAGTGGGTGTTACTTTTATATTTAGAATTACTACCTTCTTGGGACACACTTTTTGCTGGCATTGTCTTTACATATAGTATAAAAGACAACTATATCTACAGATCAAGCAGAGATGAGAAAATAACATCCTACACTCTGAAGACATGTAACATTTCTCTCTCTCTCTTCTTTTGACACGTGAAACCTTTCTGTTTTCTTCTGTTTCATATGTTTTACTTTACTTTAAGAAATAAAAAAACTTTACTGAAGTATAGTGACAGCTGAGAAGTGTATTTGGAACATTTTTGTGAACAATGTGGACCTGGATGAAGTATATTACTCTTTGACTCTAGCTACCAGGGGTGCTACCATTTTTGTGAACAATGCAGCTACCAGGGGTGAGTTTTTTTTTCTGTGTTTCTCACCTCTTGACAGCTTGTAGTTCAGCAAGGTAAAGAAAAAAAAAAGACCCATCTTGTATGAGGTTGATTGACATTACCATATTGACAGTGTTTTTCAAGTATTTTTAGATCCAGGAGGACTTCCGGTTAGAAAAGTGTGACGTTATGTACATGAAGATTTCTGCCAAGGTTATAGTCCCTGCAAGAGGAAGCTGGTAGCCAGGACACGTGAAACGTGCTCACAGGATATGGAGGCCATAGGACAGTGCTGTAAGAGGGACTAAGATTTCACGTTATTTTTTAAGGCCCACCATTGCAGGTAACCCAGCAGATGTTCCCTTTGGATGAGGCAAGTTTGGAAGTTGGATTCTGAATATTGAAGACAGAAGTACAAGGACAAAAGAAAGAACAAAAGGCAAAAGAAAAAAGACACTACTCATCTCTTGTTTTTCTTTAAGTGTGCGCAGGACTGTGATTCTTAACAGGGGCGAGTGTGTTTGTTCAAATAAGCAGATAAAATGGAATGGTTAAAATCTCAAGCTCAGAAGTATAAACATGTCCCTGTACTATCGGGAATTGATACATTCCATATATGGAATAGAGACATGCAGTGGTTTATGGAACAATGTCAGAGTGTAGATATGTTCTTTAATGCACAAACAACTAAGTTTAATGGAAAGAACTGTATGCAAATGAGATAAATGGAAAAGAGATGAGGTTGCAGGAAACAATAAGTTAATGATTGAGCAATTTTTACAAAAGTTTCCAAACTTGGATTTGTTAATAAATTAAAGGTAGTAGATTGTCCTAATTTACCTGAGGCTTCCCAGCAAATGTTGAAACGTAAATGTTTTGCGCAACCTGAAGTTTCTAAAGATCAACTGTTAAAAGTCTTTGCAATAAGCAGTTCTGGTAAGAATAAGAGCTCTGGTTGTGAGAGGAGTCTTTCCCGAGGAATTGGCCAATCATTGGCGGGCCCTAGTCTGTGGGTGTCATGAGAAAATCAGCCTCCAAACTATTTCTTTGTTTTTTTTTATAATCAGGAAAGTCAAATTAAGAAGCAGTGTACACTTTTTTTTGCAGATGTACAATGAAAATCTGTCAAAAACTTAAAAAATGATAAATCAATAAACAAGATTGTTACCAACAGTATAATGGGATACAAAGTGTGACAGCTGCCACTGACAGTAATAGATTATCTTCTGCGCTCTCTGAAAAGAGTTTGACATTTAAGGCATGCACTATCAGACCTTACAGAGCAGCAAAGAACCAGTTACACAAACTAGCTAGCTATCCCATGACTGTTTTCATTTCTTCTGTGGCTCAGAGAATGATTTTTGTTTCAATCCTTTCAGATACATGAAAGAGGGTCCACAGACGAAACGAAAAAATAAAATAAAAATATTTAAAAGGTACTTTTACCTACTAATGTAATTATTTTAAGAATATTTTTAGGCCTTGTCAATTTTTCTCAAGAATTCTTTGCAGACAAAGCATCTGTCTGAGTAAATCCAATGAATTATGGCGGCTTACTGAGGATATAGGGTAAATATTTTTAATAATAGGAGAGGCCTTGTATACAATCATTTGAAGATCTATAGAAAGTCCTTATAAATTCAGTAATTCTGATTCATGCAGATCTCTCTCAGCCATTTTACATTTAAGTGTACGTGGGTGATAAGACAATTTTATGAGTACTTTTAAAAAATGTGTTACGAGAGCATTGTATAATGCTATAAGTCAGACACATTGTGAATTTTGCACCACTTGTTTTTGCTAACACCTCAGGTTACACTAAAAGGTATTATTTCAAAGAAAGGCAAGGGGTGTTAATTCACAAAGGTTTGCCTAGTGACAATTAAATCTTGAAGAGAAAGGCTTGTCAGTTGAAGTGAGAGAAAAATATTTCTTGCCTCAAATGATGCAATAGGAGAGACAGAGCCACAGTTGTGTAATTGAACAATAAAGAGTCACTCATATAATGGACATTTCACGGGAGGAAATTTCCTGTGCCTACATAGATGGATCCAGATATTGACACAGTGGAGGGTATGTGATGGGATTTGCTGTTTGGATTCCGGATCAGCAACTTTTGTTACAATATACGCTTCCTGGATATATGTCTGCACAAAGATTTGAACCTGAGGATGCCTTGTGTTTGTTCTACAGTCAGAAGACAGAGCACTGAATATTTTTTAGTAACAGTGCAAATGTGGTTCATTCACCCACACTTTCTGTTTCTATATGGTCCATGAGAGGCATGGTTGGTTCTCAAAAATAATCCACTTCAACATGATCAGGTTTCTTTCAGAAATAAAACATATAGGAAAGATCAAAACCAAATCAGTGGCCTCTTTGCAAAATTAAAGCAATTGTGAGTGTAGTAGTCAAAAGAAAATAAGAATCTGATAAGGCTACTTCTTTACAATATTTAATTCAGTCACAGGCTAAAGAGGGGGACCCTGAAATTTTATGTTAGTTAGAATAAGTGCAGACTGATAGTGGAGATAAAATTGATTGCAAAAACATTGAAGGTTAATTGGTTAATTATATTTCAACAATAATGGCTAGAACACTTTCGAAATTGAATTATTGTCTTTTTGCACATCCAGTAGCTGATTATTTTGCATGAGCTAATGGAAGTACATTTTTGAAACACTCATTTTTAGAGCCCTTTGTCATCAAACTTTGGAGTCTTGTTTTATTTGTTTATAGAACAATCCAAAAGGAAAAGGTAAACCTTAACTAAAGATTGCGTGACTAATTTCATAGATAAAGGTTATAGTTTACTAGTTCCAGAGACAGCAATCCACATCCAAATAATCTTGAAAGAAGTGACAGGTAACTACATATACAACATTTATCTTTAGTTAATGAACAGGATGAAGGTCCAACGGGTTTCACAGAGCATAGGTTATACTTCGCTTCCTCAGGGACCCTCAACATCAACCAGATTGTCATATAGACTTAAAAAAGAAAAGAAAAACATATTATATATACAGAGTCATATTACATATAACAAACTGTCCCATTCGACTGAAAAGGTATTACTGTGCTAACCAGTTGCATAGAAAAGAGATCACTGGGTTAGCCACACCTGCTCAGCACACATCGGGCTCATATAGCAATCATGTAGCCTCCTACCCGCAAGCAGGGGCATGTCTGATGAACACTGGACTGTACTTGAGGAGATCAAGCAAAAATGGATGGAAACGGGAAACCTGGTCAAAAGTATTGTAAACAGTTTGAACTGTGTAATGCATTTGGGGATTCACAGCCCTGAGAAAAGTAGGAGGAAAATAACCAGTTGTAGATGGCTGCAGAAAAACAGAATCACATCTGCAAAATAAGCTACAGTGCCAGTCTGTCTATCTATCTTTCTATATATATATATATATATATATACACACAGTATATATATATATATATATATACACAGTATATATATATATATATATATATATATATATATATATATATATATATATTAGTCACCTAAAACCCAGGCCATACTCCCCAAAGGAAGGCATATAGGTTGTATCATTGAGAGGAGTCACCCCACCCCCACCACATAAAAAATATATATCCATCCTGCTACCAAGTGCATGCGTTACTAAGCAGTTCAGCCAATAAGGGCCTGACTGCACTTCTAATATCCCACATTGCCAGGATTTCTAGCTAAATATTAATGCCATCAACTGAGTATATTACAGAATCTATTCCCTGGGTACTCATACAAACAGCACCATATACAGTATAGGGATTTTTATGAATGTCCCATATAAACAATCAAATATATAAAATAGTGATGCGCCAGATAAGTAAACAATAATGAAGTGAAAAAAAAACAATATCAGTGTACAATCAATGAAAAAATGATGACAGCATACAATCAGTGAGAAATAAATGTCCGTATAGTGTCCATATAATAAATAGTGCACAGTGTCCGGAGTGTTTCAAAGAAACCAATATTCACAAATATCCACAAAACACCTCTGTGTGTGAATCCCTTCACCGAGTGAAATGGTCTCTCACCTCAGCCAAAGACCCAGACGGGTCAGCACCAGCTTTAATCCACATATAGGGACACAAACCAAGGGGGCTCTATCCAGCTTCTCACCTCCGGATTAGTAGGCATATATATGGGGACAAATGAAGAACATATCTAGTGCTCTCTGCTTTAGATTCAACAATTTTATTAGCGAATAGTGGTAGTTGTACTCACATTAGCAGGCACTCAGCAGTGCTTGCCTGTGCGGCAGATATCGGTACCCAGAAGAGACTCGGCGTCAGGTGTGCAGGCTCCGCCCCTATATGCGTTACGTCAAAGCTTCAGTGTAGCGTTGACTTCTTCGGTAGGGGTCACCCCTATTGAAGAAGTCAACGCTACACTGAAGCTCTGACGTAACACGTATAGGGGGCGGAGCCTGCGCGCCTGACGCCAAGTCTCTTCCTAAACTCTTCTAAACTCGGTAAATATATCAGAAAAACCCCAACAGAATATCCCCCATCTGCAACATCAAAAGTAAACTACCTTTGGTGTCCACTCAAGTATGGGTGACCATCTCCTAGAAGCCATGTCCAGCATCTGAAGCTGCCTACCTCCTTAAATAGCCCAGTCCCCCCGGAAGTGACAAGGTCATCATCCGGCCTACTACCTCACATCCGGCGCAGCGCAGAATTAGTAATTGTATTGTATAATAATTAGCTATATAATTGTATTTTAGTAATTAGCACAGTAATACCTCTTCAGTCTAATGGGAGAGTTTCTTATATGCAATATGACTCTTTATACATACTGTTTTCCTTTTCTTTAAGTCTATATGACAAACTGGTTGATGTTGAGGGTCTCTGAGGAAGCAAAGTATGAACTATGTTCTGCAAAATGCATTGGACCTTTTTTCTATTCATTAACTAAAGATACATGTTGTATCTGTAATGAACCATCACATCAATTGAGTCTGTGCATATTTAATCCTTTTAACTAATTTTGTACAATAAACAACATATTTTATATATGTTGTTGTCTTGTGCTCATCTCAACTGACAGTCCCCCACAAAGTCTATTGTTCTATTGGAAGTAGTTGGTTTCCACCTCACCATCTGACTTTTATTAAAAAAATCTTTAATTTACATGCTGTATTTTAGCTTAAGAGCTTTAGTATTTTCTAGTATAGGTTTGTCACTTTTTGAGTTGATGACAGGACAAAGAATGTTTATTATTTTATGTTTTGAGATTAGCATACTTAGATATTAATAATCTGTTGTATAGAAAGAAGTGGTTGCAAACATTGCAACAACAGGTACAGGAACTTCAGAAGATTGCTGCACAAAATATGGCTAGACCCTTGCTAGATTTAAATAGAAATTATGTTTTGAATAAGATTTCTACTTCTGAGTATGTCAAGAAATGTTATTCCAGCACCTCAAGTAATGGTTAAGAATTATAGATCTGAAGGTACTTGGGATGCCAACTGGGGGGTATTTTGTTATTCTTAAGTTAATTGGGACTATAGTTCATTTTTTGTTTAAAGAATGGGTAAACAACGCAGAAAGGTCTATGAGCCTAGAATGGTCCATATTGATCAATGAATACTTAAGAAAAACATATAAATTTTATGATAAGAATTCGATACTTGTTTTTAAATCCTCTTCTAGATATGTCTTTTGTTTCTAAGTTTAAGAAAATTTATTTTATTTTTTCTGGATTTTTGAATTCTCTTATTTTAGTATTATTATTATATTATTATACAGGATTTATATAGTGCCAACAGTTTGCGCAGCGCTTTACAATATGAGGGAAGACAATACAGTTACAATACAATTCAATACAGGAGGAATTAGTTAGAGCTTACAATCTAGAAGGGAGGGTCAAAAGGCAATAACTGTGGGGGATGGAGAAAATGGAAGCACAGTTGTTAGGTGTGGGTAGGATAGGCTTCTCTGAAGAGGATGGTTTTCAGGGATCCTCTAAAAGCTAATAGAGTAGGAGATAATCAAACATATTGGGGTAAGGAGTTCCATAGGTTTGGAGAGGCTCTGGAAAAGTCCTAGAGGCGAGCATGGGAGGAGGCGACGAGGGACCTAGAGAGCAGGAGGTTTTGAGAGGAATGAAGAGAGCGATTAGGTTGGTATTTTGAGACTAGACTAGTGATGTAGCTGGGGGCTAAATTGGGGATGGCTGTGTAAGTTGTTGTAAGTATTTTGAATTTAAGTAATACAGTTATTGAATGTGGGGCTTGAAGGAGAGTTCAGAGTCCAGGAGTATACCTAGGACCTTGGCATGCAGGGATGGGCTGATAGTTATGCCATTGATTTTGACAGTGAGATCAGGGGAAGGGGCACGTGGTGGAGGAAAAATTATAAGTTCGGTTTTGGATAGACTGAGTTTGAGGAAGTGATGTGACATCCAGATTGATATATCTGCAGTAAATTAGTGATACGCGAGGAGACTGTGGGAGTGAGCTGAGGGGTGTATAAAAAGATTTGGGTATCGTCAGCTTAGAGATGGTATTGGAAGCCTTGGGAGGCTATCAGCTGACCCAGACAGGAGGTGTAGATTGAAAATAGGAGAGGTCCAAGAACAGAACCCTGAACACCCCAACAGAGAAAGGAAGAGGAGAGGAGGAAGTAAAATTGTAAGTAATGCTAAAGGTGCAGTTGGATAAGTAGAAAGAGAACCAGTGAAGAGTACAATCACAGAGACCAAAGGCAAGGAGTTTTTTCGAAGGAGGATGGGATGGTCAACTGTATCAAAGGCAGCATAAAGGTCTAAGAATAGGAGTACAGAATAGTGTCGAGGGTATACTATGACCATGAGATAAGCACAACTAAACTTCTATTTGTCACAATTTTTTGTTTTTGCTCTCAACATTACTTCCTTTCTAATTGTATTACCAAGGACTATAATTTTTTGGGTGGACTTCAACCTTTTCCTCATATGGACTTGTTTCCTAAGAGACATTCTGATCGTTCGATCATTATGAGAGGGGGAGTTGGGATGTGATTCTCATATATTAATTTTTTTTTTATGAATTGTCTGATATAGGAGAATATGAGTGCTTAGAGCTTGAAAATATTTTACACATTGTGTTGCTTATTCAAATAGAATGGGTTATACAGTTATGGGAATATTATGTGTAAAATCTGCTGTATTAATCTTCATGGTAGTGACAAGATGGAAGAAAACATAAGTGACTCCGTGTTGATATTGAAATCTGATACTTTCTCTTACACAACCTTTGTCAGTCTAGTAGATCCTTGTAAGATTGATATCACAGCAACAGCTAATAATAGGTTTACTAGTTTAGTTTACATTATAGTTGTTACATCTAGATTTCTCAATTATTTTACAGAAACACATATTATTATAGACTTGTACAAATAGAATTTAATTTATTTTACTAATTTTGTTAGAACACACACAACTTGGTAAAGTTAGATGGATAATGTGGGTTGCTATAACAAGGATGTACAAAAATTGTACATTTGAAGCTTTAATATGAATTAGAGAATAGTCTTATCTTATTTTAAAAAGAATAGATTTAGGGATTTTACACCACGACTTAAGGATATATACTTCTATTGAAGAAGATGCCAATTATATCTAGATGAAAAAAGTACATACAGGCTTGTGTTGAAGAGAAGGCTCTGATTTAATGTGTTCAAACAGAGTTACTGTTGAACTAAATAATACGGAATGTTGAAAAAAGAGCATAGAAAAGAGTTGCTTGCTGGTTATAGATAGATAGATAGATTATATAAAAATGAATATGGCAATTGAATAATGGAGAGTTATGATTACATATCATACTTATAATTGTTCGGTGTGAAAGATAATGTAAAAAGGCATATATCATACGAATTATTTAGATATAGAAATGTCCTGGGGTGGAGAGATTTTATTTATTAATTAATAATTTAT
The DNA here is from genome assembly GCF_965119305.1 of Pelophylax lessonae. NCBI lineage: Eukaryota > Metazoa > Chordata > Amphibia > Anura > Ranidae > Pelophylax > Pelophylax lessonae. The sequence goes on from NC_138771.1 coordinate 238,354,090, forward strand.
GTTACAGAGAAATTTTATTTTACAGATCCAAGATATTATTTATTTCTTCCACGCATTAAAATAGGAAAATAGTTTTATGATACAGTCGAACATGTAAGTTTTCCAAAAAGTTAAACAAATGTATGAAATAGAAGGAAGAAAATCTTTGACGATATTACATCAGTTGGACGGAAAACTAACTAAAATGTATAAATAATATAATGATTTATAGTCTCTTGATGGAATGAAATAGTTACATTTTTCACAGGAAAATCTCCAGGTTTTGGAGAACTGCTTGTGTACATTATCTAACATTATCTAACATATCCAATTTTATTGAGACTATCACAAACACAATGTCTCCTGCACTTAGGAAAATAGCTCCTCCAGATGGGAATGTTTAAATCTTCATTACACTTGAAAGCGGATATAACCCCCGAGGGGTCTTCAGTTTCTGTTCGATCTGTTATACATGTTGACACAAATTGGATGGAACTATGCTGAGATCTGTGAAGTGCTTTTAACAACTGCAGCTTTGTGAGTATAATACTTACCATGTTTTTAATAAAATAAATTATTTGTCTCAGGATAATGCACTAGGTCGGTGCACCCTATGTCTGTTTTTAAATCCAATTTTATTATTGTTTATTGCATTGTTTGTTATATTTTGGTTGCATTGTAAAAAAGAAAAAAAATAGACGATCAGAGACATTTCTTATGTAAGATGAATGCTTTTTTATTAGTTGATTATAGTGCATTGAGGGAGAATTGTTAGAGATTTAGAGTTTAACCACTTTGCCACTGAGTACCGTAGTACTACTGCGGCAAATTGGCTCGTTATCGTCTGACGACGTAGACCTACGTCGTCAGACACTCCCCCTTGTGGGCAGCGCTCGCGCGCCGCCGGAGGCTCGCTCCCGCTGTATTCAGTCACAGCGGGAGTTGGACCAGGGGAGGAGCAGCGGCGATCGCTGCTGCTCTGCCCCGATCGCCGGGGATCTAGTGTGGAGATCCGCCCGCCTGTGTAAACACAAGCGGGCGGATCTCCCAAGTGACAGGGAGTGACAGATCGGAGTGTTCAGCATAGCTGAACACTCCGATCTGTCCCTGGCTCACACAGTCACCTCCCCCCCCCCACACGTCAGTAAGTACCAGGCATACATTAACCCCTCCCTCTCCAATAAAATTAACCCCTTCCCTGCCAGTGTCATTTTTACAGTAACAGTGCATATATATAGCACTGATTACTGCAGTAATGTCACTGGTACCCCCAAAAGTGTCAAAAATGTCAGTCAAGGGTCCGATCTGTCCGCCGCAATGTCGCAGTCCCGCAAAAAAAAATCGCAGATCACCGCCATTACGCCTTAAAAAAAAACACCAAAAATGACAGAAATCTTTCCCTTTGTTAGTAAACGCAATAACTTTTGCGCAAACCATTTAAAATACGCTTATTGTGAATTTTTTTTACCAAACATATGTAGCAGAAAACAAATTGGCCAAAAATTTAAAAAAAATTTGATTTTTACATTTTTTGGGGGGGGAATTTCATATAAAAAAATGTGAAAAATATTGTTGTTTTTTCAAAATTTAGGCTCTTTTTTTGTTTATAGCGCAAAAAGTAAAAATCGCACAGGTGATCAAATACCACCAAAAGAAAGCTCTGTTTGTGGGAAAAAAAGGATGTAAATTTTGTTTGGGTATGGCATCGCATGACTGCGCAATTGTCAGTTAAAGTCGCACAGCGCCGCTTCGCAAAAAGTGGCTCAGACGTACGTAAGACAGCAAAATGCTCTAGTGGTAAAGTGGTTAATATTATTTTAAATGATAAAAGTCTCTGTAATACATATGAATGTTATAATGTAATTTGTTAGTTTTGAAGATTACTTCAATATGTCTTTGTGAAGGACAGAGAAGCAATTTTGCTATGTATTTCTATTTTGAGTTTCTATGTTAGTATGTTAGGTGGAGTAATGTGCCTTACTATAGACTCAAACCATATATGCAAGAGTGTTACTTTTATATTTAGAATTACTACCTTCTTGGGACACACTTTTTGCTGACATTGTATTTACATATATTATAGAAGACAACTATATCTACAGATCAAGCAGAGATGAGAAAAGAACATCCTACACACCGAAGACACATAACATCTCTCCCTCTCTGCTTGAAACCTTTTGTTCTGTTTTGCATGTTTTGCTTTACTTTAGGAAATTAAACAACTTTCCTGAAGTATTGTGACAGCTGAGAAGTTTATTTCGAACAGGGAGGGCTTTGAGCATTTTTGGAGGGGGGGGGGGTGTCTTTAAGTCATTGGCTATAATTTTTTTTTACACTTAAGTTTCACTTTTATCATTTGGGGACAAAAGGTCCCCTATGTGTACTATTTTGGCATGATAGGTTCTTTTTAGTTTACCTACATCCAATAAAGTAGATTTAGGGTTCTTCAGTTTCAGTGGCTGGGGAAAGTGACAGCAGAAACTGGAAGTGATATTTTTTACGCATCGCTTCCATGTTTTACTCAGCAGGGGAGTTGGTCTCCCTCCTACTTACCCAGCAGCACCTGCCATGCCACTCTAGGGTCCACTGATAGGAGCATGGAGCCCGAAGAACATGGGTGGGTGCAGGAGGGACAAATGTTCTGAAAATGTGTGCAAGCAATTAGGTGACTGCACAACAGCCCAATTGCTTTCATCTGAAATCTTTCCTATGCAGATAAAAGTGAGCTGCTTAGTTCAATAACTGTAAGACTCAGATATCCTTCCAAAAAATCTTATGCTGACTCTATATTTCAGCCAAATGCTATGCACAAGTACTTACCTGCATTTTTATTTTTTATATGCTTAGGGATCATGCATCCCCTTGCCTTCAAATTCTCAAAAAAAAAAAAAATGACTATGCATTTTAGCCCAAGCAGAGTCTTTTTCAAGTCATAAAACAAATAGTCAGAACAACCTCTGTAGGGGAGGAAAGCATCAACCAAAGCACAAATTAAAATGTAGCCCTGTGATAGCCAAACTGATTTACAAGCAACACCATCAGTATAACACAGCTGTGCTATGTGTAGAAATAATAGATAAATATAGAATAGAATAAATATTCATATATAAATATATAGCTCACATAGTTAGATGTCAATTTGAAATATAACAAAGTCTATATTAGAATACAGTGCAACACCATCAGTATAACACAATTGTGCTATGCGTAGAAATAATGGATAAATATAGAATAGGATAAATATATGTAAATATTTTTATAAAACAAATCTATATTAAAATGCACTGGGGAAGATTGACTAAAAATGGTGCACACAGAATTTGGTGCAGCTGTGCAGAGTAACCAATCAGCTCTTAACTTCTGCTTGTTCAATTCGGCTTTGCCAATAAAACCTAGAAGCTAATACTACGCATATCCTATGCACAGCTGCACCAAATTCTGTGTGCACCAGTTTTAGTAAATCTCCCTCAATAAGTAAACAACAAGCATTTATGGAACAAGCATTAAAACAAAGCCGCCTGCCTTTCTCCCTCTGTAACTGACGATCGCGAGTGACCGGCGGACATCGAGACATTGGGATCAGAGTGAGCGAGCGGGGTCGGGAGCGCGCCTCTGGAGGCGCGTGCTCGCCCCCTATTAGCTCCCAGGCGAGTGACCGGTACGTCACTTTGCCTGGCCGGGGCTGACCGCCGCAGTATATGTACTTGCGGCGGTCGGCAACCGGTTAAAAGGGATCAACTTAATTGAACCCACTATTGATAAGTAAACTAATGCAACACATTTATGGCTTAATGTTCTAAAACAACATTCAATAATTAATTAATGTATCCAAAGGGTTTCTCTATATGCAAGATTATTACTTCTGTCCTCTTCTCTCTTACTAAGTAGAACGCTCACAGTAGCTTGAACATGTAGGCTTGTAATGTTCCCCTGATGAATATTAGGGAAATTTCTGGAGACATTAGATGGGTTAAAAAATGTAGGACTAGTTAACTCAGAAATATGTTCCCTCTTTCTTTTCTTAGGGAATGTACAGTAGACCCAATATATTACATGTTACATTTCAAGTAAACATCATTTATTGTGAAGAATATATGCATTCATATTTTTTTTTTAGTTCTTAGTGACTTGTGATACAGAATTCTGACCTACTTTCACATACTGTATTTGCAACAGGTACATTGTTGTCCCCTGCATCTGTAAGTGCACTTAGTATCCAACCATGTACACCTCTTGTGTTCTAACCTTGTACCTCAAGAAACTTGGAAACAGCAAATTTCCTAATGTACTCACTTTTGTTGCCAGCCGTTTAGACATTAATGACTGCATGTTGAGTTATTTTGAGGGGACAGCAAATTTACACTGTTATACAAGCTGTACACTCACTACTTCATTGTAGCAAAGTGTCATTTCTTCAGTGTTGTCACATGAAAAGATATAATAAAATATTTACAAAAATGTGAGGAGTGTACTCACTTTTGTGAGATACTGTATGTATAGAAATAAATATATATATATATATATATATATATATATATATATATATATATATATATATATATACATATATATATATATATATATATATATATATATACATATATACATATATACATATCAGGAAAAAAAATAATATGCCTGTTTTTTTTACTACTATTATGGAAAGAAATATCCATATCCTGCAATATATATATATATATATATTTTTTTTTTTTTAATAAGTTGCGATCTAGATTTACTGGCCACTATTTGCTGGGCACTGTTTGCCCCCCAATTTAGTTATCCTCTATATTTAAATCTAATAGTGGGTTTGCTTCCCATCAAATATGTGGACTCTTCAGAGTAATTGCATTTCACAGAATCCAACTCTTCTACGGGTATCTAATGTATGTATGGCAGCTTCATCTCTTAAAAGGGAATTATCTGCTGTTGCCTTCTTACAGGAACTTGTTACAATTTTCTTTCCCCCCACATCGCCCCCTAGTGTAAGATCCAAAAAATCAATACATTGCTTATTCCAAGTAGAAGTAAATACAAGATTCTCCTGGTTGTTTTTGAGGTAAGCCAACATCCAGAGAAGATCCATATCTTAGAGATTAGCATTTCTGACTTGCAGCACTGAGGTGCCTGGTTAGAATCCTGGTCCTGACACTGGCGTGGGCCAATCTGGGACAGGGAAAGGAGGGGAGCAGGGGTAAGGTCCAATGAGCAAGAGGGGAGCAAATGGAGGGTTACCGAAAAAGGTGGGGTGGTGAGAGGAGCCGTGATGTTGGGGTTGGGGCAGTGCAGTGACAGGAGGGGGAGGTGTGGCATGACTCATGAAGGTGAGGCATTAGAGAAGTGATAACTGTGCAGAGAGAAATGTGGAGAAAGGTGTGTATACATGTATATATGTGTATGTACAGAAGAGAGAGAGAAAAAAATGTGAATAGTGTACATGAGGGAGAGAGAGAGATAGGAGTGTGTATAGTGTACAGGATGGAGAAAGAGTGAGAGAGAGAGAGAGAGGAGTGTGTACAGGAGAGAAAGAGAGAGGAGTGTGTGTATAGTGTACAGGATGGAGGGAGGAGAGTGTATAGTGTACAGGAGGAAGGGAGAGAGGGAGAGATGGAGAGAGGGAGGAGCGTGTATAGATTACAGGAGGGAGAGAGAGAGGCCTGCTGATCCCATCCTATGCCTTGCTGACCCCATCCTCTGTCCCACTGACCACATGCCCAGCCTTACTGACCATGTCCTCTGCCCCCCTGACCCCCTGATCCCCATACCCTGCCCCACTGACCCCCATCCTCTGCCCTGCTGACCCCATTCTATGTTGTGCTGACCCCATCCCCTGCCCCACTAACCTCATCCTCTGCTCTACTGACCCCTGTCCTATACCCTGCTGACCCCATCCTCTGCCCTGCTGACCCAATCCTCTGCCCCATTGTACACATGTAGCTCAATGGGGCTATGTAAAGGTAAGCCAATGAGGAAGGAGTTGCAGTAGTCGAGCTGAGAGATAACCAGGGAGTAATTTAGGAGTTCTGTGCTGTCATTGGTTAGGAAGGGGTTTATTTTGGAGATGTTGCAGAGGTTGAGGTGGCAAGCTTTAGAAAGTGATTGGGTGTGGGACTGAAAGGAGAGCTCAGAGTCCAGAATTACATCTTGCACCCTAGCATGCAGGGATGGGTCTATGGTTGTGCTATTGATCTTGACAGAGAATTCAGGGAAAGGGGCACACAGAGGGAGGATATATTATGAACTTGGTTTTGGGCAGGTTGAGTTTGAGTAAGCAGTGTGACATCCATACTGATGGTCAATAAATTAGTAATGCGTCAGTGGTTTGATTTTGTGAGCTGAGGGGTAGAGAGATATATTTGGGTGTCAGTAGCATAGAAATCATATTGAAAGCCATGAGAGGCTATCAGTTGACCAAGGGAGGAGATGTAGATCGAGAAGAGGAGAGGTCCAAGAACATAACCTTGGGGGACCCTGACGGAGAAATGGAGAGGAGAGGAGAGGAGGAAGTCGAATTGTAAGTGACACTGAAGGTGTGGTGGGATAGGTAGGATGAGAACCAATGAAAAGGACAGTCATGAAGACCAAAGGAGTAAAGTTTTTTGAAGAGGAGGGGGTGGGCAACTGTATTCAAGGCAGCCGAAAGGTCCAAAAGCAAGAGTACAGAACAGTGTCCAATGGTTTTAGCTATTAGTAAATCATTTGTGAGTTTTAGAAGAGCAGTTTCTGTGGAGTGTTGAGGACAAAATCCAGACTGAAGGGGATCAAGAAGGTTAATCTTAATGAGGTGGTCGATCTGTAGGTTGTAGACCAGATGTTCAAGGAGTTTAAAGGAGAAAGGGAGCAAGGAGAAAGGGCATAGGTTGCTAAGATTGGTGGGGTCCAAGGAAGGCTTTTTAGGTATGGGGGTGACTAGTGCATGTTTTAGAGAGTTGGGGAAGATGCCAGAAGAGAGGGAGAGATTAAATATGTTAGTTAGAGAGTGCAGGATAGAGCCAGAGGGTGACCGCAGTATTTGAGAGGGAACAGGGTTCAGGGGGCAGGTGGTTAGGTGGGTGTTAGAAAAACCTTTAGCAACCTTGTCTATAGTAGCGTGGTTGAATAAGGGAAGCATTGAGTGTACCTGTAGACATGAGGTGTTGTTGGGGTGAAATAGGGAGGGGGGGTATCTGTAGAGTACAGTTTTCGGCACAAATTCTATCAATCCTATTTTTGAAGTGATTGGCTATCTCCTGGGCAGTGATTAGTGAGTGATTTAGTGGTTAGAGGCAGTGCAGGGAGAAGTAGAGAGGGAAAGGTAGAGAAGAGCTGATAGGGACAAAGGTGTTAAGGAGAGGTGTTAAGAAGAGTGAAAAAAATATGTCTGCTTGGCATTGTGGAGGCAAGAATTGTAATTTTGGTGGGTAGATTTATATTGTGACACTTAGGGCCTAATTCACTATAAGTTTGGAGTAGAGCTGCTCACTTCTCCAAAAATAACTCTAGCCTAAACTCATTAACATCTTAATTAGGTGAAGTTGCTGGAGTTAAACCTTCAACTAGGTGCTATAGTGAGTTCGGGTTTGGAGTTAACCAATAGTGAATTCGGGTTTGGAGTTAACCGAATTCCGTTTGTGTTTTTCATAAAAGGAAATTTGTCTATTCTGAATCACTATTACACAGCAATGTCATCTATTATGGTTTATTTTATTTTTTAAGGTATAGTTATGTATCTTATGTGTTTTAACCTTTAGATTTACTAATAGCAGACTACACAGCTGTCTAATTAGCAATCTTCATTCTTTATTCATCTGAAACTTTCAGGCATGTCTGATTGTATTCAGCTCTTTGGTGTAGTGGTCTATGCTCATAGACAAATATTGCTAGGTCATGGGTTCAATGCCCAACCATGATAACACCCTGTGTGCTCACAGTTGTGTGTCATTATTTTTTTGCCACATAGTAATAAATTGGCTACATCACCTAAAATTGCATGTCAATGGGCATGTATATTCAAGAAACAGACATGCATATGTGCAGGGTGCAATTATGCATTTGCCAAGTTTCAGTATTTATTTACAGCTGTCTAAAATGTACGGTGATAGCATAGTTGGGATTTAAACCCATGCTCTCAGTGTTTATAGATAGAAGCACTAACCACTAAACCATTGAGCTGAGCATGATTACCCATGGAATATTTAGTCCCATGTTTCAATAGTTAACCACTTCCTTACAGGGCACTTACACCCCCTTCCTGCCCAGGCCAATTTTCAGCTTTTTATGCTGTTGCATTTTGAATGACAATTGCGCGGTCATGCAACCCTATACCTAACACAAATTTATGACATTATTTTAAAATAGTGCTTTCTTTTGGTGGTATTTGATCACTGCAAGGTTTTTTTTTTATTGGCAAAAAGAAGACCTAAATGTTTGACCCCTAAAAAAAAGTTTTTTTGTTTATGTAATAAAATTTGGTAAATCAATATGTTTTTTGTTGCACTGACGAGCATTGATGAGGCTGCACTGGCAGGCACTGATGAGACATTAATATGCAGCACTGATGGACACTGATAGGTGGCACTGATATGCAGCATTGATGGGCATTGATAGGTGGCACTGATGGGCAATGATTGGCACTGGTGGGCCGCACTGATAGATGGTAATGATGGGCAGTACTCATGAGGAGGGCACTAACAGGCTCCATGAGCACTGATTGGCATCAATGGTGGCATGGGTGGGCATCCCTGGTGGCCATGGGTCAGCAATCCCTGGTGGCTCTAGTGGCATCCCCCAAGGGTCTGCACTGGTTATCAATGCTCTGATTACAAGCACAGACCCCCCACACTTACTTTGCATATGAATGCCATTTCTTCATGGCTGAAAGTGGCCCTCACCATGATTAGCCAGTTGATTGTGACCACTTCCTGGAATGTGGGCAAACCCAATTTGGTGTAATTTCTGGTCCAGGGCGAATGCCTATGTGCCATTTGCAATTTATTTTAAAGGGATTCAGCTTTATTTTAAAAATGGTGCACACAGACAACTAAAATGTATTGGAAATGTTTTACCTAGGCCAGTGATGGTAATCCTTAATCCCACAAACACCCCCCCACACACACACACTCCCCCCCCCCCCCACACACACACACACACACTTCTCCCCCCCACACATACACACACTTCTCCCCCCACACATACACACACTTCTCCCCCCCCCTCACACACACTTCTCCCCCCCCCCCACACACACACACACACTTATCCCCCCCCACACACACACACACTTCTCCCCCACACACACACACGCACACACACTTCTCCCCCCACAAACACACACACACACTTCTCCCCCCCACACACACACTTCCCCCCCCACACACACACTTCTCCCCCCCACACACACTTCCCCTCCCACACACGCACACACACACATACACACACACACACACACACTTCTCCCCCCCCACACACACCCACACACTTCTCCCCCCCCCACACACACACAAACTTCCCCCCCACACACACACACACATGCACACACACTTCTCCCCCCCACACACACACTTCTCCCCCCCCCCCACACACACACACACTTCTCCCCCCCACACACACACTTCCCCCCCCCCACACACACACACTTCTATCCCCCCCCACACACACACACTTCGCTCCCCCCACACACACACACTTCGCTCCCCCCCCCACACACACACACACACACTTCCCCCCCACACACACTTCCCACACACACACACTTCCCACACCCACTCCCCCCTATACACACACCACCACACACCCCATCCCCTCCCATACACACACCCCATCCCACCCCCACACACATACACACATACACCCATACACACTTCGCTGGAGTAAAGGGAGAAACCATACCCCTGCCGCTGTACAGGGAGAAACCATACCCATGTTCATACTGTACTGGCATTGCACACACACAAAAAATACAAGAATGGATTACAATCAATAGACACAAAAGATATCTGAATTACATCCAGACAAATATGAAGAAAATAAAATAAAAAAATCATCCCCCCCCAAAACCCCCAAATCAAGTAATCTTTATTCAAATTACAGTGCAAAGATACAGCATATGATGAATAGATAGAGCTTACAATATCCAACAGTCAAGCACAATAAGTTTCAGACACCTTAGTATTAAGCATAAAACATGCCCAACATAATTTTATGGTTATTGTTTGCATGAGCCTACTTTTCCATTTTAAATACCATCAAATCACTAGAACATACAGCTACACAGAGGCATGAAAATAAAAAAAACACATGAATAGAGTGCATAAAGACACACTTTGCAAAAACACCAAACATTTAGAGCATAAAAAAATATTCATCCAACAAAATACACTTACTGCAATATGGGTCCTTAGGCATGCCAGCAAACCGACCCACCCCCAAAAGCAAATTCAGACATAAAGACATGTGGCCCTGTCAGAGGCCAAATGATCTGCTCTTAAACATGCCTTAATATAACCTTGGTTAAACTACACCCACCCAGTATAGGAAACGCCCAGCAAAGTAATTAATTGGGTCTGTTGCTTCTTAAGAAAAATCACCAGTTCACTAATGAATGAAAGTGTTTGTCAAAATGAAAAAGCCACTTTGTGCTCATGATGAGATTATTAAATGCATTTCTTATGGGTGTTGATTTGATGTAGTATTTTTGGAACAAAAAAACTGTGCAAAATAGCAAATGGTTGGAGCATGAGCAGCTGAACCCAGAAATCTTTCAGAAAAAAACAAAAAAATAAATATAAATTATATTTTGGGGATATATATATTATTGTTGCTTGTCATATAGAACAACAGAGACAGTTGTAAGTAGTTCAGGGATTTGAACACCCAAATACACTGTTGCACAGCAGATTTGCTAACCACTTAGCCCCCTGGTGCTCATGACATTTTTGAAAAGCATGTGTGATTTGTGATTTCTTTTAAAAAATAAATAAATAAATAAATAAAACAGGGACCAAAGGGCCGGCATAATGACATCATGGATCTCCAAAAATAATACAAATACAATGAGATCCATGATGACATTATGCCGGCCCTTTGGTCGGTCACAGATCACTTTCCAACAGCTGTGGATCCGGACACCAAGCAGATGGGAGCCCCTTGGTCCCTGTTCTCCTCCCATTCATTATGGGATTGCGTGTCGCCCGGCCGCGGCCGTAGTTTCCATCATTTCTGCCGTAGGTGCGGGCATAAGCAGTGCTTTGCGCCCGCATCGGAAGTGACGCGGGACACCTGACGATGTCTCACTTCCGGTGGGACCATCCCCATTTAACTGCCACGAGGCAAGGACGCCGGCGGTAACGGCAAATTTAGCCGCGAAAGTCGGCGTCCAAGCCTATGCAAGCATTTATGCCACACAGGTAGGAATTATTTTGGATCAATCTTATTTTTCTGCCAGCCTTGGTGTTTGTCACAAGGGGTCCTTGAGTAGGTATATCCAGGTGGGATTTACACTATATATACAGGGGTTTTCTCTCTATATGTACATTTCCCTGTGGGACCATGTACTCATTTCCCTACATTTTTTCCTTCAATCATTTTTACATAGTGTATATATTCTGCAACTAAGGGTGTACTAGCCTGCTAAGGCCTCTAATATATAATCAGCTATTAAGCCCCAAATGCAGCATTTACTGGGATATATTACAATTGATGACTAGGCATTTATTTATCTACTTATTCATTTTCTGACCATTTTTTACTATTTGGGCTATATACCCACTATACAATTGGGTTATATGGGCACAGCTGTTTTCAGCTGGCTTTACATGTAAAGCCCTTTATTGTCTGCGTTTCCTACTTCTAATCTAATTTTTCCCTCTAGATGTTGCCTTTCTCTCAAAATTATACATTTTGTCTCTTTTCAGAGATTACGGAGATTACGATCTCTCCCTTTATGTTTTTAACCTCATTATATGGGACGTCCTATCCCGCTGGATATATCTTTTTTGTTGGTGGTTACAACCCTAGGTTCAGGGACACATATGGGCTTGGTCCGGTCCACAATGCCATTTTGGCATCTTTGATCCCCTCCAGGGTCATACTTTTTGGAAGGTGTCTGCCTCAGATGATATGGCCGGCTTGATGTCATGGATGTCAATGTTGACCGTTTCTGATAGATAGGTGAGCATGTAAACATTGTTGAGTGTTTATGTCTTGTATGATATAAAGCACACTCTGGTTTAACCTAGATTAACATTATAAACAATTGTTTTGTATATTTGTTTATATGTTCCTCTTTTTTATGATTAGAGGGTACATCAATCAACCATATTGGTTCTTGAAGAAGCCATCTTACATCTAATTGGCGAAACGCGTCAAACCATATGATTCTTTATGATTGTATTTTGATATGCCTTTGACTCATTGTTTCAGATGTAATGTAATGTATTTAAGCACTTTCATGTTTTTATCTACTTAATAAAGTTCTTTGAATGTTTTACATTCATGTATGCTCACTACTGCCATACCCGATCCATTAAAGTCCCTTGTACTATTTGATCCACTGTACTATTTGATCCGACAATATACCTACAGTGAGATTTCTACCTTATTCTTACTGTTCAATTTAATTATGGATGTGGATATGGAATATACTCCTGTTTTCCTATAAACCTGACCTTTGGCCTATCTCTTGGTTACATAAATGAAAAACGTGATGCGCCAGATGTGCACAAAATAATGTTACTAAGTGACCGTATAAACAATAAAAGTGTCCATATATACAGTTCAAATAAGGCCGTGCTCAAAAAGCAATTCAAATAGTGCTGTGCTCAAGTGTCCATATAGCACTAAAGGAGCCTTGATCCCGTGAAAGATGATAACAAACACCAGTGTGTCAAATCCCTCCACCAGGAAGATTGGCCTCTCACCTCAGCATAAGACCCAAACGGGCCAGCATTAGCCTGTATGAAGATAATGGACTCCAGTGAGTGACTCTCCAGCCTTTCACCTCCGGAGGTCGCCGGGACATGCAGCAAAAATATAAGGCAAAAATCTAGTGCTCTCTGCTTAAACATTGGTAGGCTTTATTAAAGATAGGAAAATAACTCACATTTGTCAGGCACTCAGCCGTGCCTGCTTGTATGGCATTCAGTGTGTAGCTCTACCCGGAAGATGGTCGGCGTCAGGCACGCAGGCTCCGCCCCCTATACGTGTTACGTCAGAGCGTACAGCTACGTTGACTTCTTCGGTAGGGGTGGAATTTGCGTGTCAAGCCTCGCCTTACATCAACACAAGTAGAGGTGGATTGGCCAGCGATCGTTCGCCCCTTCTTCAGCTACTAGCAATGTGCGGGACACCGGAACCAACGATACAGCTATGTAATCTTCGGTGTCACTGGCTAGTGTAGCAAAGGGGGGGGCAATTGGAACATATAAATGTAAGCACCTACAATTAGAGACAACGCGGAGATCGCGTGTCTGGGCCGCCATCACTCGAGTATCGCTATTAAAAACATATTAATACACATAAAACCTAATTAAATCATTACATTGCCATAAAATTACATCGCCATTAATTTATAACCATAAAATACATACAAAAAAAATTGTTAAAAATGGATAAAAATAGATAAAATCAGCCCCGGATGATCCCTCTTCATACTGGTAAGTATTGGGGCACTATCTGCCGCTAATGAAGCAGTTGAGGTCGAAGTCTATATTCACCCCCCTGGGTGCTAATACTTTGGCCTCATATACCCAGAAGGACCCCCTTCTGCTTAACTGGCGAATATAGTTTCCCCCTCTACAGTGTGGTTGGACATGTTCAATACCCCAAAACTTTAAAGAATGGGGGTTTCCTGTCATGGACTTCTCTAAAGTGCCTCGAGACATTATGTGAGACTTAACCTTTTTTAATATTTTTTATATGTTCCCCTATTCTCACATTTAGGGGTCTAGAGGTGCGGCCCACGTATTGGAGTCCACAACCACACTCCATCTTTGATCTGGTATTCATTGCCTGTGCTATTGGATTTAAACGATTTTCTTTTCTTAATATTTTTTCTCGTTTGTCGACAGACTCCACATTTGCCACACGCATAAAATCCGGATAAAAACTGAAATACGGTATTTTTCATGGGTTTGGGGTGATCCACCACTCCCGGAGCCAACCTGTCCTTCAAAATAGGTGCTCTCCTATATATGAAGCCAGGTCTCTCCGGGAGGTGGGGTCCTAAAATTTTATCTTGTTTTAAAACGCCCCAGTGTTTTTTGATAATATGCTCAATCTGCCTATGTTTAACGTTAAAATCAAATACTATTTTAAAATCATTACCCCCCCTTGTTGGTACCCTTTTATTTTTTAAAAGGTCTTCCCTCTTTAATGAGGATACTTGTTGTAAATCAGAAGTCACTTTCTCCATATTGTATCCCTTTGCCTGAAATCGATCTACCAATATTTTGGACTGTGCAATATAATCATTCTCATTCGAGCAATTCCTCTTGATTCGGATGAGCTGTCCCCTCGGGATGTTAAAAAGCCAATTCCTATGGTGGCAGCTATCCATAGGCAAGTAGGAGTTTCGGTCGGTCGGTCGGTTTAAAAAAAATTTTTGTATGTATGCGACCTTCTTTTATAAAAATCTCTAAGTCAAGGAAATGTAATTTTTCCTTGCTTTCAGTCCATGAAAGTACAATGTTTCTATTGTTAAAATTCATCTTATCTTTAAAAATATTAAAAGATACCATATCTCCCTCCCAGACCATAATCAAATCGTCAATAAATCTTTTATAAAAAATAAGTTTGGGGGGTCTGTCCAATAAAATCTCCTCCTCCTCCCACTGAGCCATAAATAAATTGGCTACACTGGGGACAAATCTTGCCCCCATAGCCACGCCTTTGGTTTGTAAAAAGAAATCCCCAGCATACCAAAAATAATTATAATTAAGACAGAATTCCAAACTTTCCAAAAGGAATTCTACATGCTCAACATCCAGATCTGACTCATCTAGAGCCCATTCTGCTGCCTCCAGTGCAGCTTCATGCCCAATAATGGTGTTAAGAGAACCGACATCTGCAGTTGCTAGAATGCAGTTCTCTGATATGGATAAATTCTGTATGACATGTTTGGTGTCTTTGATGTATGCTTGCGTGCGGGTAACCAACGGCTGCAAATAAAAATCGATATATTTGCCCAATCTAGAACTAAGGGAGTCGATGCCATTAATAATTGGCCTCCCCGGAGGTTTCTCTACGCATTTATGGACCTTCAGGAGAAAGTATATGATTGGAGTTCTACAGGCAATGGGATTCAGGTAGAGTGCTTCTTTTTTATTTAAAATAGCATTACTTAACCCACTTTTGATCAGATTATCCAATTCACTTTTTTACTTGTTTACCGGATTCTGCCTTAATCGGGAATATGTACTCTGATCCGAGAGTTGCCTCTTCATCTCATTAGTGTAATATTCCGCACTCATGACAACAATACTGCCGCCTTTGTCCGCTGGAATTCACCAGTTGCTTATTCTTTTCCAAACTGGATATGACATTTCGGATCCACTGTGGATCCTGGATTTTCCTAACCTTCAGGTGCTCAATATCATGAGAAACCAAATTCTTGAACACCTCTAGGTATTTATTATGTTTGTTTGTCGGATTAAAGACTGACTTGTTCCTCAAAGTAGAATGATGTGATCTCTCACTAACATTAGGGCTGTTGTCTGGTTTGGCCAAAAAGTACTTTTTTTGATTTAGAGTTCTCATATATTTTTGCAAATTGACATAAGTGTCAAATTTACTTAGATTCTTAACCGGGGCATATTTTAACCCTTTATCCAGGACTTTCGTTTCTTCCCTACTCAGGGGTATTCCACTGATGTTAAATACACCTGCACCTATTGGCACTTGCTTTTTTTGGAAGCATCGGCCCGCTCTTCGTCCTCTTTGTCTTTTCCCCCAGATTGATTTCCAGTGGATCCCCTGTACCCCCAAAGGGCACTGGGTTTCCCTAAAAAAACATCTGGGGGATTTTTCTCGGCTGGCGGGTACAATGGAGAAAACCTATTCATAGTGGGGATCTCATATGAGGTAGATGGACAGGGGGAGTCATAACTGGATTCCTCCCTCCTTTCCCTATATTGATCCTGGGTACCCCTTGGTTCTTGGTGATACCAATTCCCTTTCACTTGTTGGTAAGGGCCACTATTATTCTTCCATTGTCCTCTGGCCCTTCCTCTGGGGCCACCTCTTCCTGCTCTTCTCCCCCTTCCATTACCTCTCTGTGGAGGATAATAGATGGGTGCAGGAGCTATATTCGGTTCACACCTTGCAGGAGCAGGTGGTGCTCTGCTCCACACAGGGGGTGTCATATTAACTCTTTCGGGTGTGGTATCACGAGATGGTAATGCAGAATTATTCTGCAAATCCTTTTGCCATTTAAATACCTCATTACTCCTATAGTCGTTCATATCTCTAATGAACTTTTTTCTATTCTTTTCTTGGGTTTCCTTATCTGTTTTTTCTAATTTCTTTCTAAGCTCACTTGCTAATTGATTGAACTCTGGTGAGTCCTTTAGAGGTTCTAACTTCTTTTTGAGCTCAGCAATATTTAGTTCTGCTGTTGCTAATTTTTTCCGTTTGCGTTTAAGCAAAAAATTCATAAGCTCCTGACCCTTTTGGTTAAAGAAGATGAACCATTCATTAAGTGAGTCCTCATCCTCAAGTCCATCATTAGGGGGAATATCCCACCTGAGGCGTCTTGGGGTGAGTTGGTGGGCTATATACTGCTCAAAAGAGACGATGTCCCACCAAGCCCTGGTTTTCTTTTCCATAAGGAAACCTAATTTTCTAAAGCTCTGCGACAAATCCTCATATTTGCCCCTATTTTTGTCCCCTGAGAATATATCATCGATTTTGATGTCTCTATTGTCAAAATAATCGAAAATCTCCATGGTTGCTGCTAATAGATAGGTGAAAGACTAAATGAATATAAACAAAAAACTATCAGCGCAAAACTGTGTAGGAAATTCACATAAAGTGCAATAAATATTGAAAAATCAATGTGCATGAAAAATCAATGTGCATAAAAAATCAATGTGCATAAACTATTTGACCGGCAGCATACACTAATCGTGTCCACACCTCACAATCAAAGAAATATAAATGAAAAACGTGATGCGCCAGATGTGCACAAAATAATGTTACTAAGTGACCGTATAAACAATAAAAGTTTCCATATATACAGTTCAAATAATGCCGTGCTCAAAAAGCAATTCAAATAGTGCTGTGCTAAAGTGTCCATATAGCACTAAAGGAGCCTTGATCCCGTGAAAGATGATAACAAACACCAGTGTGTCAAATCCCTCCACCATTAAGATTGGCCTCTCACCTCAGCATAAAAATGAAAGATCAAGTATAAGTGAAATTTTTCCTATAAAATTATCCGTGAATAATCAAAAAAATTGTTAAATATATACGTAAAGTCCCAAAAAAAATATATAAAAAGTGACTTCAGTGCTCAAAACATAGTGAATGTCCTTGATGACAAAAATTATATGGATCTTCAATACAAAAGAGATTGCTGTGCAAGCAGACCAGACGGGCTTCGAAACCCCCATGTACATGTCGCTGGGCACTGGACTGGCTGGAATGATTTGCCGTATAGGACATCTATGTCCACGTTAGCAATCCCATTACCCTGTGATAGTTTGAACTGGGATCTTCCAGGGACAATTTTGTCCCCAGAAGGATTGGGGTTTTGCTTTATCTGTGGATTAATTTATTTGACCTAAGGAGCCCCGGTCATCTTTCTACATTTTCCCTCCCTGTTTGGGCAGTCATGGATCTAAACTGATCACAAGTTTGGCAATGTATACTAAGTCTATCTGAGGGAATTTGATTCTATTTGTGGATAATTCAATCTACAACTGTCTCTGGACGCCCCACTGGCCCTTGCATATGTGTGACCATCTTTTGAATTGATTTTATTAACAACCCCATGAGCCTCTGTGAGTCTTCGGCACCTATTTTGCCCTGAAGAAGCCGCACAGGCGAAATGCATCGGTGATCCATACCCTGCACCACTATAGGCAAGCCCTATATATATATATGTGGAACTGGGTGTGGGTAAGGTGGTCTACAGAGGCCCACATTCATGGTTTGATGGATATGTGATGGTGGTTGTATTAATGTATGTTTGTCAGTTTTTCATTTTAACATTTGTATTTTGAAATAAAGGTATTTTTATAAAAACATTGTCTTGCTATTCTTTGTCTCCAGGGACGGGTTATACAGCACCGCTATAGCCCCCTTTGCTAGCTCTCCAACCAATTTTTGTATCTTCAATACAAAAGTGCACGTACTTTAGCATAATTTGATGTGACATCAATTCCTTTGTGAGTACATAAGCTGGATAACTTACCAGATGGAGTGGGTTCTATATACCATATAGTATTAGAACCATTCATGCTTGAAAAGCCCCCTGGGCTTAATAGGTATCCCCTTGTAGTGGTCCCACAATTGCAGATGGTTCTGCTGTATTCCGGGGTATCAAATGACGGTATCTTCTGCTCTCCTAGACAAACGTTGTCTGAGTTCCCAGGCTGAGAGAGAGAGCTCTAAACTTCGGAGGGGTTGGAAGACAGGGAAAGTGTGAAACTAATAAGGTGGTGATCAGAGGGAGAAAAAGGATTGTTGGAGAGGTTGCGCGGGGTGCATAGATAGGAGAATACAAGGTCGAGGGTGTTGCCATCAAAGTGAGTAGAAGGAAGCATGTATCCATTGTTTCAGGTCATATGAGGAGGTTAGACTAAGCAGTTTAGAAGTAACAGGAGTGTTAGTATTAACAGGAATGTTAAAGTCGCCGAGCATGATTGTGGGAATTTCAGAAGAGAGAAAGTAGGGCAGCCAGGCAGACAAATCATCAAGAAAAGTGTCAGGTCACCTGTGGCCAGGTGACAACTGCACCCTGTTGGGGACAGGGGTGCACCACAAGGTAGTGAACCCACTAGCTGACTGCTGCGGATGGACAGGAAACGCGAGCCCAAGATTCCCCAGGGCGCGGAGTGTAAGGCCCAGCAGGTGTTCACCAGAGCCTCTAATGATGAGGATGGCCTTCGCTGCAGCTGAACCCAGGTCGTGGCCCCTGGAGTCCCCCAGGTCACGCTCCGTAGGAAGAGAAGGGAAGCAGCCACTCAGGACACAAGGGATAGTGATAGGTCAGCCGAGGTCGGGGAAAATAGGCAGACGAGGGTAACCAAGAGACAGGCCAAAGGTCAGGTTTACAGGAAAACAGGAGTAGTCAGAGATGAGCCAAAGATCGGTACACAGCAAGGTAGACGTAGCACACGGCAGACAGGAATACAAGCTAACAAACAAAGTTGAACAGCAAAGCAGACCTGCAGTGCACTAGTTAATATAGACTTCCTGAATTGGCCTGGGGTGGAGCCATACAGGGAGGAGAGATGATAAAAGGCAGCCAGAAAGAGAGTCAGGCCTCTAATGGAGACATGGAGGAGAAGGTGAGCTGCCGGACACTATTGCATGTCCATGACCGCACCCTCCCTCTTACGAGGCCTCCCCCTTCCCCGCCTGGGCCCGGGTTTAGAGGGAAACTTCGTATGAAAGTTTTTTTATCAGTTTGAAACAAACCATATTCAGTTTAGTGTATGGACCAATGAATTTTGGAGCAAACTTCAGAGAAGGAACTCTAATCTTGATGTTCCTGGTGGAGAGCCAAACTTTGTCCCCTGACTGAAGAGAAGGCGGTTTACGCCTGTGGCGGTCAGCAAAGCTTTTGAATTTGTCGTCAGCTGCCTGGAGGGAATCATAAATGCCACTCCAGATAGAATTGAAGGACTCCTGAGCTGAAGCCAAAGCTGGGATATCCGGAGAACAGGTCATGGGAAGCGGAAGCTGAGGATGTCTTCCATAAACTGAGAAAAAGGGTGTTTTCTGCGAACTGGTATTTACGTGATTGTTATGAGAAAATTCCGCCCACAGAAGTAGAGAGGAAAAATCATCATGATGAGTGGAGTCTAAGGTGCGAAGAAAACCCTCTCACTCCTGATTGACCCTCTCCGTCTGCCCATTGGATTGAGGATGGTAAGAAGAGGAAAAATCCAAGGCAATATTGAGGGATTTACAAAAGGCTCTCCAGAAATGAGACATAAATTGAACGCCCCTGTCGGAAACAATATGAGAAGGAACCCCATGGAGTCGTGAAAATTTCTCGAATAAAAATGGGAACCAAGGCAGGAGCAGAAGGAAGACCAGGAAGGGAAACAAAATGAGCCATCTTGGAAAACCGATTGACTATCACCAAAATGACCGTATTACTGTCAGACAGTGGGAGATCGGTGATGAAATCTGTGGCAATATGAGCCCAGGGCTCCTTAGGAATGGGCAAGGGCATGAGGAGACCAGCAGGAGCTTGTGTGGAGGATTTAGACTGAGCACAGACATGACAAGCCTTGACATAGTCTTTGACCTCCGAGCGGAGATTAGGCCACCAGTAGTGACGGCTGGTGAGTAAGAAGGACCGGAGAGATCCAGCATGGCCCGCCACCTTGGAATCATGTCCCCAACGAAGAATCTTAGCTCTTAGCTTAATGGGGACAAAGGTCTTACCAGGAGGAATTTTTGAGTCCAGGGTGGTAGAATGGGCAACAATGCATGAAGTTGGTATAATTGGCTCAGGTTCAGGAGTGGACTCCTTGTCCAAAGTGTCAAAGGACCTAGAAGGCGCATCAGCCCGACCGTTGCAGGAACCAGGTTTGTACGTAATCGTGAAATTAAAATTGGAAAAGAAGAGACTCCACCTGGCCTGTCTGGAATTTAGACATTTAGCATTCTGTAGGTACTGTAAATTCTTGTGATCGGTGAAGATCGTTATGGAGTGGGGAGAACCCTCCAAAGTATGACGCCACTCTTCTAGCGCCAATTTGATTGCGAGAAGTTCCCGGTCGCCGATAGCATAGTTCCTCTCTGCTTGGGAACATTTTTTGGAAAAGAAGGCACATGGTTGACGTCTCTTCTCAAAGAGTTGAAGAAGCACAGCTCCCACCCCCACTGAAGAAGCGTCCACTTCAATAAAGAATGCATCCCCAGGATTAGGTCTCCTCAAGAGAAGCCCAGAGACAAATGCCTGTTTCAGATCTTGAAATTCAGCGACACCTTCAGGGGGCAAGACTTTGGCATTAGCACCCTTCTTGGTCAAAGCGATAATAGGCGTGGCAATGGAAGAGTAATTCCTTATGAACTGCCTATAATAATTTGTGAAGCCAAGAAAGCACTGTGTGGCCTTAAGGCTAGCAGAGAGAGGCCAGTTGGTAATGGCTAAGACCTTCCCAGGATCCATACGAAGACCCAAACTTGAGACAAAGCACCCTAGAAATAGGACCTCAGAACATTCAAAGGAACATTTCTCCAGCTTGGCATAGAGATTATTTTCTCTAAGGCGCTTGAGTACAGTGCGGATATGGTTTCTGTGGAAATGCAGATTTTACGAAAAGATAAGAATGTCATCCAGATAGATGACAACAAACTGGTACAGCAGGTCCCTGAAGATTTCATTGACAAAGTTTTGAAACATAGTTGGGGCATTACACAGCCCAAAAGGCATGACCAGGTATTCGTAATGGCCGTCTCGAGTGCTAAACGCAGTCTTCCATTCATCACCTTCTTGAATTCGAATGAAATTGTACGCCCCTCTGAGATCCAACATGGTGAAAATGGAGGCACCCTTCAACCTATCGAATAGCTCAGATATTAAGGGTAAGGGGTATTGATTCTTAATAGTAACAGCGTTTAAGCCTCGATAATCAATGCAGGGTCTCAAGGTACCATCCTTCTTGGCGACAAAAAAGAACCCTGCTCCTGCAGGCGATGAGGATTTCCGAATGAAACCTCTCTCAAGATTCTCTGCGACATATTCAGACATGGCATGGTTCTCTGGGATGGTCAAAGGGTAGGTACGGCCCCTGGGCAGAGTTGCCCCGAGAACAAGGTCAATGGCTCAGTCAAAAGACCTCTGGGGAGGAAGAACCTCAGCTGATTTCTTACAGAACACATCCCGGTAATCGCTGTATGCAGTGGAAAGATCAGAAGATACCGATGTGGTAGCAACCGGAAGTCTCTCCTTGGAAAGACATGACAAAAAACATGAGGGGCCCGAAGCCAGGATCTGCCCAGAGACCCAGCCCACATGGGGAAAGTGGAGTGTAGCCAAGGAAGGCCCAATACAATGGGGGTAGAGGCTTTGGGTAGGATGAGAAAGGATATCAACTCCTGGTGGAGAATCCCTACCGACATTCTAATAGGTAGTGTCTGGAAGCGAATAGGGCCCCCTGGGAGGACAGTGTCATCAATTGCCGAGACTATCAACGGTGTAGAGAGGGGTGAGAGGGTGAGCATCATAGAAGAAGCAGTTCTCCAGTCCATATATTTGCCGGAAGCCCTGGAATCCAGATATGCAAGGGTCGATTGGGAAGAAGTGCTTACATGAAGGGACACTGGAAGAAGAAGACGGGAAGGTGATGTTTCTGGGTTCAATACTCCACCTTCTAAATGTATTAGACCCGATCTTTCCCGGGCGAAGCGAGCAGGAGTCACGAAAGTGGCCCTTGCCTCCACAATAGAGGCACAAGCCCAAAGTTCGGCCCCTAGCACGTTCTTCGGGGGTTAGTCTGGTCCGACCCAGCTGCATAGGTTCCTCAGCAGACAGAGCATGCTCCATGGGATGAAGTGAGGGAATCTCAGACTGGCTAGGGACTAGGGAGTGTTGGCGTCTTTTTTCTATGGACCTCTCCTGAAAACGAATATCGATCTGGTTGCATAAGGAGATGACATTGTCCAGACCGACGGGGATGGTTCTTCCTGCTAATTCGTCTTTCACTCGGTCAGAGAGGCCATGCAAAAAGGTAGTGACCAGGGCCTCATTGTTCCAGCTCAATTCAGCTGAGAGGATACGGAACTGGAGAGCATATTGTCCCACTGAACGGGATTCTTGGCGGAGACGTAAAAGAGCACTTGCCGCTGAAGAAACCCGAGCTGGCTCCTCGAAGATGTTACGAAAGAGCTTCAAGAAGTCGGACAGGTTGGAAACTACTGGATCATTCTTCTCCCACAGGGGGGCAGCCCAGGCTTCCCCGGAAAGGAGGGAAATAATATAGGCTACCTTTGCCTGATCTGACAAGAAGTTTTGAGGCTGAAGCTCAAAATGGATGGTGCATTGGCTAAGAAACACCCTGCAGGCCTTGGAGTCTCCAGAAAAACGGATTTGAGGTGGTAGTTTCAGCGAATGCAAATCTGCAACTGGCACGGCAGGCGCAGCCCCTGGTTGTACTTGGGTTTGCAGATTCGGGTTCCCAACAAGGTCTGAAGCTTTTCAAAGCGGGAAGCCAGATCCTGTAGGAATCGCATCACCTTAGTCTGATTTGCTTCTTACGTCTCGAGTCTGCGAATTATGCCCTGTAATGGATCGTCTGCCGGGCGCGGCACGTCAGCCGGGTTCATGGCTGTTCAAACTGTCAGGTCACCTGTGGCCAGGTGACAACTGCACCCTGTTGGGGACAGGGGTGCACCACAAGGTAGTGAACCCAATAGCTGACTGCTGAGGCGCTGAGTCTAAGGCCCAGCAGGTGTTCACCAGAGCCTCTAATGGTGAGTATGGCCTTCGCTGCAGCTGAACCCAGGTCGTGGCCCCTGGAGTCCCCCAGGTCACGCTCCATAGGAAGAGAAGGGAAGCAGCCACTCAGGACACAAGGGATAGTGATGGGTCAGACGAGGTCAGGGCAAACAGGCAGACAAGGGTAACCAAGAGACAGGCCAAAGGTCAGGGTCACAGGCAAAAAAGAGTAGTCAGAGATGAGCCAAAGATCGGTACACAGCAAGGTAGACGTAGCACACGGCAGACAGGAATACAAGTTAACAAACAAAGTTGGACAGCAAAGCAGACCTGCAGTGCACTAGTTAATATAGACTTCCTGGAATGGCCTGGGGTGGAGCCATACAGGGAGGAGAGACGATAAAAGGCAGCCAGAAAGAGAGTCAGGCCTCTAATGGAGACATGGAGGAGGAGGTAAGCTGCCGGACACTATTGCATGTCCATGACAAAAAGTTGATACTGGTCCTGGGAGCCGGGAAATCACAGTAATTCTTAAAGAAATTTGAGAAAATAAATGTATACAGTGAGTGTTAAATAATGAGAGGGATAGAGAGGGAGGAGAGTGAAGAACCTGTGTGGGAATAGGAGGATTCCCACTCCACTCACTTTTATCAACTGGATCTGAAGGAGTGAGTCCAGAGAAGGCTTCAAGTAAAATGGAAGCAGGAGAAGCATTGTTGGATTCATGAAGTCAGGTTTTCAGTGACAGCAAGTCGATTAAAGGAGTTAGTGACAAAGTGGTGATGAACAGAGTTTGTTGCAGACATAGTGGATATTCTAGTGAGCACAGTAGAGGGAGAGGCTGATTTTGGAAAGAAGAAGAATGGAAACTAAATTGTGTAGATTGCGACTGCTGCCAGAGAGTACAGGGTTATGGGTGTGTTGGGTACAGTTCAATACAGGAGGCCCAGGGTTTGAGAATATATCTCCAGAGTTTAGGGAAGGGTGAGGGAAGTAATATAAGAGTGTGATTTATATGAGGGGACATGCCTCCTCTTGGTTTTATTTGTATGTGGGATTAGAATTAGTGATGAGTACAGTAATAAGGAGAGGGCAGAAGTGAGTGTAATATATACAGGTTGTGCGGTGGAGAAGAGGGGTGAAGGAAACATAGTTTAATGAGAGAGGACACAACCAGGAAAAGGAGAGGTAGAGAGCGCATGTTACAGAGAGGAAGAAAAGCTGAATGAGGAAACTAGGTCACCTGCATTCTGGTGTTTTATAAAGTAGCTTGCTGTAGATGTTCGCTTCATGCACTCGCTGAAGTGCAAAAGCAGAATTGTCAGTTAATTAAAGAACACCACTTTTTGGAAAAACCCCAACTTTCACCACCCTAGCAAAGAAGTGATCTAGCTCTATACTGTGGTGGATGGTTGTGGAATTTGCCAATCATGTGATGTCAGAAGGGGCAGTGCCACCGAGTGCTGTAAATGGGTGGCCCCGCCCCTTGCCTATAAAAGAGCTATCAAAGCTGAAGCCTCAGAAGAGGCAAAGCGTTTTTGACATTTTTTCTATTTTTCGGGTGGGCGGGCGTCATGATTGACGATGGATTTACATTGAGGGACACTATTTTTTATTTTTAATAAAGGACTTGTTAAAAACTGTGTTCTGTGGTTTATACTTTTTTACACTTTTTTGGTGAATGGGTAGGGGTACAATGTAACTGATACCCATTCACATGGGGGTTGGGCAGGATCTGGGGGCCCCCTTGTTAGATTCTAATAAGCCCCCCACCCACAGACCCCCAAAAACACAGCCCAGGGTTGCCAGGAGGAGGCCCTTGTCCCCATCATAATGTGGACAAGGTGCTTTGGGGGCATCTCAAAGCACCCTCCCCATGCTGAGGGCAAGCGGCCTGGAATGGTTCGGGGGGGGGGGGGCGCTCACTTGTCGCCCCCATTCAGGCTGCATGCTCAGATAAGGGTTTGGTATGGATTGTGGGGGGGGGACCCCACACCGTATTTCTTTTAAATTTTGGCTTGTTTTTTATGTTTTTTATCTGTATTTCCAGGAGCCGACAATATATTACAGCTGCGAGCAAGTTTAAATTACATTTTTTCCTTTAGAAGTGTCAGTATTGCTGCAGCTGGCTCCATACATCGTACAGATGTGCTACTTTACAGGCACATTAGGGGGACCTCCCATGCACAATATTTAAAGGAATTATTCATTTTTAATGTTTTACTTTAAGCATCATTTAAATCACTGCTCCTGTAAAAATTATAGTTTAAAAAAAAAAATATGCATTGATTCATGTCCCCCAGGGCGGTACCCGGGTCCCCATACACTTTTTATGGCAGTAACTTGCATATAAGCCTTTAAAATTAGGACTTTTGGTTTTTCATGTTCATGTCCCATAGAGTTTAATAGAGTTTGCATGTTCCCTAGAACTTTTTTCCCTGTTTGAGATGTACTGGTGCAAACCGAACAGGCAAGTGTTTGACCCATCACTACCCATAATAAATAAACCAATTCCTCCATTGGACCCACACACATGAACAACAGGTCATTATTGTAATAATCATACCATTTCATGGAACTGGTATATATAAGAGCTCTAACGACCAAATATGCAGAGCTCCTCCCACCAGCCTACAAACCATTAGAAAGAGAGGGGGGGGCGATGCTACCATAAAAGCTCCCCCTTTGGAGATGGAACCAATTATGAAAGAGGAAACATAATTTTTTTATTATACTTTCATGAGATGGTGTCCTATATCAATCAATTCAAAATCTTTTGATTTTGATTTTGCTACCATAAAAGCTCCCCTTTTGAAGATGGAACCAGTTATGAAAGAGGAAGCAAGTTTGTATTCATTATACTTTTCAAGATATTGTCTTATATCAATCAATTCAAAATATTTTGCAATGGATGAATAAAGAAACCTAATGGTCATACTACATCAAAAGTACCCAGAGTTCCACCTTAAATCATGCATAATATGTAATACATGTTTGGAATCTCTGAGATAGCCCAGAACAGCCTCTTGGTGACAGTCTGGAGGTAGGTATCAACCCACTCTCCAGCCTCTCCTTAGGAGGACTTACTGTATGCCTGCTAAAATAGATTTCCCTTTAACAGAGACCTTTCCCATATATACAGTATTTGTATATATATTTTATATATACAATAACTGTAAATACTTTTCTTTTTTTTTTCTATAAAGATACCCCCTCCGCTTTACAAGACATATGATTTGTATAATGTAAAATCTTTAGACAATTGAATCTTTGTCCAAAAACTGCTTCATTTTTTAAACTACTATAGTAAGAATTTCAACACATCTGCCCTTACTGGCCTGTCTAATCACAATGTCATTTCTGTTCCTTAATTAAGCAAGACTGCTCTTGTTATTATAAATCGTGGTCTTAATTTTGGAGAGGTATTTACAATGTACTGTCTGTATATTGCCAGTCATTAGGTGGTTTTTATTGAGCAATATCCCCAAGGCTAATGGTATATACAGTTGGTGAAACATCTCTCCAGTAGGTAAACATATGTTGGACGGCAGGCATTCTGTTACACCACGGCAATGTAACACCTGAAGCATAAAGCTGTCTCTGTTGATTCTTCTGGATCTCTGCTCCTCTAATGCTTCCCTCAGTCACTGGCTTTGTGTTCCTTATTTCCTAAGCATGCCTTCCATCACTATAAAAGCAGCGCTGCAAGTCCAAAATGAAAAGCAATGCTGTAAGTTAACAGTACTCTGGGGATTATTTATTTTTTCTCAGCTAGAGATTAAATGGCACTGAGCATTTCTCAAGCCTTGAGACGACACCTTTATAGCTTGCTGAATCGGGGCCAGAGTGGGGAAAGGACATATTTGCAACCTGTGCTTCCTTTGCAAAGCTCCCACTTTTATGAATTATTTAGTTAAAAAGGCAAGCATATAGTGCTATAAAAATTACTTACTGTGGGTTCTAGTAGTTGATCACACGAATGCTAATCAGTTAATATAATCCTGTTTTATCATTTTAAACTCTTATCTATCATCTCACTGGGTATTAGAGTAAGGGCTGTCTTTTTCAGAATGTGGGAGGCATGGATTTTACAGCACAGTTTCTATTTGAAAAAAAAATCTCTATGGTAAAAGTTGAAAAAAGAAATTTGAACCTTAAAGTGATTGTAAAGTCTAATTTATTTTTTTTAATAACAAACATTTTATTCATACCTGCTCCATGCAGTTGGGAGCCCGGATCCTCCTCTTTTCGGGTCCCTCTTTGTCTCTCCTGGCTCCTCCCTCCTGTTGAGTGCCCTTACAGCAAGCAGCTTGCTGTGGGGGCACTTGAGCCGAGTCACAGCTCCCTGGGTCCATTCAGACACAGAGATGCAACCCGGCCCCACCCCCTCTCTCTCCTTATTGGCTGAATTGTGTTGATTGACAGCAGCTGGAGCTAATTGCACCGCGCTGCTGTCTCAGCCAATGAGGAGGGAAGTCCCAAGCAGCTTTAGACACTCCTGCAAAATCGCTGGATAAAGATGGGCTCAGGTAAGTATTAGGGGGGCTGAGGGGAACTGCTGCACACAGAAGTTTTTTTTTTATCCTAATACATAGAATGGATTAAGATAAAAAAAAAACACATTTCCTTGAACATTAGCTTTGTTGGTACCTATATCCAATTGTGAACATATTTTTGAGCAACAAGGAGCACTTCCGTAACTCAAAAGTACTAAATATTGTATGGTTGTGGATCCAAGTGTGGTGTTTACCACGTTATTATCCTGAAAAAATTGATGTGCATGACTGTTGCTTCTTTTTAGTGATTTCATACGGGAAATCCCTAAGGCTAAAATACCACACTTGGTTGATATCTTGAGTAGGCTCCACTTTACCAATCTCATTGCCAGAATTCTGGGCAGCTATGAAGACCCTAAATTAGATACTTTAGTTGTAAATATAATAATACATGATATCCAGTATAATTGCTTCTTAGATGCTTCTGAGATCATTCAGAATTCACTGACAGATGCATTTGAACTGCATTTGACTGCTTCCTGGCCTTCAATTGACCTGCCCATTCATGTCTAGTCATGTATGTTGCAGCATGCCTTGACATGCCTTTTTATTGTTCTTGCATAACACTTATGTGAATTATGTTGCACATGCCCGTTCATGCCGAAGGGGTCCTCAACATGCATCCATGGACAAAAAATGCACCTGCCTTTTTTTCCAACACACTGCAACACAGAACATGTGTTTTTACATGTAGGCATTGTGGTGTGTTTAAAGGTCAGGTGTGTTTACTGTGTGAATGTGAATCAGGAGCCCATTCGAAATGAATGGTTGCAAACCTCAAAATAGTATACAAATCGTATATACAGTATCTCACAAAAGTAAGTATATCCCTCACATTTTTTTAAATATTTTATTATATCTTTTCATGTGACAACACTGAAGAAATGACACTTTGCAACAATGTAAAGTAGTGAGTGTACAGCTTGTATAATAGTGTAAATTTGCTGTCCTCTCAAAATAACTCAACACACAGCCATTCATGTCTAAACTGCTGGCAACAAAAGTGAGATACTGTACATCATCATAATACAACACATGTTAGCCCTTGCATCAATGTGTAATGTGAGATTAAATCACTTCCTGTTCAAGACAATATGTTTTTTTCTGTATGTAACAAGTTTTTTCATTAACCACATCCATACCGGCGCATAGTAATATGACGCCGGCAGGATGGCTTTACCGTTCCAGGCGGCCGTCATATGACGTCCGCCCGCTCTAGCTGCTACTGCGCGCCCCCGGGGGCGCGCAGCGCGGTGATCAGGGGTGAGGCTCGTCCCTCGGACATAGCCCATCCCTGATCAAGGTAAACAGCCAATAGAAATTGGCTGTTTACCATGTGATCGGCTGTGTCAGTCACAGCCGATCACATGAGCGGCTCCAGCACGAGCCGCTCGTTCTCTCTGCAATGCGCGCCCCCCGGGGGCGCGCAGAGCAGCGATCGGGGATGAGGCTCGTCCCTCGGACAGAGTCGATCCCCGATCTAGGTAAAGAGCCAATGAAATTGGCTCTTTACCACGTGACCGGCTGTGTCCAATCACAGCCGGTCACAAATGTCAACAGAGAACACGGTAACTAGCTGTCACCGTGTTCTCCTCCTCACACACTGATCCTGTGTGAGGAAGAGAGTGTGGTAACAGCTAGTTACCAAATACAGTGCACCCCAACCACACTGATTGCCCCCCCCCAATAAAGAGTACCTGTCACTAGCCCATCAAAGTACCCGAGTACCTGTCACCAGCCCATCAGGTACTCTGATGACAGGTACTCGGGTACTCTGATGGGCTGGTGACAGGTACTTGGGTACTCTGATGACAGGTACTCGGGTACTCTGATGACAGGTACTCGGGTACTCTGATGACAGGTACTCGGGTACTCTGATGACGGGTAGTCGGGTACTCTGATGACAGATACTCGGGTACTCTGATGACAGGTACGCAGGTACTCTGATGACAGGTACTCGGGTACTCTGATGACAGGTATTCGGGTACTCTGATGACAGGTACTCGGGTACTCTGATGACAGGTACTCGGGTACTCTGATGAAAGGTACTCGGGTACTCTGATGACAGGTACTTGGGTACTCTGATGACAGGTACTTGGGTACTCTGATGACAGGTACTCAGGTACTCTGATGACGGATACTCGGGTACTCTGATGACAGGTACTCGGATACTTTGATTACCTGTCAACGGAGTACCCATCATCAGAGTACCTGAGTACCTGTCACCTACCCATCAGAGTACCCGAGTGCCTTCCACCTGCTCATCAGAGTACCTGACGCCTGAAGTACCCGAGTACTTGCCGCCTGCTCATCAGTACCCATCACTACTCATCAGTACTCATCAGTACCTATCACGTATCAGTACTGATCATCAGTACCCATCAGTACAGTATCACCTATCAGTATCAGTACTACTCATCAGTACCTATCACCTGCCTGTCATCTGCCCATCAGAGTACCCGAGTACCTGTCACCTGCCTATCGGAGTACCCGAGTACCTGCCACCTGCTCATCAGTACCAGAGTACCTGTCACCTGCCTGTCACCTGCCCAACAAAGTACCCGAGTACCTGTCACCCTTCATACAGCCACCATGTCCAAGTCCAAAAAGGTTTATATACGTCCTCCGTTTAAACCTAAATACCGGTGTTATGGCAGCAGATAGCTGCCATAACCCTGGTATTTTTTTAAACGGTGGACGGTTGGCTTTCTGATAAGGGTGGTCCCAGCGGCGGATTCGCCGTGGGTTCACCCTTCCGGGATGGCGGAAGAGGTGCCCCCCCCCCTCCCGCCGCGTCCGGTCCTTTTCCCCGCTTACCGGACCCGCCGGCAGCGGGGAAAACGATCCGGTCCCGGATCCTCACAGACAGGATGTCGAGTGAGGGCAAGCTTGCCCTCACTTGACTCTATGGTCTTGGAGGACCGGATCTACGGAAAATGTTGTTGCCTAGCAACTGGTTTAAATGTCCTTTTTTTTCTTTTTTTTTCATTTTATATAATAATTTTTTTTTTTCTATCTTTTAGTGTACTTGTGAGATCTGAGGACTTTTTGACCCCAGATCTCACAAAAAGAGGTCCTGTCGTGCCTTTTTCTATTACTAGTAATGTTTACATTTCTTGTAATAGAAATAAAAATGATCAATTTTTTTTTTTTTTGTTAAACGGTGTAAAAATAAAAAATAATAAATAAAATAAATAGTAAAAAAAAAAAAAAAAAATTAAAGCGACCTGTCCCCGTTAGCTCGCGCGCAGAAGCGACGCATATGGAAACCCCGCCCACATATGTAAACGGTGTTCAAACCACACATGTGAGGTATTGCCGCGATCGTTAGAGCAAGGGGAATAATTTGAGCCCTAGACCTCCTCTGTAACTCAAAGATGGCAACCTGTAGAAATTTTTAAATTGTCGCCTATGGGGATTTTTAAGTACCAAAGTTTGTCGCCATTCCGTGAGCGTACACAATTTTGAAACATGACATGTTGGGTATCTATTTACTCGGCGTAACATTATCTTTCACATTATGGAAAAAAATTGGGCTAACTTTACTGGTTTCTTATTTTTTAATTAAAAAAAGTGAATTTTTTCCAAAAAAATTGCGTTTGGAAGACCGCTGCGCAAATACAGTGTGATAAAAAATATTGCAATAATCTCCACTTTAATCTCTAGGGTCTCTGCTAAAAAAAAATATATAATGTTTGGGGGTTCTAAGCAGTTTTCTAGCAAAACAACTGATTTTAGCTTGTAAACACCAAATGTCAAAAATAGGCCTAGGCAAGTGGCTAGGATGCATGATGATGCGCCTTGGATGTTAGGCCCCTCTATATGGCTAGGCTGTGAAAAAGTCTCACACATGTGGTATTGCCATACTCAGGAGGAGTGGCAGAATGTATTTTGGGGTGTCATTTTTGCTGTGTACATGCTATGTGTTAGGAATATCCTATAAATTGACAACTTTGTGTAAAAAAAAAAAGTTTTTATTTTTTTTCCCACATTTTCCAAAAACTTGCGGAAAAAAATGACATGTTCAAAGGACCCATAATGCCTCATAGAATATACGTTGGAGTGTTTGCTTTCCAAAATGGGGTCATTTTGTGGACTTTTCCATTGTATTGGTGCTCTAGGGCCTTGAAAAGTGTGATAGGTAGTAAGAAAGTTTTATGTGTATTTATGCTCCTAAAACGCCTTATGGTGCTACTTGGATGTGGAGTCTCTTTTTGTGGCCAGGCTGTGTAAAAGGCTCACACATGTGGTATCACCATACTCAGAAGGAGTAACAGAATGAATTTTGGGGTGTCATTTTTGCTGTGTACATGCTATGTGTTAGAAATAGCTTATAAATTGACAACGTTTTGGGAAAGAAAAGAAAACAAATTTTTTTTCTTAATTTTCCCAAGAATTGTGGGAAAAAATTATAACTTCAAAAAACTCACTATGCCTCTTACTAAATACCTTGGACTGTCTACTTTACAAAAAGGGGTCATTTGGGGGGTATTTGTACTGTCCTGACATTTCAGGGCCTCAAGAAAGGAGATAGGCAGTCAGTACATCTGGTGTGATCAATTTTCAGTAATTGGTACCATCGCTTCTAGACTCAATAACTTTCACACAGACTAAATAATATACACTAATTTGGGTTAATTTTACCAGAGATATGTAGCAGTATAAATTTTGGCCCAAATGTATGAAGAAAAATTAATTTTTTGCAAAATTGTATAATAGAAACTAAAAAAAAGTGTTTTTTTTTCAAAATTTTTGCTCTTTTTTTGCTTATATCACGAAGAAAAAAAAACCCAGTTGTGATCAAATACCACCAAAAGAAAGCTCTATTTGTGTGAAAAAAATGATAAAAACTTTGTTTGGTTACAGTGTAGCATGACTGAGCAATTGTCATTCAAAGTGTGAGAGTGCTGAAAGCTGAAAATTGGTCTGGGAAGGAAGGGGGTCTAACTGCTCTGTATGGAAGTGGTTAATAAAGCTGTACTTGCATGATGAGTCATTTCTCTCTTTAAGATCAGTTTACCTTCACTTTCTGTTATGCTGAATGTTGCTGTTCTATCACCCCCCAGCCAGCAGAGGGAGAAATATATGGACTGTATGGATTCTTTGAACTGCAATTCCCAAGAGCACCCTGAGGCAAAGGGAAGTGGTAGAATAGCTTTTTTACCAGACTGCTTCCTCTTTGCAGCACAGGAGCCGAGGTGTGCACATCGGTCCTGGAACACAGATTATCCATGGGGAAAGTGACCAGAGACTGAGATCTGGGGTGGAGAATGGAGTATCTTCTCACCCTCTACTTCCCACCACTGACCACTGAAGGCATTCTGTGTGGTCACCGAGGGGGCCCCTTTCTACATTGGGAGTTTACCACTGCATTGCAGCAATTAGTGAGAAGGTGTACTGCCTACTGTTCACATTGTTAATGAGGACCAAGGAAGAACATTACGTAGACTGCACCTTTACCACACCTTTACTGAATCATTACTACACTTAGTGCTCATGCACACTGGGCATTTTTACAGTTGCTTTTTTGGGGGTCAGACTTTTTATAACTGCTTCTAAAGCTAATTGAATTGGGGGCTAGGAAGAAAAAAGAACATCAAACATTAACAGATTTGCTGGGACAGGTAGCTGATTTGGAAAGGGCACATAAACTTTCCCTGCAAAAAGCTGTTTTAGTAAACCTTACATGGAAACGAGAGGAGCTTAAATTACTACTCTAATTGGACTTAAAAAAAGACTCTCAGCTTGTGTCTCAGAGATGGTACGAATGGGGTGACAAACCAGGTAAAATGTTGACTGGTTCGTTACAAGAAAAGAAAACAGCTACTTTATTTCTAAGATTAAATCCTATTCTGGGGAGTTTGTATACACTGCCCCTCATATTGAGCAGACCTTCTGCAATTTTTATGCAGATCTGTACAGTTTGAGGGATAAATCAACTCCTGAGTCCACAGAGGGAAAACATAAGAAAATTCCTTCTACTGAGCTGGAAAAAGCTGGAAGTTGAGTTTATGGAAGAAGAATTCTATAGAGCTTTAAAAATCAACACCGTCGGGTAAATCACCTGGTATATGGGTTTAATATTTCCTATTATAAAATATTTTTTTTAAATTCTTGTCCCACACCTAACTTCCTATGCCAACGCCATTGGTGAGTCAGAGGGCTTTCAATCTGAATCACTTGCCGCACATATATCCATGTTGCCTAAGCCAGGGAAAGATTTATCTAGCTGTGGTAGCTATCATCAAATTTCATTATTTAACACAGATATAAAGTTGTACGCAAAAGTCTTGGCTACTAGACTATTCTCTCTGATCCCACACTGGATAGGACCAGACCAGACAGGTTTTGTCCCTGGCTGTGAAGCTAGAGACAACTCTTTGTGAACTCTGTCTAATAATATTGTACATTATCTCTTTTGTCAGGGCAGTTCCTAGCCCCCCTTATTACTTTGAACCGACGCTGAAAAAGCGTTTGACAGGGTGGACTTGGAATATTTGATGATAACTTTGAAGTTTTTTGGATAAGGACCCAAAATGTTCCATCAAATTGCATCTTTATATGTACAAACCCAATTCCAAAAAAGTTGGGACACTGTACAAATTGTGAGTAAAAAAGGAATGGACTAATTTACAAATCTCATAAACTTACATTTTATTCACAATATAATATAGATACATATCAAATGTTGAAAGTGAGACATTTTGAAATGTCATGCCAAATATTGGCTCATTTTGGATTTCATGAGAGCTACACTTTCCAAAAAAGTTGGGACAGGTAGCAATAAGAGGCCGTAAAAGTTAAATGTACATATAAGGAACAGCTGGAGGACCAATTTGCAACTTATTCGGTCAATTGGCAACATGATTGGGTATAAAAATAGCCTTTTAGAGTGGCAGTGTTCTCATCATCTACAGTGCATAATATCATCCAAAGATTCAGAGAATCTGGAACAATCTCTGTGCGTAAGGGACAAGGCTGGAAAACCATATTGGATGCCCATGATCTTCGGGCCCTTAGACGGCACTGCATCACATACAGGAATGCTACTGTAATGGAAATCACAACATGGGCTTAGGAATACTTCCAGAAAACATTGTCGGTGAACACAATTTACCGTGCCATTCGCCGTTGCCAGCTAAAACTCTATAGGCCAAAAAAGAAGCCAAATCTAAACATGATCCAGAAGCGCAGGCGTTTTCTCTGGGCCAAGGCTCATTGAAAATGGACTGTGGCAAAGTGGAAAACTGTTCTGTGGTCAGACGAATCAAAATTTGAAACTCTTTTTGGAAAACTGGGACGCCATGTCACCTGGACTAAAGAGGACAAGGACAACCCAAGTTTTTCTCAGCGCTCAGTTCAGAAGCCTGCATCTCTGATGGTATGGGGTTACATGAGTGCGTGTGGCATGGGCAGCTTACACATCTGCAAAGGCACCATCAATGCTGAAAGGTATATCCAAGTTCTAGAACAACATGCTCCCATCCCCATCCAGATGTTGTCTCTTGCAGGGAAGACCTTGCATTTTCCAACATGACAATGCCAGACCACAGATCTTTCACCCATAGAAAAATTTGGCGCATCATGAAGAGCAACAGAAAAGACCTAAGACAGTTGAGCAACTAAAAACCTATATTAGACAAAAATGGGACAACATTACTATTCCTAAACTTGGGCAACTTGTCTCCTCAGTCCCCAGACGTTTGCAGACTGTTATAAAATGAAGAGGGGATGCCACACAGTGGTAAACATGGCCTTGTCCCAACTTTTTTGAGATATGTTGATGCCATAAAATTTTAAATCAATTTATTTTTACCTTAAAATGATACATTTTCTCAGTTTAAACTTTTGATATGTCATCTATGTTTTATTCTGAATAAAATATTGAAATTTGAAACTTCCACATCATTGCATTCTGTTTATATTCACAATTTGTACAGTGTACCAACTTTTTTGGATTTCAGGTTTGTACAACCAACAGCCCCAATCAAAGTAAACGGCCTATTAAGCGATAGATTAAAAGTTAAAAATGGCATGCGTCAGGGGTGCCCATTGTCACCAATTTTATTCTCTATTTTTTTTAGAACCTTTTCTTTTGACGGTACGGTTAAATACAAATGTACATGGTGTAAAAGTGAAGGGAATGGAACAAAAATTGTTTGCATATGCAGATGATCTGTTATTGTATGTCCAACAACCAAGGATTATTCTACCAAATTTGCTGATGTTAATAAGAGAATTTCAATCTATATCTCATTTTAAAATGTATATGACTAAATATGAAATATTAAATACATCAGTACCAATGTCAGAAGCAGAGATTTTAAGTAATTTTTTTTCCCTTTGCATGACAACCATCTAAATTAAATCATCTAGGTATCTATCTTACATTTAATCTTAGAAATCTATTTCAATATAACTACCTCCCTTTGCCTAATAAAATTATGTTAGATTTACGTAAATGGTCTTCCCTTTGCCATTCATGGTTAGGTAAGAATTTAGTAGGGAAAAATGATGGCACTGCTGTAGCCAGACTAGTAATGCAGCAGGGTGGATGTTTGGGATGAAAAAGGGGGTAAACAGTTAAAAATATGAACATATGGAGGGAAAAAGCAGCTCCCCTATATAGGTCCTAAGTAAACCTAGTGTGTGAAAACAGAAAAAAAGCAGGGGGTGCCGCTATCTGAGTGTTGAGTAATGAAAACAGCAACTTGGTAGTGATGAATAAATATAGCACTCACATTTGATGGAGGAAGTATTGGCTTGTCATCTGTGGAAGTCTTAACATCTCCAGCAGGGATCAGCAGGCAAGTGGCTGGTGCTGTGCAGAGATCAGCCAGGAAGCTACTGGGTGGTGAGAAGGAAGCATTGGAGAATGGAGAGGCCACCGGCATGGTGTGCATCAGCATCTGGGTGTCCTTGGCATGCTTGACACTCTTCTGAAATGCAGAGTTCAGCAAGGAAGCAGCTAGGCAGAAACAGACAGGTATTCTGTGGCTGGGGAAGTTAAATCACATGCAACGCTGTAGAGTGGCGGCTTCTCAGTGTCCTCGACTGGCTTGACAATCTCTGCTGGGATAAGGCGATGACGTCCCTCCCCAATCAGGGGGTGTGGTTACACATTTTCAGGCTCCACCCCTTGTCAAACCATAGGGAAAGGTTAGGTAAGATTAATGTCATAAAGATGAACGTTCTCCACTGAGATTTAGATGTTTTTCAAATGCAACTTCTAGGATTTCCTATAGGATTTTTTTTCGATGTTTCAGTTTATTATCACACACTATATCTGGAGGGGTCATTGTACTAGGATATCACGTAATATTTTATATTATCCTAAAACATTAGGGGGGCTGGCTTTATCAAATTTTTAACTATATTACCAAGCGATCATTTTGACATGCTTAGTAGATTGTAAATACGCTAGAAAGACTACATTTTGGGTTGTACTTGAAGTGGTGCTGGCAGTTACAGACCTTGCAGTTGTATCACGGATACCTAGATCAATGAGGGAGATGGCACCCATACCATTTCCATTATCTAGATTGACCCTGGCACTATAGGACTCTTTAAATACCCAGTATCACTGGGAATATAATTCTCCAATAATGCCCTTGCTGGGACATAAATATTTAATGCCAGGTATTTTAGATAAAGGTTTTGAATCGTGGTTTCCAGAGTCTAAACCACTATTACATCGTGTGTTAAGAGATTGCAAGAATAAACCACTCAGGTCCTTGTGTGGATAAACCCAACCTATATTTATGGATCACTGGAGATACGCAAAATTGTCTCAGTTCATTTGGAGTCTTCTACAACCTATTCGTTCTCTGAATGAACTGAACATTATTGAAGTGATTATGCAACATAAGGACCCTCCACATCATTGCATTTCTCAATTGTATAAAGCTTTATTGACTTTGCAAAATCCAGGTTATCCAGATTATTTAGGTCGCTGGGAATCAGACTTGCAAATTAGATTTACAAAAAAACAAAAAGATAAGGCTATACAACCTTCCTACATGCCCGCCACTTCATGTAGAGCAGAGGAGATAAAGTTACAATTTCTAACCCAATAGCAGAGCACACCAGTAAAACTGCATGCTATGTTTATGTCAAACTCACCTTTCTGTTGGAGGGAATGTGGAGGCCTAGCAACACATGAGCCTATATGGTGGTCCTACCCTAAGATTCGACCATTCTAGGAAGGAGTGGCAGACTTGATACAAGGGTAAGTAATTAGACCTGGACCATTGGCATTTTTATTTCATTGTAGAAATTAATAGATCAATTGATCAATATAGGAAGTCTATGATTTCCCACTTATTAAACACTGGTAAATCTTTCATCCCATTTTTTTTGGGACAAGCGATCTATACCTACTATTTCTCAATGGTTTTGAAGGGTTGATAACCTGCATTTAATAGAATTAACATGCAGGAATAAGGGGCTGATTAAAAATACTTTAAGACATAGGCAAATTGGTTTAAATTTAAGACTACTACATTGTACTATGAAATAATTTCAGACTCTTACGTTAAGTGACTCAGAAAATGATCTATTAGTTGCCATCAACTAATTTTGAAATCTTCTGATAGTTGTACCTATCCATCTTTTTGAAACTGCAATAATAAAAAAAGAAATATATATAAAATAAAACAAAACTGCTTCTAAGCTCCCCTGCATTGTATCCTAAGTGATCATGCACACATGGGCTTTTGGCAGCATTTTGTGGCGGGAGAATTTCGTGGCAGAAAAAAAAAAACCTAGAGCACCAGTGTTTTGGCAGTAAAAATGCTGATAGATCCTAAACTCTCCTAACCTCTCCTAAACTCTGCTAAACGCTGATGCCCAGCGTTTTTTCTTCTAAGCGGAGGCTGCCAGCGTGTTTAGCAACTAGTAAATAGCGTGTTGTTAAGGAGCAGACTGGCAAGCTGACTGTTGGATCCTTAACAACAACTAACAGCTAAATGTAAAAAAAAAAATTGCCGGCAATAAAATATTGTGAAACAGTGTGGGGGTCCCCCCCCAATTCATACCAGGCCCTACAGGTAATTAATCAGAATCTGTGAATGAGTATTGAGTACATTAAATGCCTACTCATCCAAAAAAAAAAAATGTGTCAAAAATAGACATGGGCCAAACGACCCCAGGTTCGCAGCAGAACGGTTTGCGGCAGAACTCTTGAACATCGCAAACGCTAGAAACCGAATAACGAACCTCATTGAAGTCTATGGGACCCGAACTGGAAAGTGCTCATTTTGGAAGCTTATATGCAAGTAATTGGGCATACAAAAATGGTATGGGGGTCCGGATACTGCCCAAGGGGACATGTTTAAATTAACACAAATTTTGTAAAAAAAAAATCATTTTTAAATAAGTAGTGATTTACTGATGCTTAAAGTGAAACCATAAAAATGTGAAATAACAATAAAAATGAAAAATTCCTTTAAATAATGTGCCTGGGGGTCCCCTTAGTCTGCCTGTAAAGTGGCACATCTGTACCCTGGATAAAACATGCTGCAGCAATAATGACATTGAGACCCGGTTCACACTTCTGCGAGTGCCGGGTTCGCATGTAATGTCGGAGCGCACTACTCCGACATGACATGCGATCAGCTGTGCGGTGCGAGTTTAGCCATACAGTTTGTATGGCTAAATTCGCATCGCACCCGCAGCAAATACGCACAGGAGGCATTTTTGCTGCCGCATCAGGATCGGATCGCACAGCGGTTCACACTTGTGCGATCCCATCCTGTGCGAACTGCACGATCGCACTGCGATATGCGATCAAACTGGGGGTGTCGTTAAGATTACATTGACACCCCCAGCGGATCGCATATGGCAGTGTGAACTGCCGGGGGTGCGTGTGCGATGCGGGAACAGGCTGCGAATTCGCAGCCTTCCCGCATCGCATCAGTGTGAACCGAGCCTTATAAAGCCAAAAAAATGATATTTTCCATGCAAGCTTTCTTTATTTTGTAAACAATGGCTTGGGGAGCCAGTCTGCATGATGAGGCCACAAATGAATGCACTGAGAACAAGATTCAAGATTTTTTGGATAACTTTTTATGGTAACAGGTGCATAAAAATTGGCTTTGGGTGTTGATGGTGCCTTTACACTGTAACCCTATAGAGGTACTCTTGATGAAAGCAAGAATTGGCCTTGCTGTCAAAAATTTAAATAATATACCCCCGCCGAACAGTGACAGAAAAATTGGGCTTTGGGTGTCGGTGGTGGACAAGGAGGCAGAATAAGCCACTCTGGCAGCTGCGGTAGACTGCGCACTAGTCTCTGCTTGGGTGATGGAGGATGAGAAGGATGAGAATGGTTTAGTAAGCCAGTCCACCACCTTCTCTGCATGCTGTGCCTGGATAGCATGGGCAACATCACTAAAAAGAGGAAATGATACCCTGCCTGAGGACAGACCATGTCCACCTTTGGCTGTGAACTGATGCTGCTGGCCCCCTCACAATGCCATAGGAACATTTGCCTCTCCCTGTTGGCCTCCCAAACATAATAGGGGGGGGGGTTATTAAAATGTAATAGAGATGGGGAAATGTGTAAGAGGATGCCTTTCAATCAATTTAAAGTGGTGTTTGGTGCACTTTAACTTGAGTACTTACTACAAGGGCATGCTCCACTGATGCACTACAATATACTGCAGTAAAATTGCACTGATGCACTGCAATATACTGTACTAAAATATAATGCATTCAATGTGCACTGTAATATACTGTGTTAAACATGCACTAACGCACTGCAATATACTGCGGTAAACCTGCAATAACGCACTAAAATATACTGTGCTAAACGTGCTGCAATGCACTGCAATGTACTGCAGTAAACATGCAATAACGTACTGAAATATACTGTAGTAAACTTGCAATAAACTGTAATAAAAGTGCAGTAACTGTACTGCAGGAAGACAAAATAAAATTAAGTAAAAATGAACGATCGCAATACTCTCACACTGCACTATGACTAGATTCACACTAATGGGACACTGAAGTAAAAATGAATAGTCCCACTACACTCACACTGCACTATCACTGGATTCACACTAAAATGACACTCCACACTGACAAAAGAATGAGAATAGCACACTATAGCACACTAACTCGCTAATAGAGCAGAGCCCTGAACAGAGCCCTGTCTTCTCTCTCCAAACCAATATCACACAGCAAATGGCCGCAATGGGAAGAATATTTTTGAAAGAGCAATGAGCCATGATTGAATAGAATCATCATCATAATGTCCAGTCATGGCTCTGACAGTGCTATGTGCCCTTATTTGGCAAAGCTTCCAATGCACTATGCAGCTGTGCAGTGCATTATGGTCATTCGGCAGGCTAAACAAACGGTCCAACACCTCGATAATTTGGGTTCGCATCAAACGGGTCACCCAACTCTAGTCAAAAAGTAAATAAAAAACACACACACACAGTTTTTGATTAAAAAAGGAAACAAAAACAAATTCCCCCTGTGTAGCTCCATCATCAATCACGATGAACGCCAACCGCTGACCAAAGAAAAATAGGGTCCGCACCCAACGAAGGTCCCCTCCATCTGACAGCTACGCCACCTCCTCCTGCCACTAAATAAACTCAGGAAGGGGGCAACTGAGCTACATCACTGGGTGACCCCCACAACCTTGTGCTCTCATAGATTGGGGCATGCTGAGTCAATGATGCCACAAGGGGCAGGGTCACCGGTGATGTCACAGAGTGACCCCACCCCTTAGTCTATCCCCCTTTCCTGGCCTACCAGGCGGCATGCTCAGATAAGGGTCTGGTATGGATTTTAGGGGGGCCATTCTGTTTATTTTTTACATTTTATCATGTGGTTCACCTTAAAATCCATATTAGACCAAAAGGGCCTGGTTTGGATTGTGGGGGACCCGTATGGTGTTTAATTCACAATTTTGTATTGACGGCAATTATTTTTTTTACATTCAACTGTCAGTGGGGTACCCCGCTGACAGCTGATGACTCATCTGTTGTTAAGGATGTGGAGCTGGCCCGCACTTTAACCTCCTTATCGGTATTCCTGAGTGTGGCTCGGGGTTAATTTTCAGTACCAAAAGCGGTACTCACCTTCCCTGCGCTCCACTGCCGTCCTCTTCGCCGTCCTCCCCAGCATCCTCACACTCTCTCCCCGCTCTGTGCACGGCCAATTACTGGCATTTGCCTTCCGGTTCCCTCCCTGCGAGCGTTGCGATGCAGAGGGTGGAACCAGCGGCAAATTCAAAAGTGTAAATACACAAATGACATGATACAAAGCTGTTATCCTTACAGATTACACTGTATCATGCCATTTCAGCACAGGATTGCACCTGGTGACTTTTCCAGTGCCCTGCCTGTGTTTTTCCAGTGCTTTGTGCCTTGAAAATGTTGAACGACCATGGCGTCCAAAAAGCGTTCTTTCTGTGCAAAAGCGCTTTCAGACAAACTGGAAAACAGCGACAGCTAAAAGTGCTTTTGCGCAAAAAGAAAGCTTTTTGAATGCCATGGTCATTCTCAATTTTCCAGGCACAAAGAACTGGAAAAGCACAGGCAGGGCACTGGGAAAGTCACCAGGTGCAATCCTGTGGTGAAATGGCATGATACAGTGTAATCCGTCAGAATCACAACTGTGTATAATGTCATTTAGTGTATTTACATTTTTGAAATTGCCGCTGGTTTCACCCCCCTGCATCGCAACGATCGCAGAGAAGGGAACCGGAAGACAGGTGCAGGCATTGGCTGGGAGGACAGCGGGGGATTGCAGGGGAAGGTGAGTTTTTAAATATAAAACAACAGATTTCCATGCAAAAGAATGTACCGTATATAGCACAGAAATCCTAACATAATCAGACCGCCAGGGAGGTTAACAACTAGCTATTCACTGGTTGTTCGGGATGCTGGCGGCCATGCTCCTTAACGCTAACGCTACTAAATGTAGCTTACGCACTGTTTCTAAACACTGCTAAACGCCGGCAAAAAACGCTAAAATATTAGCGATTTTTATCCAGCATTTTTTTTAGCAGCTTTTAGCTTTCTAGTGTGCATGAAGCCTTATACTGCATGCTGGTTTACTAAAACTGTTGTTAAGTGGACAAACCCTTCTTAAAGGGCTACAACAGGCAGAACATAAAGGACTGCCCCTTTCATAAAACCTTTGGTCCCTTCTCCCATTTCCTTACTTTTCTTATGAACAGCCCAGTTGGTTTAGGTCCAGTAATGTTAGTGCACACTGGCAGCGTAGTCCCAGCAATTTGTTAAATCAAGCTTTATGGCTGCTCACTGTTGCACTTCAGGTAGCACTGGCACTGCTTATGCTGACCTGGGCATTACGTGTCATCTTATGCTTAGCCCTTACTTTAGCCATTTTTTATGCTAAACTGTGTCACCACAATTGCTAATTTATTCTCAACTGTTTAATTATCAACTCTACTGAGTGATATTACATTAAGATTAGCCTTTCTAACTGGTTTGGTGCCTGCTTTCTTTATAGCACTAGTATTGGGTAATAGTACTTATTTACTTTACTTCACTGTGTTTACTCGTTTTAGCAAAACACAACATTAAAAAAATGATTTCTTTTTGTAATTGATTACATTTGTATATACATTTATATATTATACACTGCCACATTGTTTATTGGAAATGAAAATGATCAACCTACAGAGGGCTGAATTCAAAGACACCCCCAAAATCAAAGTGAAAAAATGATGCAGCAGGCTAGTCCATATTGCTGAAATATTTTTGCAGCAACTCAAAATGGTACTAAGTTGTTTGTATTACCCCACCGTGCTTGTATGCATGCCTGACAACATTGGGGCATGCTCCTTTTGAGATGATGGACAGAGTTCGGTGTCCTGGGGTATTTCCTCCCAGATCTGAACCAGGGCATCACTGAGCTCCTCAACAGACTGAGGTGCAACCTGGTGGCATCAGATGGACCAAAAC
This sequence comes from Pelophylax lessonae, assembly GCF_965119305.1. Classification (NCBI taxonomy): domain Eukaryota; kingdom Metazoa; phylum Chordata; class Amphibia; order Anura; family Ranidae; genus Pelophylax; species Pelophylax lessonae. The sequence continues at coordinate 238,398,165 of NC_138771.1, forward strand.
ATAATGTCCCGGAGGTGTTCTATTGGATTTAGGTCAGGCGAGCATGGGGCCATTCAATATTATCAATTCCTTCATCCTCCAGGAACTAGCTGCCTAATCTTGCCACATGAGGCCAGGCATTGTCATGCACCAGGAGGAACTCAGGACCCACTGCACCAGCGTAGGGTTTGACAATGTTTCATCCGAATACCTAATGGCAGTCAGGGTGCCATTGTCTAGCCTGTAGAGGTCTGTGTGTCCATCCATGGATATGCCTCCCCAGACCATCACTGGCCCACCACCAAACCAGTGATGCTGAATAATATTACAGGCTGCATAACATTCTCCATGGCTTCTCCAGACTCACGCCTGTCACAGGTGCTCAGGGTGAACCTGCTCTCATCTGTGAAAAGCACAGGGTGCCAGTGGTGGACCTGGCAATTCTGGTGTTCAATGGAGAATGCCAATCGAGCTCCATGGTGCCAGGCACGGAGCACAGGGCATGCTAGAGGACGTTGGGCCTTCAGGCCACCCTCATGAAGTCTGTTTTGGATTGTTTGGCCAGAGACATTCACACCAGTGGCCTGCTGGAAGTCATTTTGTAGGGCTCTGGCAGTGCTCATCCTGTTCCTCCTTGCACAAAAGTAGCAGATGCCGGTCCTGCTGATAGGTTAAGGACCTTCTTTGGCCCTGTCCAGCTCTCCTAGAGGCCCTGTCTCCTGGAATCTCCTCCATGCTCTTGAGACTGTGCTGGGAGACACAGCAAACCTTCTGGCAATGGCACGCATTGATGTGCCATCCTGGAGGAGTTGGAATGCATGGGCAACCTCAATAGGATCCAGGTATCACCTAATGCTACCAGTAGTGACACTGACCCTAGCCAAATGCAAAACTAGTGAAAAACATTCAGAAAAGATGAGTAGTGGAAAAACATTCAGTGGCCTCCACCTGTAAAACTATTCTGTTTTGGAGGTCATCTCATTGTTGCCCATCTAGTGCCCCTGTTGTTAATTTCATTAACACCAAAGTAGCTGAAACTGATTAACAACCCCTTCTGCTACTTAACAACCAGATCAATATCCCAGGAGTCTATTTGACTTAATTCTATACTCTGAATAAAAAATGTTCCTTTAATTTTTTTGGAGCAGTGTATATAAAGTGACTCTGAAGTTATGCTCATTTTATTACATCAGTTAAAAAAATGAGAACTCCTAGTTGAATTTTCTATTTTAGGGGAAAGTGGAGATTAGTAATAATAAAAAAATATATCTAAGCCTATAGTAGAGAACCAAATGATTTATTTTTTTTAGAAATATACCATGAGGGATCAAACTGCAGGGCTTTAATGAGAATAATGTTGAATTGCAGTGCAGTGCATAACTTAGTTATAGTTTATTATACAAATAAAAATTACATTCCATTGATGCATAGCCTTTGCTAAAATCCCTCTATGCTGTCCCAAAAAAGAGGTCACTATTTTCTAAACTCTAAATCTGATCTTTTTTTCTAACCGCAAATTTTAGTTTCTCCAGAAACGTGATTCATTACTTTTAAGATACTCTCATCTATAGAAAAAAAACCAAGCTGCTATACACAGTGATGTGTCGCACGGCCTTTTTTACTTAACCACTTGCCGACCGGTTACGTTGACCGTACTGAGGCAAAGTGGCTCGATACCTTCCAGCTTCCAGTAGACCTACGTCGCTGGACTCCTCCCCCTGTAGGCGGCGCTAGCGTGCCGCCGGAGGCGCGCTCCCGCTGTTTTCAGTCACAGCGGGAGTCGGGCCAGGGGAGGAGCGGTGGCGATCGACGCTACTCTTTACCGATCGTCGGGGAATCCAGTTTGGAGATCTGCCCGCTTGTGTAAACAGAGCGGGCGGATCTCCTAAGTGACAAGGAGTGACAGATTGCAGTGTTTAGCATAGATGTCCTTGTGTCACTCAGTCACCTCCCCCCCACACACGTCAGTAAGCACCAGGCATACATTAACCCCTCCCTCTCCAATAAAATTAACCCCTTCCCTGCCAGTGTAATTTTTACAGTAACAGTGCATATTTATAGCACTGATTACTATAGAAATGTCACTGGTACCGCCAAAAGTGTCAAAAATGTCAGTCAAGGGTCCGATCTGTCCGCCGCAATGTCGCAGTCCCGCAAAAAAAATCGCAGATCGCCGCCATTACGCGTTAAATAAAAACCACCAAAAATGACAGAAATCTTACTCTTAGTTAGTAAACGCAATAACTTTTGCGCAAACCAATCAAAATACGCTTATTGTGATTTTTTTTTACCAAACATATGTAGCAGAAAACAAATTGGCCAAAAATTTAAAAAAATTTAGATTTTTACATTTTTTTTGGGGGGGGGGGGGAATTTCATATAAAAAAATGTTAAAAATATTGTTATTTTTTTCAAAATAAACGCTTTTTTTGTTTATAGCGCAAAAAGTAAAAATTGCACAGGTGATCAAATACCACCAAAAGAAAGCTCTGTTTGTGGGAAAAAAAAGGACAATTTCGTTTGGGTTCGGCGTCGCACGACCGCGCAATTGTCAGTTAAAGTCGCACAGCGCCGAATCGCAAAAAGTGGCCTGGACGTAAGACAGCAAAATCCTCCGGTGGTAAAGTGGTTAATAAATAACCCATTTAAATTTTCATATATAATCATATATAAAAAAATCTGGGCTCTTAGAGGGGTAATCATTGGCAAAAAGATACTGATGTTTCATCATAGCCTATAGATATTATTATATAGGATTTATAGTGCTCCAACAATTTGCATATCCCTTGATAATCTAAAGGGAGACAGTATAATTATAATACAATTCATTACAAGAGGATTTGAAGGACCCTGCTCACGAGTAGGGATGATCGAACTTTTGAAAAGTTCAGTTCGACCAGAACACCCGAACTTCCTGAAAGTTTGGGTCCGGATTCCAGAACCCCATTGAAATCAATGGGACCCGAACTTCGGTAATCAAAAAACACAATTTTGAAGCCCTAAAACCCAATAAATGCCCCTAAAAAGTGCCTAGGGTTCTTGGTCATGCCCCAGGGACTATTAATCACACAAAAAAAAAGTTCTTGAAAATTGTCGTTTTTGATAGAGAGCCAATTATTAAAAAAGTATTAAAAAAAAAAATGGCATTTCTTTGGATTTAGTGTCTGGGGGGTCTAAAAAGTGTACCTGTGAAGTTTCAGCTGTGTAGCATGTCCAGAACCAGAAAAAAAAGATTGTTTGTCTTAGAATTGCAGTAGAGCAGGGTTAGGGCTCCGCTACTTTCACACCTGGCTGTTTTTGTAACAGGCGTTTATTGGGCTTTTGTGTGGACGTCTTTGGGTAGGGGTATATATACACACACATATATGTATATATACACATACACACATATAGGTGTGAAAGTAGCGGAACCCTATGCCTGCGCTAATGAAATTATTTGCAGGGATGTGGCTCCGCTCCTATCACACCTATATGTGTGTATGTGTATAAATACATATATGTGTGTGTGTATATATAAAAACGCCTGCAACAACACACCTGGGCTTTTTTGTTGCAGGCGTTTTTTTGGGCATTTTTTGGGCGTCTTTGGAGGGAGGCATAACATCTGAACTTCTGTCTGGAGAAGGTGTAGCGCAGCTTCTGCGGTGGAAGATCATCATATACAGTAGTTGGGCCATAGCCTCAAAAAATGACAACAGAGAGTTCAAATGGGGGTAACCCTCTTCAAGGAGCCAATGGGCCCAGGACTGAGGTTCGCCTAGCAGCAATGAAATAACAAACCCCACCTTGGTGGCCTTCTGGGAGAAGGTTCGGGTTGCAAGGAAAAGTATAGCTGGCAGGCATTGCGAAACGCTCGGAATTTACCCCGATCTCCGGAATATTTTTCAGGGGTAGGGACACGAGGTTCCGGTGGCAGCATCACTACTGTGGGGCTGGAGGCTGAGGAGGGAGCAGATGGTACAGTGGAATTCCGACAAGGCTGTCTTGTACTGTTAGGGTGCTGGTGGTAACCTGACGGCAGAGGTAGGCTCCGATGTTCGCCAGATGGCGGAGCTTGGATGGGAACCCCCAAGGTAAGTGACACAGGCTAGCCTGAGGTGCGGAATCTAAGTATCCACCGGTTTTCGCCAGAGCCTCTGGTGGTTAGGATGGACTTCGCTGCGTGTGGATACCAGGTCACGGTCCTCAGGGTCGCCCCACCAAGGGAGAACCGGTCGAGGTCCGAAGGCAGATAAACAGACAAGGAAGATCCGAGAGAATTGTCAAACAAGCCGGGGTCGGGACGGGCAGCAGACAAGCGGAGTCAGGGACGAGCCAAAAGGTCAACAGGAGATCAGCAGGAAACAGGTCACAGGTTCAGGAACAATGGCAAGAGCTGTAGACAAGAAAGCAAAGTGCAAATGCACCAGCTGCCTTTAAATAGGCCTTCTTTAGCGCCAAAACGTCTGGGTCAATGCGTGCAAACATGAGAACGCATAACGTGCGCATAGGCTAATTCGCGCATGCACGTTAGCCAATTAGCGGTTTCTAACACTAACACTTCCTGTCTATATCAGTGTTGTCAGATAGAACACAAAGTGAGAAGAACATAAAAAAATAAATAAAAGCTAAAAACTATAACTCACTATCAGTACCTCGAATAGCTGTCATGTATGCAAATAATAAAGTTCTGATTTCTCATATTCTTTTATTAGCTTACAGAGTTTCTTCCTGGGCTTCCTGATACTGTCAATCACCACCCCCTCACCATCCTGAAACTCATCTCTTTAGGTAGAAATACATAGGCCATAAGTTATTTTATTCATTGCCCCTGCACTGCTTGCTAATTCATAAACTAACAAGGTCCTTAAAGTGATTCTGTCCCATGAGATACAGCTCTCAACAAAGAAGCTCCTTGTTCAATGTCACTGTTGCCAGTGTCAAGGAACACTGATCTGTTGATGATAAATAATTCTCAAAGTTCACTGGTAAACTGACACTTCCAAGAGATTTGCTCTCCTGGGTCCCCCACAGGTCTCACTGGTTTCTTCCTCTAGTACCCACATCGTTACAGGAGACAGCTGGGTTAAGGAGGTCAGGAGAAGAAACTAGTAATAGCTGTGGGGGACCTATGATGTGCTAGTTCCAGCAGACTTCAGAAACCTTTTCAGTAATAGAGCACTGTTCAGTAGCATGGAAAGCAGAAATGTTAAACATCTATTTTTCCCTTTACAAGTTTCTGCTTTATTGACAGTTGTAACTTGTGCAGCAGGCTCACTTAAATGCCCACCTCTACTGTTAAAGTCAGCGCCCAATAGCCTTAGACGTAATGCGTATAGGGGGTGGAGCCTTCCCTGCTGCTCGGTGTATCCTCTCAGCTGTGTGATCTCATTGCTACAAGCATGACTCCAAGTGGCTGTTTGTGAGTATATTGATTTTAATAAACGGCTGTTACCAGCTTATCCGCACGGAGAGCATTAGATTTCTTTTTGCTTCTTTGCTTATGTGGTGATCTCTATGTGCCCCATGTGAAAGCGGCACCATCGCTGTTACCTTGTCCCTGTGCATCCGTCTGAGACCTCCTTACCATTTGCCTGTGACCCCAGAGGGGTAAAAAAGCTGTTTTTGACTCAGTGTTCTGGGTCAAATCTTAAGGTGAGAGGCTTTGATCTCTGGTGACGGTGTGAAGCACAATATCATATATTAATCACGTCTGTGGTGGCCATTACTTTGAGGATTGGAATGCACCTATTTATGGACATTTAATTTCATGATTTTGAGTGTATGCACATATTGATTTATTGACACTTAATTATTTTTTGATTTTTTTTTTTTGTGTGATTTTGGGAAGCACTTATGATTTAAGGTCATTGAGTTTGCTTATTATTTACACATATTGTCATTATACATATAATTTTTTGTTTTTGACATATTCACTATTCATTTTTCTGGCGCAGCACCTGTTTGTTTTGAATTACTTATATTGCGGAAGTGGATAACACTATCTGGTGGTGGCTGCCGGATAATTTTTTCAAAAAATCTTTTTCTATTTATTTCACATATCTGCGCTGATAGCTTTTTTGCACATTTTTCACTTTAATGTAGCTGCATACAGTTTACATATTTCACGTTTTTTCTACTCCTTATCTGTCTAAATTGTAACCGCAAATGGGCAAGGAGAGTCAAAGCCATAGTCAAAGAGAACCAGAGTCAGCAAACAACTGTGTAGAATAGGTACCAATTCAGAAGGCAGAAGCAGGGTGAGAAGCAAGGTTACCATTAGCATCAGGCAGGGAGAAAAAAATACAAAACAGCAAGCAGAGTATGGAGTCAGAGCACAAGCCAAGGTAAATAACAGGAGATCAGAATTAAGTGGAGACAGAATGCAGGTCTGGTCAGAGGTCACTGAAGCCATTGAACACTTAGCAATTCCCTTCAGTTCTCTTATGCCTTGAATGGGCTACTGGACTCCAAAAGCCAGTGCCAGACATACATGCTAATCTACGTTATTGTGCATGCACGTTAGGGAACATGTGCAGATGCACATACAGCCCTGACTGTGTATTGGTCCATGAACTGCTGATACACTGGGGTTGAGTTATTAAAACTGGAGAGTCCAAAATCTGTTGCAGCTGTGAATGATAACCAAACAGCTTCTAAGTTTAGCTTGGTAAATTAAGCTCTGACAAAAAAAAAAAAATGGAAATTAATTGGTTTCTATGCAAAGCTGCAGCAGATTTGGCACACTCCAATTTCTGTAAATCAACCACACTGTGTCTTATATCTGTTTAATATCTTTACTATAATTATACCTTTAGGTGCGTGTCTTTGGAAACAGTGTATGTATTTTTACCATTTCTATTACTCGCCCTTATTTTTATTACTTACTTTATACAGTACAATGAGGAAAATAAGGATGCCATAAAACTTAGTAATAACAACAGTGAAAATGACAATAATTGGCCAAGCTGGATTTTTTATCTGACCCTAGTTTGTTCTCAATTGTCAATGCAATTGTTAACCTGGTTCAAGGTCTTGGTTAAGAAATGATTGTGCATTTACAGGGAACAGCCGAAGAACAACATTCTCTAAGTAAATCATTCTCTCACTAAAATATTTTTCTAATAACCATTTGTTTAACATGACTTTTAGTGCTGATAAAACAATAAAAGCATTTATTGCTGCTTCTATAGCATCCTCCTATCAAGATCAATATTTTACAGAAATAGTATAGAGTTTTTTTTACTATTGCTAAAAGGTTTACAGGTTTTTTTTTTTGTCTGTCACCCTATCAATTAATTTTTATAACCAGGACAGAAATGTCATATTATTGCCAAAGATGCCCACAAAGCCTCAGTGGCATGACCTATATACTATGGACCACACAGGTAAGTCCATAAGCATAGTATTAAGTAATACGTTTTTCAAAATTAATTATTTGTGAACTGCTAGCTAAATTAGAACAAAAAGTATTTATTCTACTGAGACTTTTTACACAGACAGCACTTTTGACATATGTGCCAACCTGTAACAGCAAATAAAATATAAATACAAAGCTAGAAATATTGTTTCTGTGTATTATAGTTAGTGTGGTAAAGAAATAGAACATGTCTAGAGTAGGCCTTCGACCTTTTGAGACTTGGACTTGGAGAAGAGTTTCTTTAGTGGAAAAAAACCCCAGGGCTCCTGTTCCATAGTCATGGTGGCTTTGAATCCAAAGGACATTAAGTTGAATATTAGAATTCTTAACCACTTTACCACCGGAGGATTTTGCTGTCTTCCGTCCAGGCCACTTTTTGCGATTCGGCGCTGTGTGACTTCAACTGACAATTGCGCGGTCGTGCGACGCCATACCCAAACGAAATTTACGTCCTTTTTTTCCCACAAACAGAGCTTTCTTTTGGTGGTATTTGATCACCTGTGCGATTTTTACTTTTTGCGCTATAAACAAAAAAAGAGCATTTATTTTGAAAAATTTTATATGAAATTCCCCCCAAAAAAGATGTAAAAACCAATTTTTTAAAAATTTTTTGGCCAATTTGTTTTCTGCTACCTATGTTTGGTAAAAAAAATCGCAATAAGCGTATTTTGATTGGTTTGCGCAAAAGTTATTGCGTTTACTAACAAAGGGAAAGATTTCTGTCATTTTTGGTGTTTTATTTTTAACGAGTAATGGCGGCGATCTGCGATTTTTTTTGCGGGACTGCGACATTGCGGCGGACAGATCGGACCCTTGACTGACATTTTTGACACTTTTGGGGGTACCAGTGACATTACTGCAGTAATCAGTGCTATATATATGCACTGTTACTGTAAAAATGACACTGGCAGGGAAGGGGTTAATTTTATTGGAGAGGGAGGGGTTAATGTATGCCTGGTGCTTACTGACGTGTAGGGGGGGAGGTGACTGAGTGCGTCATGGACAGATCGGATGTCCAGCTATGCTGAACAGTCCGATCTGTCACTCCCTGTCACTATGGAGATCCGCCCGCTGTGTTTACACACAGCGGGCGGATCTCCAGACTCGATCCCCGACGATCGGGTAAGAGCAGCGGCGATCGCCGCTGCTCCTCCCCTGGCCCGACTCCCGCTGTGAATGAAAACAGCGGGAGCGAGCCTCCGGCGGCGCGCAAGCGCCACCCAGAAGGGGGAGTGTCTGACGACGTTAATACTACGTCGTCAGACGATAACGAACCACTCTGCCGCAGTAGTATTACTGTGAGCAGACGTAAAGTGGTTAATATAGGGTCCATAGGATTTGAAGCCCTAACAGCAAAAAAAAAACTGGAGCCCTGGGCAATACAGATTATCATCACAGAATAGTATTATTCTGTAGATTTTGATTTTTATCACTATAGAGAATTCTAAAAGTCTTTTTTGTTATGGGAGAGAAGAAGCATACCAGAACAAGACTTAGAAAGCAGACCAATCTGAACAGGAATACATAGAAGTGAAAGAAGAAGTGAAGAGGGCATGTGAGAGGAAACTGACTGGTAAAGTTAGATTTGCCACCATCAAAGTAATGAAAATTCGATTTGAAGTGATGATTTTGGGACTCACTGCTGAGGAGGATTATTATCTATAAATTGACATTTTATATTGGAACATTGCTGAAAAGAGAATGTGCATACTCTGTAACTGATAGTATCTGGAGATTGTAATTTATCTATTATTTTATGGAGTCTATTTCATCTAAGCTTTGGCTACACAATAATACCCTATTGCTCCTGATCATCCAACCCCAAATGACAGAGTCAGCATCTAACTCAAAAACTGAGCAAAAAGGCATAAGTAGAGACAGGATCAAAGTGGTTGAGGGCCTAAATTAACTTCTTTTTGTCTTGGATTTCAGCTTACTCAAATTTCCGACAGAACAGTATGATCAGCTAAGCTTTGAACATGCTTCAATAATATTAAGAATGATTTCAGATAGTGTCTTGGAAGGTAACACATCTTGTACTGCTGCTATCTTGCTAGGAAAAACACATCTTTTCTTGCTTGAGGGGATTAAAACTTTGTGAATTAGTGCTGCTTGTACCTTAAAGAAAGGAATGTACCCCAAAAGCTTGTCCTGAAAAATTGTATGTTAGTGCAAATAAAGAAAAGTATCATAGACAGTACTCAATTACATATTTTCTTAAAATGATATATATGAACTACACCATAATAGTCTTGAATTTATGATATTTTGGTGGCTAATCTACTAAATTTTGGTCTCATCAATCAGAGAAAGCTCTACATCTAAAAACATTTAAACATTAAACATTTAAAACTTACCCTAGGGTATAAAAACAATTCCAACCATAAGCTCTCAGTAAGCTGCATGATGTTAGGTGCCCTAAGTATACAGTTTTCAGCAGCAGAAAAACACTGCAAGACAGTCACACTAGTCAATGACTACCATTTCTCAACAGCTTTGCACCCTTTACAGAGTGCAAATTGCTGAATAGTGAGTCCACACCACCTGGATACTTCCTGTCATTCATCATATACACAACTGTCCTATGAAGGAGCAACTGGAGGAGTTAGAATTGATCCAATCTTTCCATCTCACCAACTCACCAGCAGCTGAAATACTGGTTTAACCAACCACTGAACTACCAGTTAGTTATTAATATCTTAGAAGACCTAGACCTAGTTAATACTAATATTTAGTATATATTAGACTTAATATAAGTGAGTCGGTATATTTGTGTTTAGAATTGTAATAAGCTACCGCAAGAAAATCGCTATAAAGCTAATCCACCCAATTCATAACTTTTGAAAAGGAAAAGAGACTGACATTTAAAGGGTCTTTACACATTTTGCTATCTCTTATAAATGATTTTAAGGTTTCCTCATTCCTCACTCCTGAAAGGACTGTAGAGTGTGAAGGGTGGTGTTGGGATAAATGGGCCAGTATAATTGCTCCTTTCTTTTAAGGGGACTCTCAAAAGGCATTATTACCAAACCCCAGAGGACATAAAGGTCTATGACCACTTCAAGTTGGAAATTTTACCCAGCTGGAGGTAACTACAGCTGTCAAAGTGTAACAAGTGCATTTTCTACAGAACAAATAAGCTAAATCTTTAACAGATCCACAGATGGTATAGACATTTATGAGGGATCAGTACCCTAGATTCCCTGCCAGTCGACCTGAAATGATAGGGTTTACAATGGGGGCCTAAAAACTACTGATCAGTTGGTTGAGATGGTTGAGAGATACATTGTAATCAAGTTACTTTCTCCAAATTCCAAAGAGTCCAGCTAGCTGGAGAGAATAAATAAAAGGTGTTTTCACAGTATGCCCCCACTAAAGGGGAGCTGGGTTTAGTATGGGCAGGAGAAGATTTATTCCCTGCTTGGATGGATGAGATGACTGCTGCTATAATACTTTACTAAATTACCACAAGAAGCACTGTTTTTGTTAATTTCATGAAGCCGAAGACAAGCCTGATAAGGTCATGATAACTGCATCCAAGTGTAACGCTCCTGCGTTTCTTATATGGTGTGGATTTTCAGCTGCAGAAATAGTTTCCACGTCAGTAGTCATGTAAGAGATATGCTGAGATACCATTCCCAACCTCAATGACTCATCATGTGTGGAAGGTCTTATTTCAGCCAGTAAATACACACAATTAGCAAGCTGGTTCCTAGAATGACTTTATGTATGTGGTAACACAATGATGAAGGTTGAGGGATAGGTTGAGTGGAGGTGATAGGTGATAGACACTTGAAGGTGAGACAGTAGCAGATGGATGCAGGAAGGTTTAGCAATGTTGTATGATAGCAGATGATAGAATAGCAGGTGGACATACAAAAGAGATCAACCCAGTGCAGAAAAGTAGCAGTAGTCTCAAGAGCTAGCAATCTAGTTTATGCAGATGTAATAAACAGTCTTTACTATGCAGAGCTAGATAGTGTAAGCTTAGTATAAGTTTATAGAGAATTCCCCTGCGGGGTACTTAGCACTATTAGCGATACAGCCGAAGGGTGGTTCAGGAGAGGCGGATGATCCAGTAGCGGGATAAAGGGATCAGCGCAGCGAGGTTCCGTCAGCGAAGTAAGCTTGCAAGCATGGAAGCTTCAAGCAAGGTTAGCATCCAATTAAGGGTGTTTGAACGAACACATGTGAGTGAGAACCGACGCCTTAAATAGCCATCTAGTCCGGCGCTGAGTAAATGTAGGGCGCATACACTTGTGGAAAGTGTAATTTAGGGTACCAAAGGTACCGGAACATTACAATACCCCCCCTTTAAGGCCTGCTCCTGAAGGCCTCTGGAGCTGGTTTGTCTGGGTATCTCGCATGAAAATTGCGGATTAATCTAGGGGCATGTATGTCAGAGGTGTTTAGCCAGGTGTCGTCTTGGGGCCCATAGTTCTTCCATCTAACCAAGTACTGAAGTCTTCTTCTGTAGATACGAGAATCCAGAATCTCTTTTATCTCGTATTCTTCTCCACTTTCAACTTGTACAGGAGGGGGAGGTGGAATATTAGGCCTTATTCCTTGGTCCGGAACATGGGGTTTTAGTAGCGACACATGGAAAATGGGATGGATTTTTAGGTCCATTGGCAATGTAAGCTGCACTGCAGCTTTTCCAATAAGTTTCTTGATTGGGAAAGGTCCCAAGAACAGAGGTCCAAGCTTTTTGCTAGGGATCTTCAGTCTCAAGTTTTTTGTTGAGAGCCAAACGAGGTCCCCGATAGTATACTGTGGAGAAGGTCTTCTACGAAGATCATAGTACTTCTTTTGTTGACTGTGAGCGTGTGCAATGGTAGTATTTAGTAAACCCAGAGAATCCTTTATTTGGGTAAGATAGTCTGAGGCTACTGGGTTATTTGAAGGAAGGATGCGTGGAGGGAGAATAGAGGGATGGAACCCATAGTTCAAGTAGAACGGACTCTGCTTGGTTGTACTGTGAGTTGCGTTGTTGTAGGCAAATTCTGCCAGGGGGAGAAGATCCAACCAATCATCCTGTTGGTAAGAAGTGTAACAACGTAAATACTGCTCGATGCATTGGTTGACTCTTTCAGTCTGTCCGTTGGTCTGCGGATGGTAAGGAGAAGTGAGCTTCCGCTCAATCCGTAGTATGTGACATAGTTCTTGCCAGAATTTAGAAATAAATTGGGATCCACGGTCAGACAGAAGAGTTTTTGGGATACCATGTAATCTGAAGACATGTTTCATCAGGAGTTCTGCCGTTTGTTTGGACGAAGGTAGTCTGCGAATAGCAATAAAATGTGCCATCTTTGTCAGATGGTCCACTGACACCAAGATGGTATTAAATCCTTTGGAAGGAGGCAATTCTACGATGAAGTCCAATGACAAAACCTCCCATGGAGTTTGGGGTATTGGTAGACTGCATAGTAGACCGGATGGTCTCGTAGTGTCAATTTTGGACCTGGCACAGACATTGCATGAAGAGACGAATTTTTGTATAGATGTTTTCATGTCAGGCCACCAGAATTGTCGAGAAATCAAATTGAAAGTCTTTGTCATACCCATATGTCCTGCCATAGGCACATCATGCGATAATTCCAAGATCTTGGTGCGTAGGGTAGGTGATATGTAAAGTTTGTCGTTGTAGTAGAGGAAGCCTTCTGCATCAGTATTTAGTTGTGGTGGGGGTGAATCCAAACTTATACCATGCAGAACCTCTTCCTTTAAGGAACGGACAACTCCAATAATGCGTTTGTGAGGTATTATAGGAACGGAAGGGATTTCGAAGTAGTTTTCTTCAGTTAGTCGTGATAGTGCATCCGCCTTTTTGTTCTTATCTGCAGGTGTGTAGGTCACTAGGAAGTTAAACCTTAGAAAGAATAGTGACCATCGTACCTGTCGATGCGAGAGAGTTTTGCTAGTCTGAAGATATTGGAGGTTTTTATGGTCCGTGTATATAATTATTGGTAGTTGGGTGCCTTCGAGTAAATGTCACCAATTCTCCAGAGCCAATTTTATAGCAAGCAGTTCCTTTTCACCCACGGGGTAATTTATCTCGGGACTGCTCAGGGATTTAGAAAAAAAAGCGACTGGATGAAGTGGTGAAGTGTGGGTAGGTCGTTGGGAGAGTATTGCTCCTACTGCCATGTTTGACGCATCTACCTCCAGAATGTATTGGAGGGATGGGTCTGGATGGCGTAATATGGGAGCGGAAGTAAACCTTGTCTTTAACAAGTGGAAAGCCTTATTTGCTTCTTCTGACCATTTAAATGGTATTTTTATGCTAGTGAGCTGTGTGAGGGGTCTCACAATAGCAGAAAAGTTTTTTATGAACTTCCTGTAGAAATTTGAAAATCCCAGGAATCGCTGTAGCGCCTTGCGTGTAGTTGGTGTAGGCCAATCCTGAATGCAGGATATTTTACTCATGTCCATCTCGATTCCTGTTTTGGATATGATGTAGCCTAGAAAGAGTACCTCATCTTTATGGAACAAGCATTTCTTCAGCTTCACATAAAGATTATGTGCAAGCAATCTCGATAATACAAGTCTTACATGTCTTATGTGTTCAGACAGGGTCCGTGAATATATAAGTATATCGTCCAGATATACCACAACACAGACATCTAGTAAGTCTTTAAAAATATCGTTTATAAATCGTTGGAAAACTGCAGGGGCATTGCATAGGCCGAATGGCATCACAAGATATTCGAACAATCCGTATCTAGTTCTGAATGCAGTCTTCCACTCGTGTCCATCACGGATTCGAATGAGATTGTATGCTCCTTTCAGGTCTAATTTTGAAAAATAGGTAGCTCCACGCACCTGCTCAATGAGCTCAGGGATAAGCGGTAGAGGATAGCGATCTTTTATTGTGATAGCATTCAATTTCCTGTAGTCGATGATAGGTCTGAGACTTGAATCTTTATTGCGAACAAAAAAGAGTCCTGCTGCTGTGGAAGAAGTGGAAGGTCTAATAAAACCTTTTTCCAAGTTCTCATCCAAATAGGTTTTGAGATGGGCAAGTTCATCCTGTGAAAGAGGATAAACATGACCGAACGGCAATTTGCTATTTGGGAGTAGATCAATGCTACAATCATAGTCTCGATGAGGAGGTAATGCTTAAGCGTTTTTCTCAAGAAAAACCTCAGAAAGATCCTGATAACATAGTGGTGCAATCTCATCTGTCACCACAGACAGAATCTTCCCGGAAAACGGGAGGTTACACGTTTCCTCACAATAACAAGAAGGGAAGGTCAAGGACCGTTTTTTCCAATCTATGGTTGGTTGGTGTGTGTGCAACCAGGGAAGTCCCAACACAATGGGAAAGTGGGGTGATGGTATTAAATCGAAGGTAGAAGTCTCTCTATGAGACTCGTTAATAGTGACTAGAAGTGCTTGTGTCTGATCGGTGATCGGACCAGAGGATAACGGAACACCGGTAATAAGACTTACTGAGACAGGTTTGAGTTTAGAAATAATAGGAATTTTATTTAAAGCAGCAAAACATATATCCATATAATTTCCACAAGATCCTGTGTCAATCATGGCCTTAGTAGTAATCCTGTTCTGGTCCCACTGTAATGTCAAAAAAACAGAAATGTAGGGGTTAGTGAATGAAGTTGTCAATCCTCCTAGGGAGACATGTGAACACTCACCCTTCTTTTTGTTGACTAGGGGACAGACGTTTATCTTGTGATCCGGGGATGCACAGTACAAGCAGAGATTTTCATTTCATCTTTTGGCTTTTTCCATAGTTGATAGCGGTGGGCGTATGGTTCCTATCTCCATAGGAACGGGGTCAACGGCCAGACTCCGAGAGGAAACGGATAATGGCATTCCCATCTTTTCAGCCTTTCTTTCTCGTAGTCTTCTATCTATGGTAATACTGAGTTGTATTAATGCATCCAGGGTTTTTGGCAGATCCGCTCGGGCGAGCTCGTCCTTAACGGCTTCTGATAGGCCAAGCCTAAATTGGGTTTTCAGAGATGCATCATTCCATTCTGAATCAAGGGTCCATCTCTTGAACTCTGCGACAAAGTCTTCTACAGGCCTCCTTCCTTGTTTCAAGGATCTTAACTGAAGATCAGCAGTACTCTGCCTATTGGGGTCATCATATAGGCTAGTGAGCTCTGCCAGGAACAAGGCATAGGAGTTGAGAAGCTGGTCGTTTTTCTCAAAAAGAGAATCTGCCCTGGCTCGAGGATCGCTTGATAGGTAAGAAATAATAGTACAAACCTTAATGTGATCAGTAAGGTAGGTACGAGGTTTTAACAAAAAAAGTAACTCACATGCGTTTTTAAATTCGCGAAATTTTTTGCGATCGCCTGTAAATACCAAAGGGGGATTTATCTTGGGTTCAGGGGACTGAGCAGAGGTAAGTTGTGTCAGTCTAATTACCTGCTGCGACAGAGCCTGATTGTCTTCTTTTAATTCAGCAAGTGCGTGTATTAACGCAGATACTTGCTGTTTTAATTGTGTCACCTGAGTGGTTATTTCTGCTGAATCCATTTTGGGTTTGTTCAATCTGTAACGCTCCTGCGTTTCTTATATGGTGTGGATTTTCAGCTGCAGAAATAGTTTCCACGTCAGTAGTCATGTAAGAGATATGCTGAGATACCATTCCCAACCTCAATGACTCATCATGTGTGGAAGGTCTTATTTCAGCCAGTAAATACACACAATTAGCAAGCTGGTTCCTAGAATGACTTTATGTATGTGGTAACACAATGATGAAGGTTGAGGGATAGGTTGAGTGGAGGTGATAGGTGATAGACACTTGAAGGTGAGACAGTAGCAGATGGATGCAGGAAGGTTTAGCAATGTTGTATGATAGCAGATGATAGAATAGCAGGTGGACATACAAAAGAGATCAACCCAGTGCAGAAAAGTAGCAGTAGTCTCAAGAGCTAGCAATCTAGTTTATGCAGATGTAATAAACAGTCTTTACTATGCAGAGCTAGATAGTGTAAGCTTAGTATAAGTTTATAGAGAATTCCCCTGCGGGGTACTTAGCACTATTAGCGATACAGCCGAAGGGTGGTTCAGGAGAGGCGGATGATCCAGTAGCGGGATAAAGGGATCAGCGCAGCGAGGTTCCGTCAGCGAAGTAAGCTTGCAAGCATGGAAGCTTCAAGCAAGGTTAGCATCCAAGTAAGGGTGTTTGAACGAACACATGTGAGTGAGAACCGACGCCTTAAATAGCCATCTAGTCCGGCGCTGAGTGATGACAGCTCCAGTCTTAAAGGTGTATGCGCACCTTTCCAAGAGTAAATGGTAGGGCGCATACACTTGTGGAAAGTGTAATTTAGGGTACCAAAGGTACCGGAACATTACACCAAGCTATATAGTGTGTGTGTGTGTGTGTGTGTGTGTGTGTGTGTGTGTGTAAATAAAACAATACATATTAATATACATTTTACAGTAGTTTCATGTATTTTATTAAATCTCAATGTTCATTTTACCCTGAATTATTCTAAGTGTGTGCAGTCTTGAATTGATTGAAACTACTGATAAAACCCACAGCCAATGCATAGAAAATCAATTTTGGGGTCAGTCGTTATGATAAAATTTGCAGTGGCAAATATGATGGCAAACTGACTCTTTTCTCTATTGGATTTTATAAATTTCTATAATTATTCAGGGCATACAAATCATAACGTTTAAAAAAAAAAAAAAAAAACAAGATACACACTTGCAAATGGCAATGTTAAAATAAAGGTAATATACTTCTTATGTTATTTTATAAAGTTTAATCTATTCACAAATAAACATTGGGAAACCAGTGACTTTTTAAAGGGTAGACTATTTTTCTCTTAATCTGATCTGATATTTGGAGAACACAGCTTCACTGGTCTACTATGTTAGGTAAACTAACATTCTTT
The DNA here is from genome assembly GCF_965119305.1 of Pelophylax lessonae. Classification (NCBI taxonomy): domain Eukaryota; kingdom Metazoa; phylum Chordata; class Amphibia; order Anura; family Ranidae; genus Pelophylax; species Pelophylax lessonae. Next base: position 238,415,424 of record NC_138771.1, read on the forward strand.
CCCACTAATTACTAAAAAGAAATTGCAAACATTAGTAGCTGCAGTCCAGATCTGGTCAACCAATTACTCTGCCCATTAAAGAAGGTGCTGAGAAGACAGGTATATCGTCTATGAAATCTCATTTATACTGTATATCATGTAAGATTGCTACACAAACAATTTTGTAATTTAATTTTTATTAAAGTTGTCATTTTAATCTGAAGATGCTGTGATTTTCTAAAATTGTCAAAAATGTAAATTATTCCCTTACACCAGATAACCTGCAGTGGCTCTCTACAAAGAAAGAACATTGCACATGTAAGGTAGCATTTTTTAAAAAGTAAAATCTTGAGAACACATGAGAACTAATTATTTATAAAATAAAGGTAGTGTAGTTGAAAGGTACATTTTTAACTTGCAGATGCTTCCTCCTGAGTAATCAGGTAGACAAATACCATGAACTGTAATTTTTAAGCCTTTTTTATCTTAAACAGCAAACAACAAAGAGCAGTAGGCTGCACAGAAAATTTAATAATGCCAGATACATAGTTTTCTAAGAATGCATAGTTGCATTTAAATACATATTTATTAGTGTTATTAGTCCTACTTTCACACAAAATAGTCTTTTTTGACTTACTGATTTTTTAACTATATTATTTAGCTTGTTTTTGTATGCATCATGTATATTGGAGTATGCATTTCAAATGTGTACATAGTGTTTCATCCAAGATAATATTTACACTACAAAGAATTATAATTATAAAATCAAATTTTGGATTTACTTGCAAACAGAAGATTATCAATGCAAAAGTCAGTGTGTCTCTGTAGGATTATTGTTTTAATTACAACTCTTTTTAGTTAAAGCAAAAGATTCCCAGTGCAAACCAAGGTCTAGTATATTTTTGTATTATGTCTTTGTACATGTATGTCAGAGCATTTGGGATTTATATAAATGGATATTGTTTTGTTTTTCTACTTTTACTGTGCCATAATATTACATCCACATCACATACTCTAGAGACTAGAATTTGTTTTATGTAAGCTTGTCTTAATCTGTCAATTATAAAAAGGTGTCCCAGTGCAGAAGGTATGCTTTTTCTGTTTATAATTGCATTCCAAATAGGATATTCTAATGTCAGTGACATGGGTCTTTGATGTGAAATGGTACTCAATTCACCACATTAACTAAAAATAAGACTATAATAGCTGTATAAATAGTTTTCTGTGCAATGTGACCTTTTAGGTTGTGAAAGAATATTTATAACCAGTTGCTGTTGGCGAGCATTAGAAGTTAGGACACTATATTATCAGACAAATACATAAATGCACCAGCACACATTATATTCACTGTATTATCAGTCCTGAGGTCATCCACAGCATTTAGTTGTATTGCTATTTGCTAACCACCTCTAAGCCCCATTGCAAAAAGTGTGCCAAAGTGCTGAAATGTGTCACACAATCAGTTATGTTCAGCAAAGAACCATTATTCTTAAAAAGGATATATCAGCAACTGCAAGAATACATTCATGACTAGTGTTGAGCGAACACGGACTGTATTATTCGTGTTCGTACCGAATAATTGGATTTTTTGTACCCGAACACGGACACGGACACTTTACTGTATGTTCGGGTAAAAATCCGTGTTCGGTCGTTTTATTTCCGGGTTTTGCATGCTTTGGCGCTCTTTTCATGGCGGGCTTTCAACAGCCAATCAACAATCGTTTAACTGGTGTGCCTTAAGCCATCCCAGCCATGCCTGCAAATGTCTTAGTAGCTGTGATTGGCCGTCTGAAGCATGTGACCAAGTCTTTATAAGTTCGAGGCAGCCGCAGCGGCGTCATTATGCTGCTTATATCAGGGACAGAGCACACATCAACGTGCTGGCTGCTGATTAGGGAAAGATAGGCAGGAAAAAACCATTTGTGTCCGGATAGAATTGAGGGACAGGTCGGAGTGTTTAGGCAGGGCGAGTTGTAGGCATTTTAGGGATAGAGTCTGCTGAATTATAGGGTCAGTGTCTTCTACAAACTACAATCGATATTGCTGTGTGGGAGGTGGGGTGAATCTGCACTCAATCCTGATCTACGATCTCTTCTCAATCCTGTTAGGGACAGAGTCTGCTGAATTTTAGGGAAACTGTGTTCTACAAACTACAATCGATATTGCTGTGTGGTGTGGGATTGGAGATAGGCAGGTGTCAGTGATCCACATCCATTTTTCTGTGTGTGAGCTGCAGTGAACACAATCTTTTTGGGCTGCAGTGAACACAATCTTTTTGGGCTGCAGTGAACACAATCTTTTTGGGCTGCAGTGAACACAATCTTTTTGGGCTGCAGTGAACACAATCTTTTTGGGCTGCAGTGAACACAATCTTTTTGGGGTGCAGTGAACAAAATCTTTTTGGGGTGCAGTGAACACAATCCTTTTTGGTGTGCAGTGAACACAATCTTTGTGGGGTGCAGTGAACAAAATCCTTTGTGGGGTGCAGTGAACACAATCTTTTTGGGGTGCAGTGAACAAAATCCTTTTTGGGGTGCAGTGAACAACATCCTTTTTGGGGTGCAGTGAACACAATCTTTTTGGGGTGCAGTGAACAAAATCCTTTGTGGGGTGCAGTGAACACAATCTTTTTGGGGTGCAGTGAACACAATCTTTTTGGGGTGGAGTGAACAACATCCTTTTTGGGGTGCAGTGAACAAAATCCTTTTTGGGGTGCAGTGAACAAAATCATTTTTGGGGTGCAGTGAACACAATCTTTTTGGGGTGCAGTGAACACAATCTTTGTGGGGTGCAGTGAACACAATCTTTTTGGGGTGGAGTGAACAACATCCTTTTTGGGGTGCAGTGAACAACATCCTTTTTGGGGTGCAGTGAACACAATCTTTTTGGGGTGCAGTGAACACAATCTTTGTGGGGTACAGTGAACAGAATCTTTGTGGGGTGCAGTGAACACAATCTTTGGGGGGTACAGTGAACACAATCTTGTTGGGGTGCAGTGAACACAATCTTTGTGGGGTGCAGTGAACACAATCTTTTTGGGGTGGAGTGAACAAAATCATTTTTGGGGTGCAGTGAACAACATCCTTTTTGGGGTGCAGTGATCAAAATCCTTTTTGGGGTGCAGTGAACACAATCTTTTTGGGGTGCAGTGAACAAAATCCTTTGTGGGGTGCAGTGAACAGAATCTTTGTGGGGTGCAGTGAACACAATCTTTGGGGGGGTACAGTGAACACAATCTTTTTGGGGTGCAGTGAACACAATCTTTGTGGGGTACAGTGAACAGAATCTTTGTGGGGTGCAGTGAACACAATCTTTGGGGGGTACAGTGAACACAATCTTTTTGGGGTGCAGTGAACACAATCTTTGGGGGGTACAGTGAACACAATCTTTTTGGGGTGCAGTGAACACAATCTTTGTGGGGTGCAGTGAACACAATCTTTGGGGGGGTACAGTGAACACAATCTTTTTGGGGTGCAGTGAACAACATCCTTTTAGGGTGCAGTGAACACAATCTTTGTGGGGTGCAGTGAACAACATCCTTTTAGGGTGCAGTGAACACAATCTTTGTGGGGTACAGTGAACAGAATCTTTGTGGGGTGCAGTGAACACAATCTTTGGGGGGTACAGTGAACACAATCTTTGTGAGGTGCAGTGAACACAATCTTTGTGGGGTGCAGTGAACACAATCATTGTGGGGTGCAGTGAACTCAATCTTTGTGGGGTACAGTGAACACAATCTCATACTTCTGAAGATTTGAGGGTGCTGCCTGTTCCATACTCCCCCTACTCCTCATCTAGCCTTTTAGGGGTACAAACAATAGTAATTGGGGCCTAGTGTGGTTGTGTACGTGTGATATACATACACTTTTTTTGGATCATATTTTCTATTCCGCTATTTAATCAAAAACCTTTGGGGATCAGTTAAATTGGGGGATAGTCTGTGTTGGTACGTGTGAGAGAGATCCACCTTTCCAAGTTGTTGGGGTTCATCTCATACTTCTGAAGGTTTGAGGGTGCTGCCTGTTCCATACTCCCCCTACTCCTAGCCTTTTAGGGGTACAAACAATAGTAATTGGGGCCTAGTGTGGTTGTGTACGTGTGATATACATACACTTTTTTTGGATCATATTTTCTATTCCGCTATTTAATCAAAAAGCTTTGGGGATCAGTTAAATTGGGGGATAGTCTGTGTTGGTACGTGTGAGAGAGATCCACCTTTCCAAGTTGTTGGGGTTCATCTCATACTTCTGAAGGTTTGAGGGTGCTGCCTGTTCCATACCCCCCCTACTCCTCATCTAGCCTTTTAGGGGTACAAACAATAGTAATTGGGGCCTAGTGTGGTTGTGTACGTGTGATATACATACACTTTTTTTGGATCATATTTTCTATTCCGCTATTTAATCAAAAACCTTTGGGGATCAGTTAAATTGGGGGATAGTCTGTGTTGGTACGTGTGAGAGAGATCCACCTTTCCAAGTTGTTGGGGTTCATCTCATACTTCTGAAGGTTTGAGGGTGCTGCCTGTTCCATACCCCCCCTACTCCTCATCTAGCCTTTTAGGGGTACAAACAATAGTAATTGGGGCCTAGTGTGGTTGTGTACGTGTGATATACATACACTTTTTTTGGATCATATTTTCTATTCCGCTATTTAATCAAAAACCTTTGGGGATCAGTTAAATTGGGGGATAGTCTGTGTTGGTACGTGTGAGAGAGATCCACCTTTCCAAGTTGTTGGGGTTCATCTCATACTTCTGAAGGTTTGAGGGTGCTGCCTGTTCCATACCCCCCCTACTCCTCATCTAGCCTTTTAGGGGTACAAACAATAGTAATTGGGGCCTAGTGTGGTTGTGTACGTGTGATATACATACACTTTTTTTGGATCATATTTTCTATTCCGCTATTTAATCAAAAACCTTTGGGGATCAGTTAAATTGGGGGATAGTCTGTGTTGGTACGTGTGAGAGAGATCCACCTTTCCAAGTTGTTGGGGTTCATCTCATACTTCTGAAGGTTTGAGGGTGCTGCCTGTTCCATACCCCCCCTACTCCTCATCTAGCCTTTTAGGGGTACAAACAATAGTAATTGGGGCCTAGTGTGGTTGTGTACGTGTGATATACATACACTTTTTTTGGATCATATTTTCTATTCCGCTATTTAATCAAAAACCTTTGGGGATCAGTTAAATTGGGGGATAGTCTGTGTTGGTACGTGTGAGAGAGATCCACCTTTCCAAGTTGTTGGGGTTCATCTCATACTTCTGAAGGTTTGAGGGTGCTGCCTGTTCCATACTCCCCCTACTCCTAGCCTTTTAGGGGTACAAACAATAGTAATTGGGGCCTAGTGTGGTTGTGTACGTGTGATATACATACACTTTTTTTGGATCATATTTTCTATTCCGCTATTTAATCAAAAACCTTTGGGGATCAGTTAAATTGGGGGATAGTCTGTGTTGGTACGTGTGAGAGAGATCCACCTTTCCAAGTTGTTGGGGTTCATCTCATACTTCTGAAGGTTTGAGGGTGCTGCCTGTTCCATACCCCCCCTACTCCTCATCTAGCCTTTTAGGGGTACAAACAATAGTAATTGGGGCCTAGTGTGGTTGTGTACGTGTGATATACATACACTTTTTTTGGATCATATTTTCTATTCCGCTATTTAATCAAAAACCTTTGGGGATCAGTTAAATTGGGGGATAGTCTGTGTTGGTACGTGTGAGAGAGATCCACCTTTCCAAGTTGTTGGGGTTCATCTCATACTTCTGAAGGTTTGAGGGTGCTGCCTGTTCCATACCCCCCCTACTCCTCATCTAGCCTTTTAGGGGTACAAACAATAGTAATTGGGGCCTAGTGTGGTTGTGTACGTGTGATATACATACACTTTTTTTGGATCATATTTTCTATTCCGCTATTTAATCAAAAACCTTTGGGGATCAGTTAAATTGGGGGATAGTCTGTGTTGGTACGTGTGAGAGAGATCCACCTTTCCAAGTTTTTGGGGTTCATCTCATACTTCTGAAGATTTGAGGGTGCTGCCTGTTCCATACCCCCCCTACTCCTCATCTAGCCTTTTAGGGGTACAAACAATAGTAATTGGGGCCTAGTGTGGTTGTGTACGTGTGATATACATACACTTTTTTTGGATCATATTTTCTATTCCGCTATTTAATCAAAAACCTTTGGGGATCAGTTAAATTGGGGGATAGTCTGTGTTGGTACGTGTGAGAGAGATCCACCTTTCCAAGTTGTTGGGGTTCATCTCATACTTCTGAAGGTTTGAGGGTGCTGCCTGTTCCATACTCCCCCTACTCCTAGCCTTTTAGGGGTACAAACAATAGTAATTGGGGCCTAGTGTGGTTGTGTACGTGTGATATACATACACTTTTTTTGGATCATATTTTCTATTCCGCTATTTAATCAAAAACCTTTGGGGATCAGTTAAATTGGGGGATAGTCTGTGTTGGTACGTGTGAGAGAGATCCACCTTTCCAAGTTTTTGGGGTTCATCTCATACTTCTGAAGATTTGAGGGTGCTGCCTGTTCCATACCCCCCCTACTCCTCATCTAGCCTTTTAGGGGTACAAACAATAGTAATTGGGGCCTAGTGTGGTTGTGTACGTGTGATATACATACACTTTTTTTGGATCATATTTTCTATTCCGCTATTTAATCAAAAACCTTTGGGGATCAGTTAAATTGGGGGATAGTCTGTGTTGGTACGTGTGAGAGAGATCCACCTTTCCAAGTTGTTGGGGTTCATCTCATACTTCTGAAGGTTTGAGGGTGCTGCCTGTTCCATACCCCCCCTACTCCTCATCTAGCCTTTTAGGGGTACAAACAATAGTAATTGGGGCCTAGTGTGGTTGTGTACGTGTGATATACATACACTTTTTTTGGATCATATTTTCTATTCCGCTATTTAATCAAAAACCTTTGGGGATCAGTTAAATTGGGGGATAGTCTGTGTTGGTACGTGTGAGAGAGATCCACCTTTCCAAGTTTTTGGGGTTCATCTCATACTTCTGAAGATTTGAGGGTGCTGCATGTTCCATACTCCTCTTCCTCATCCTCCCTTTAGGGTAGGAAAAAATTTAATCGGGCCTAGTCTGTGTTTGTACGTGTGAGATACACAGTTTTTTATCCTATTCCGCTATTCAATACACACCCTTTTGGTGTAAAAAACATTAAATTGCGGCATAGTTTGCATATTTGACATTTGCATATATTGTGCCTTGTTGCGCTGTTTTGGGTACTCCACCAACATGGCCAGTGGCAATGACGCCATTCTCAGCTTAACTATCCCACTTCTATGCCTCCTTGAAAAAACAATTTGGGCGATGATGGAAGAGGATGTGGCACAGGATGAGGAGGAGGAGGAGGAGGATGAAGAGGTAACATTTCAAAGGCTTTCAGGGCAGTCATTCGCAAGGGGCTCCGAGGGTGGGTTCCTGCACACACAAACGCCAGGGACACAATTGTCCAGCAGGGGCACAGTTCTGGAGGATGAGGAGGATGAGGAGGAGGAGGAGCTGGAGGAGGAGATGGAACCATGTTCACAGCAGGGTGGCACCCAGGCCAGCTCATGGCCATCACTGGTGCGTGGCTGGGGGGATACAGAGGACACGGACGATACACCTCCCACAGAGGACAGCCTTTCGTCGCCTCTGGGCAGCCTGGCACACATGAGCGATTACATGCTGCAGTGTCTCCACAACGACCGCCGAGTTGCCCACATTCTAACTTGTGCTGATTACTGGGTGGCCACGCTGCTGGATCCCCGTTACAAGGACAACGTACCGTCCTTAATTCACTCACTGGAGCGCGATCGCAAGATGCGCGAGTACAAGCGCACGCTGGTAGACGCCATGCTGCTGGCATTCCCATCTGACAGCGGGGCCACAGTGGAAGCACAAGGCAGAGGAGGAGGAGGAGGAGGTCGCCAACGCAACCAGGGCACCGCCAGCACCTCAGAAGGCAGGGTTAGCATGGCCGAAATGTGGAAAAGCTTTGTCAGCACGCCACAACAAACAGCAGCACCAGCAGCTCAGATGGAACGTCTTAGCAGGAGGCAGCATTTTACCAACATGGTGGAGCAGTATGTGTGCACACGCCTACATGTAGTGAATGACGGGTCTGCCCCCTTCAACTTCTGGGTCTCCAAATTGGGCACATGGCCTGAGCTTGCCCTTTACGCCTTGGAGGTGCTGGCGTGCCCTGCAGCCAGTGTATTATCTGAACGGGTATTTAGCACGGCTGGGGGCGTTATAACAGACAAGCGCAGCCGCCTGTCCAGAGACAATGTGGACAAGCTCACGTTCATTAAAATGAACCAGGCATGGATCCCACGGGACTTTTCCGTACCTTATGCAGAATAGCAATGGATACCGACCTTACCCACCCATTGTTCCATTTTTGCTCTTTCTCACTCTTTTGGGGTGTACCCTCATTTAAAATTTTTGAAAAGAAGCAGTGTTGGCTACCTCGTCCTCCTCCTCAGGGCCAGATTAATGTAGGGGCTATTGGAGCTGCAGCTCCAGGCCCCTACCTTTTATATAGGCCCCGGGTTGGCCATATTCACTGTTACCGCTCTTCTGTCACTTGTAAACACAGAAGTCTGGCTTCTATGCTCGCTTCCCCAGGCAGCACCCTCAGAACCTCCCCACACAGCGTGAAGGCCGGACAAGGAGGGACAGTTGGCGATGCATGGATGTGTTTATGGGCTTCAGAGACAGCATCCCATGTTGAATTAGGCATGCATGGCTGCACCCTTCCTCCTCTGGGTGCATGGCAAGGCACGGCCCTTAAGGCCCTTCAAAATCCTCAGCACCAAGCCCATGATGCTGTTAATCCGGCCCTGGTCCTCCTCCACCGCCGCTTCCACCTACACCGCCCATAGGTGTGCGCAGCCTATTGCATTAAGGTGTGCACCCCAAAGTTGAAATACACATGCATGTGTTTGCCAGCAGGGAGAGTAATGTATCGGGGCCATGTACCTGTAGGCAAGGAGAAATAGAGCAGAGCAGGTCCCAGGGAGATCTTTCCCATCTCCTCACTGGCAATGCTATGTGCCCTAGGTGATTAGGGTGTGCCCAGGCACACCCAGCACACCCTGTGCGCACGCCTATGTCACCGCCACATCCACCACCACCTCAACCTCCCTCCTACTCCATATGGGCCTCGTCCTTCAGAGATGAAGAAGAACATTGTTTTATTTTTCTGTTTTTTTTTGTTGTTTTAAGTTATTTCCCTATCCACATTTGTTTGCAGAGCACTTGCCATGCTCTTAATTACGTTTTGCTGCCATTTGCAGCACTCTAGCCCTTTCCTTTGGTGTTTTAGAGCCATTTTAGTGCCTTAAAGTTCGGGTCCCCATTGACTTCAATGGGGTTCGGTGTCCGGGAAAAGTTCGGTAAAAGTCCGGGACACGGACCCGGACTTTTTTTTAAAGTTCGGCCGAACCCGTCGAACACGGACATCTAGGTGTCCGCTCAACCCTATTCATGACATATTAAAATATACAACAGCATTATACTAAAAGAATAGGTGCACTTTCAGACAAAGTGCTTTTATTCTTAGCCCCCTCCGCTGACCTAAATTGCTGGATGTCAAAAAACACAGAAGACTATTGTGGGCGTCAAATCCCAGTAAGTATGCATCTGCAGAGGAGTAGAGTGGGATTGTTTAGATCAGTGGAGGGGGCAAAAAATAAGGACATTTTGTCTAAAAGTGCACCAAAAAAACTGTACCTTCTATCAAAAAATCATTCCTTAGGTTTCAAGCAAATTACGAGAGGCATTCAAGTCAAACTAGGACTTTAAATTTTACAGGTATAAAAAGGAATCCTAGCATGGTGGTACTACATGCAGTAGTAAGTGGCAAGTATGTCCTATTACTGATAGGGGCGCTCGTGCCGCAGGCCAGTCCAGAGACTCCTAATGAAGATGGCAAACAAAAGTGTTAGTGATTGCATGGGACAGCGAATGTGTAAAACCCGCAGATATCTACATTCACTGCTAAACAGCTTCTGGGCATGCCCAGAAGCTGTGCAGGGATGCCGTGCCTGCAGAGGAAGTGAAGAACAGGGGGCGGGTGCAGTGCATTGTGGGACTCCGACGTCACGGTAGAGGACACAAAGAGGGACGCTGCGGCTTCAGCTGCCCACACCTGAGATGGCAGCGCTGGAGAAGAAATTTTCAAGGTAAGTATTTCTTCTTACAGGTAAGTGCGACCCGGGACAGTTCAGAGGCTATCCATTATGGAATGTACTAGCCCTGACTGTCCCGGGGTATTTTTAGCTCAAATTGACCCCCGAGGCCGGAACTCCGCTTTAAGTGCAGTAATGCATTCTAGTCATATACAATGTAGTACCAGAAACATACGTTTTTTTACCAGGGATACATCACCTTATTCAAAATGTTATCCTTACCCAACCACCAGCGTTTTCCATGTGTATCAAACTGTCAGTCGGATGGCTGTTATTATCTTCTCACATCTGTCAGTCGGGTACAAAACAGCTCTGAAAAAAATGACTGCTGTAATTTGAAAGTTCAAATCTGAAATGTGGATTGGGATACTGACAATTTGTTGTGGTGACATTATAGTACATGTTTTTTCTTGCGAGATGAGGAAGACTTTCTATTCAATATAGGTGTTAAAAAAGTGGATACAATAATTCTAGGTAATAAAGGTACCTTAGAGAAATAGACTCAGTCCAAACATGTTCTGTTAAAGCGTTTGCCCTGTCTATATATAGCCAGTTCTGAAATCACAGAAATCCCACATTTTCTATGCACATGGGATAGATTTATAGATCAAAATATATTCTACTACCCTCAGATAAATACCTTCTAAGGGCTTTTTATATGCATGCACATCTAGCATCTGTGCTTTAGTATAAACTATTGTATTTTCATACCAACTCACTTTTGTTGTGTGGGCGCTGTAACCAAACCTCAATAGCATACGCAAACTCTGGACAAGTGCCAGGGTTCAAAAAGTGGTTACTATGGCAGCTCTCATGGCCAATTAGGTGTAGGGTGTTGTTCATTATTTTTAATTCATTTGTTTGTATACTTACAAATTGATAAAGATTTTTCAATGTTCAGCCACAAGAGCCACCATAAGAAACCACTTTTCTAACCCTGACACTTGCTCAGTGTTTGTGTATGCTAGCATTTGTGCTTCACCTAGTGAGCATTCCAATTCTGATTTTGTCAGAAAGCCCCTTTTAACTGCATAAAGTAATTGAGTATATATTGCAGCATCTGTGGCCCTAGATGTTGTGTTTATTTAAAACCATTGCAGAATAAAATGAATCAAACATTTTGCTGAACATTTATTGTAAACCCCTATATGCAATAAGTAACTAGCTTCAGATGATACACAGAGATGAAACAATACCTACTATATAAGTTGTACTTGTTTATCTGCAGCCTTTTGTCCTGTGCAACCTTCAACAAAACACAGATGAAAGATTTTTTTCTCAGCAGCAGAGAGCAGGGTGTGGGGATCTGATGTCACACACACTGCAGAGCTTTAACACAGAGCTTAGAGTATTCTGAGAGCTGATTGGAGGAAAGTGACACCCCCCCCTTTTTCACAGGCTCAAAGAAACATAAAGTTGAGGGTATGAGTAATCTGTTGTGTTCTGGAGGAGGGTGGGCTGTCTCCCTGGAGGCTGATATGTTTGCTTAATTTATTAGTAGTGAGTCATGAAGATATCAGAAAGAGAAGAGAACAGAGAGGAACCAGACTCATGCTTTGGATTATGTTAGTATATACTATTGTGGGATGTGCTTTGTTAATTTTTCATGTCTGAGGTTTACAACCACTTTAAGTCAAGCAGGAACTAGAATGTGGCAGAACTGCATGACAAGTGCTTTTTTTGTGTACATGAGTTTTACACTCATTTTATCATTTTTGCTCTCTAGCAACCAAACTAGTGTATTTTAAACAAAACAGATTAGGGTGTATCTAAGCCAAAAAGCAAAACTGCAATATATTGCAGATTACTAGTCTTTAGATGTGATGGAGTGGCTGCATTATTTTTTGTTCTCTGTGTTTGCGTTTCCTCCCTCTACTTTGGTTTCCTCTCACAAAGGCAAGCTGATAGAGTAACTTTCTCCTATCTAAACTGGCCTTAGTATCTTTGTATAAATTAGCTAGTGTTATCCTATTCTGCATTCCATTCCAAGGCTGACCAGTTGGGGTATGTATATTCTTAAAAGAGAAGATCAGCATTTTTTTTTTTTTTAATAATCATACTGTAGCACTGCCCCCGCAAGGACTGCCAGTTATTCTCTCTATGGGTCCCCCTGAGTTACTAGCACACAATCATGACAGATTACAATTTCTTAATTCCTCACTCCAATAATCAGTCCAAGGGTATTTGGTTGTTTTATGGTTTATTGTAAATTGGGGATAAGAGAAGGAAACAGTGGGATACTCCTATTTAACTATAGACAATGTTGAGGACTCCTATCTTCTGATACAGCCAGGCTCTTTATTCACCCTGCCACTTTGGATGAATTTGGATTGAGACTCTTTTCCACAGACGACTCGGTGAACAAACAATTATCTTCAGGACACTCACTCCAGTATCCCCATTTTCTTCCTCTGCTGACACCGGTCCACTCACTATCCTACAAGCAGGGGTGGCCCCCCTCAGGTCAGGCCCTTTGTCCCTGTACTCATGTCCCAGGGTCTCCAGTGTCTCCCCTCTCAGTCAGCTCTCCTGGACATCAGGGTTCAGCTCCTCTCAGCTACTCCTCTGTTCCTCAGGACAACCTCCTGTGACCGCATGACACCTCTACAGAGGAGGAGGCAGCGCCCCTCCCTCCGGGACTCTGCTCTCCAGCCAAAGATCCCACAGCACATATGCTCCAGGCTTTTATACAGTATCCCAGAATGCACCGAGGCAACCTGCCCTCTGCCAATCACCAGGACTGTATCAAAAGCCTATGCACCAATTTGTTATGTTTTCTCACACTGTCCAACATGCCTCCCTATTGGACCAGCATCAAATAATCTTCAGAATGAATGCATCGCATACTGAGCACATTGAGCAGACCACATTAATAGATCCTGCTCCCTAATAGGCAGAGAACAATATATATTTACCTGCAGCCCCTCTGGTAAGCTCAAAACTATACTTGCTCACTAGCACTTACCTAGGAGGGTGCTACAATACTTACCTAGGTGGATGCAGCATCGGTCCAATGCATCTGTCCCCCACTGGCTCTAAGACTGAGAACCAAGTGATCAAACACCGTTGATCAATCTGTTCTCAGAGCTCTGTGAACAGAGAGCTTGTGACTGTTGGTCAACGGCTCTCTGCTCGCCCCCCCCCCCTCCCTCTCCCCGCGTGCGCTCACTGGAGTGTGGGGCTATGGAGGAGGTGGCAGAGGCTAACTCAGGCTCTCAGTGGCTCCCTGAGAGCCTGAGCCAGGTGCCGGTCCAGGGTTGTGGGTAGATCCCGACCATATTGTCACGATCATGCCCCAGCCTAGACCGGATCTTTAATGTCAGCCTGCTGTCTGCTGAAAATGGATCTCAGTAGGGCAGAATGAACTGCACTCCTGTGATCCACTGGAGAAGTACAGCCAAACAAGCTTTTGCTGTCATTTTTCTTTAATTAAACAACCAGAAGCCCATGTATGTGTTTTCTACTCATCTGGCAAAGAGTGACATACAATTTCTGTACCATAAACTTATTATGGTAATGTTATATTTACAATGAATTTTAAATGATGAACAGCAAATTAAACCTTGTACCTTTGTTTGGAAGCAGGCAGCTTCCTATTGACCATATTGTATAGGTCTGGTACAGTTCCTAGGTCTGGTACAGTTCCATTTACTAGAACTTTTTCTATGGTTTCTGTGGGGGTAGGTGCATCCTTAAAGGGTAGATGAGGCTGGATTTGTATCAGAAGGCGCTGTAAATATTTGTGTATGCGCTGGGATTCACCATAAATACTGTTCAAAAATAATACCATGTATTTATATATGGATATGTACAGCAATGTGCCAAAAAGGCAACCTACACATACCTATATGAGATGGTTTGCTGTGTACTCAATCAAAGCTGAGTGTCATTAGCAATCTGTGAAATGTGAACAGTAAATATATTAATATATATATCCAGCGATAAATTATAAATAAAATCATATAGTTAACATAGTCCAAATAAAGTGAATACAATTCATGTATTCTACAATTCAGGTCTCACCTCCTTAAGATGCGAATCTGCAAAATGCATTGTGGTCTGTAGGCTTTCTGACACTTCCGGGTCTATCCAGCGACGTCACATCCCGGCTCCTGTGGAACACACGCTGGCCGCGACCACAGCAACGCTTTGTGGCAGGGTGACAAGTCAGCTGAGGAATGGAGGGGGGGGACGGTTCCTATATCTATTGTGGCGGTGTGTATAATAACATGGTGTTACAGAAACCATAAATACAAAACCCAACTGTACATACAGGCGGTTACAAAAGCAAGCCGCAAGTAACAAGGATGAGAGGAGGTGGGGCTGTCGCAGCCGGCACACAGGCACCCCGTAAAGGGAACAAGCTGTGCCCGCGTGGGGCGATACGACCTCCCACTCGCTATTACGTAGATAGAGGTGACTCTGAGACTCATATACATTAAAAGAAAAATATTATAGAGAAAACCGAGCGACAAAAGTGAAGTCAACAACTATGGTGGTAAAAACAGGGGTTACATATTCAGATTGAAAACGTAGACAGGAATCGTGGTGAGTGCAAAAGCATAACCATGCTGTTGAGGTACATCCCGTCTAGGACGTATTTAGTAAACACATGAAAGCTCAGACAGGGGAAGAAAGGGAAGAGGGAGAAAGAAAGAGGGATGAAGGGAGGAAAAGAGAGGTGCAGGGGGAAGGGAAAGAGAAAAGGTAGGAGGGGTGTCGCCGGGGGGTAGAGCACTGGCATCAGACAAATAACATAATGAAGCTGAAGGGGGAGTATCATGGCAACAAAAGAGAGGAATCAAAATCAGGTGGGAGGAAATGTTCAACCCAAGGTTGCCAAAGCCTATTATATTTATCCACTTTGTCCAGCAATACTGCTTCTATTTTGGCATGAATCATCGCCTTGGTGATCCTGCTTTTTACTTCAGGTATGGGTAAGTGTGGGGATTTCCTCACATTATCTCCTGCTTGTCTGCACGGGATGAAGCCTGTTTGGTCTTTGTGTATAAGGGAGCCTATGATGGAGTTAAGGTGGGTGGACAGAATTTTGGTCATCAGTTTAATATCAACGTTGAGGAGTGAGATTGGGCGGTAGTTTGTCCAGGACGAATCATCAATTTGCGGTTTGGGGATCATTGAGATAGCTGCATGAAGAGAGTCAGCCCCAAAGGAGTGACCTTTAAGGATCGAGTTATAGGCTTCGGATAGCATAGGGGTGAGGAGATCAGAAAAGTGCTTATAATATGAGGCCGTAAAGCCATCTGGACCAGGTCTCTTATTAAGTTTGAGGGACTTAATTGCAATGCGGATTTCTTGTTCCGAAATGGGTTTGTCCATTTCTTCCCGTTGAGAGGAGGGCATGGAGAGATCTGAAAAGAATTCAGCGACTTGGGAGTCCGCTAAAGTGGTAGAGTACAATTTAAAAAGATGTAAGTGGAAAGTCTCGAGTATTTTAACAGGGTTACTAGTGTGCCTACCCAAGGGGGTCTTTAGACGGATCGGTTTCCTAACTAAGTTAGCATTGCGAATTGAAAGGGCCAGGAAGGTATCAGGTTTATTGGCCTTGGTGATGTTGGGAACGTCTTATAGCCTTTTCAGCTGATTCAGTGAAAAAGAGATCCAGTTCTAATCTTGCTTTGTCAAGAGAGTTTTTGTTATCGGGGGTGGGGTGTGACTGAAATTGGTCATGAGCTTGGTTAAAACTTGAATTTAGGGTTTGATAGAGGAGTTGACGTTCTTTCTTACGACGGGAGGCCAGACCTATGAGGGTTCCTCTAAGTACAGATTTGTGGGCTTCCCAGATTGTAAGTGGGGTCACATCCGTGGTTACATTGTGGGAGACGTGGTCTTTAATTGCTGTGGCTACTTCTAGTCTATGGGAGGGATGGGTCAGGAGAGTATAATTCAGAGACCAGGAGAAGCCGTGTTGTTTGGGTACCAGGGAATCAAAGGTAGAGATGACTGCATTATGATCAGACCATGGGATTGGCAAAATAGAGGAGAGAAGGAGCGACGGAGAGGTCGCTACCGACGTGAGGATGTGATCTATGCGTGAGAAAGTCTTGTAGGGATTGGAGTAGTACGTGTATTGTAGCCGGACGGGGTTAAGTTCACGCCACGTGTCCACAAGCGAGTGGTGGTGGAGTAGTTGTTGGAATGAGAGCTTGAGAGGGGTTGAGGTGGGTGAAATAGGGGTTTTGTCTAAAAAGGGGTAAATTACCTGATTAGAGTCGCTGCACAACAGGACCGTGCCTCTCTTATGCTGCGCTACTATTTGCAAGAAATGGGAGAGGAAGGAGTGCGGCCTGGAGTTTGGCGCATAATAGGAAGCTATAGTCACTTCAGTATCTAGCAGCGAACCAGTGAGTATCAGGTACCTACCTTCAGGGTCAACGATGGAGGAGTGGAGCATGAACGGAGTTGTTCTATGAAAAGCTATCAGAACTCCTCTCTTCTTGACTGTAGCAGAGGCTGTGAAGAATTGTAGATAAGAGGCAGTTAAGTATTAAGGCGTATGGGAGGCGGTAAAATGAGTTTCCTGCAAACACGTGACATGAGCATTGATAGAAGCAAAGGAGCGGAAAGCTTTGTGCCGCTTTTGAGGAGAATTTAGGCCCTGAACATTAAGGGTTAGCACATTCAGGGAGGCCATTCATCACGGAGGTAGAGGAAGCTAGTGGTGAAAACCAAATAGGTGCCATTGTTCCCCCCCCCCGGCGAGGCAAGGGGACAGAGGGAAATGTGGGGAAGGGAGGAAGAGGGAGACTCAGGAAAGAGGGGGAGAGGAGGAGTAGAGGAGACATAGAAGTTGGAAGATGTAGTGCATTACTCAGAAAAGCAAAAAGCATTCCATCTGCTCAGGTGGCCGGCACCCTCACAGAGGGAATAGGGTTGCCCCAGGAAGTCTCCTGGTGGAGAGTTCTAAGGGCAAGTGGGGGGCAGCAGTGACTACCCGCAGGGGACAGTGCCGCCAATGGGTTTGAGGAACATAAGGATACATAAGTGTGACCAGAGATATCGAAACAAGATATATAAGTTCACAAGGGTGTAGGATAACGTAGCGATTAAACAGGCTTACAGGGGAAAAAAAGAAAAAAAAAAGGAAGAAAAAGAAAAAAAAAAAAATTATATATACACATACATATATATATATATATATATATATATATACACATATCTATATATACATATATATATATATATATATATACATATATACATACACATACATAGAAATTTTCATGTAAGTCTAATAAACAGAGATAACGGCATGCTTGAGGATGGACGGCTGACGTATAGTCTCAAAACAACCAAAAAAAAGGGGGGGAATGTTTTCAGAGTGGAGAGGAGGAGCCGTGGTCCAAGCAAAAACAATCTCAAAAAGCAAAAACATAAAAAAAGGGGGGGTTGGGGGAGGGGAGTGATGTGAGAAAGTCAGCTGACAGAGGCATAGTTACCATCCTGGGTGGATAGCGAGAGTTTGTTTCCGACAAGAGTGCAGAAGGATGTAGGTGGGTCTATGTAACCGAGTCCTCTCCGGGGTCCACGGCTTGACACGATGGACAGGCTAGAGTCAAGTGAAAAAAATGGAAACAAAAAGGAACAAAATCAAAAAAGGGGGGGGGTAGGAGTCATAAGTAGCGGTAGATTGCAGATGTTCAACCCAGCTGGGTTAGGAGACGTGAGGATTCCTGGGTAGCAGGGCTCAGTCAGTCCATGGAGTCAGTGAGTTCAGGCTGAGGAGAAGTGAAGCGGCTTCGCTTAGGGGTCGTAGATGTGGAGGTGGTGGTCTTCTGGGGAGACCTCGAGGCAGAGAGTCTGCACTGTTGTTGAGAGTTTGAGGTGTCAGAGGGAGAGGACAGGTGTAACTCATAGAGGAGGTGTTAGAGATCTGCAGTTGATTTACAGGTGTGTTTGCGTCCCTGATATGTGAATCTCACAGAAAAGGGGAAGCCCCAGGAGTAGATGATCTGATGTTGCTGGAGTACTTGTAACAGGGGTTTGAACTCTCTCCGTTTTGTGATGGTGGCCTTGCAGAGGTCAGTGAAGAGCTGATAAGTATGGCCCTGAAACACTAAGATTTCCTCCTGGTGGGCTGCTTGGAGCAGTTGCTCTTTGGTTCTGTAATAATGAAGTTTGGCAATAATGTCCCGGGGTGGCCCTTCGGGTTTGCGGGGGGCTAGGGCTCTGTGAATGCAATCCATTTCAAGTCGCTCGATAGGGATGGAAGGGGAGATTTCCTGAAAGATAGCAGTTATGGTGGATTGTAGATCTACTACAGTCTCTGGGATCCCTCTAATTCTTATATTAGAGCGCCTAGCTCTGTTTTCCTGGTCCTCAAGTTGGGCTTGTAGGGCTTGATTCTCCTCTTTTAGGGTCTCAAGCTCATCAGAGTGGTTAGCAATGAAAACCTCAAGCTCATCAGCTCTGTTTTCGAGGTCTGAGCTACGCTGGCCTAGCTCCCTAATTTCCTTAGTGAGCCTGCCTGTAATTTGATCTGAGGTTTGCTGCAGGGCCTTATGGAGAATCTGTTCAAAACGCTGGATCAGGGCAGCCTGTGAGGGATCATAGAAGGGGAACCCTTGCGATGATGGGGCTTCAGCATCCGACTCACCCTCATCTGGATGCGGCATGTTGAGCCTGGGGACCCTGGAAGCTGTGGAGCCGGAGCGTGAGGTGAGTGGCGGCGCCATCTTGGATGAAGCCCGTGCCAGAACATCCCTAATGTTTCTGCTCTTAATCTTTGATTTAGCTCCGCTGGACACCATTGCGGCACGGCGGGGGGTTAACGGCCGTCTTACTGGAGTGGTGTCTGGGCTGTGAGGTGGCTGGTCACTGGCAGAGGCGGCTGTACGTCCCGTTGTGGCGCGGAGCTCTAGCTAGACATGTCCGTCATGCTGAGCTTCGCGCATGCGCCCCCACTACGCATTTGTGCACGTGTTTATTCACATTTAAAGGGGCAGCAGTATATGTTGTTTTTTTTTTGTAATCTAGGGGTTTGGGGCCTTCCTTATATTTTATAATTGCCTCACTCATGCAAGAAAATAAAAAGTTCTGGATGGCCGCACTCCAATTGCAAACACCTTTATTGCCGTGATAAAATCCATACATCCATACAGCATAGGAGACACCGTTACAGCAACAGCTGACACGTTTCACACCCTACACTGGTGCTTAATCATAGCTGGCAGGTATGATTAAGCACCAGTGAAGGGTGTGAAATACGTCAGCTGTTGCTGTAACAGTGTCTCCTGTGCTGTATGGATGTATAGGTTTTATCATGGCAATAAAGGTGTTTGCAGAGGAGTTTGGCCATCCAGACCTTTTTATTTTCTTGTTTGAACTACAGAGCTGACACCTGTTTGCGAGGTGGAGATGTGATTCAGAGTACTGACACCTGGAGCGATAATGCCTTCATTGCCTCACTCATCATTCTTTTTAGGTAGGTGTCACCCAAATTACAGCTGCAGACATACAGAGATTTAAAAAAAAAGTACACCATTACATTTTCTTTTTGTCAGTACTATATCTACTTAACACAGTCACCACAGTTTTTGTTAAAGTACAGTTATCCTTTAATGTCCTTTTCTAATTTAAAATACTTTAAAATGAAAAGGTTGCATTGTCTCAGTGAACGCAGTGGCTTATTAAACAGCTTTGCTATCATCCTTTTCTTTTATCTGTGCAATTAAAACTTTACTAGGGTGTTATTAAATGCACTGGGGTGACATGAAAGATATCGCCTGTGATCTTCTCTGTCCTTTTTATAAATAGACAAAAAAATAGAAATTATCTCTCTGCACTTTTCCAGATAGGCAGACTCAAGGGAACTAATTAGTGTAGCACCCAATCCTTGGTCTAGCAAAAAGTGACAAGTTCGGTGTATGAGAGTAAAAAAGCATGGCTGATTTAAGAGTTTCTGTGGGAGATGGTGTAAATATATGTGAGATGGAAAGCCTAAAGGTAGGGCTTGAAGTAGAAAAGAATTTACCTTTCACATGTCTGCCACTTAAAATCCATTTTTCCACTAGGTATGCTGCTCTTGGCATGCCTGCACCAATATTTACCTTAAATAAAGCAATCATAACATAGAAAACGAATATAAGCTGCATGCAGTGAAGATGTCCTCGAAACACCATTAACAGGTAATATGATCACAGCTGTCTTACGTGTATTACTACATGTAAATGAAAAGAACTTTTATGTTCCAAATTTTTTTTTATACCTTAAATTAATAAACAAGCCATTCGATTTAATAAAATATTGCAAAGTGGTAATCTGAGTAAGATCATATGTTAATATACACCAAGCGCAATACATTTTCTCATTTTAGAGGATAAATCAAATGGCATGCTTATAGAACAAAAAAATGTCACTCATATTGCAAAGCATCAGATTTTTATAGCTATCTTGTAAATGTACAAGCTGAACTTGGCTTAAAAGGTAAGATATCCAATCAGCAATGATAGATGAGAGATTAGCTCAGTATTATCACATTTACAAAACTGCTTACTGTAATGAAAATATTTTTGAGGGTGATATTGCCGATAGTTGAAATGTAACATAAATTTAAAACTGGTATGATATTACAGTAATGCTTTTAATTCAACAAATACAGTACACTCTTAAAATGTGAATAGACAGCTCTTGAGCCTGGAGATTGAAAAAATGAACTGCCAATAATTTTCTGACAGGTTTGTAGACAGATAATGGTGTTGGTCACTTTACCAAACCTTTCAAATACAACCAAGCAGGGAGTCAAGATCGTCCCATTTCCAAGTCTTCACTCTGTCTAAAGATCTGAGAAATATATTTTATATTTAATAAATTCAGAAATATTAATTGCAGAGAAATTAAACTAACTATTTCTGATAAAACAAATTTTAGGCTATGTGCACAAATAAAATTGTGCCAGAATTGCCTAAAAGTCAACAAAATGGTGTATGGAGCCTGCTCGCAACAGCCATGAAGTGAATAGACTTGTTGCAATCTGACTGATACACTGGTGTCAGAAAACATACCCCCAACCCTTTCATAAAAGCTATGGAGACTATAGAAGAAAGATCTCTTCCTGCCAGCAGGTGAGGTTTTGTCCTCCACCCCTTGCCCCCGCCCCCTGTGTTGATTTGGTTTGGAGTCCAGCCCAGATCCATACTAAATTATAGAGCATGAGAGATATATTTTGTATTTTGTACGTTGCCTGCTTAAACTCCTGCAGACCACTCACAGAAAATATACTATATGTGGGCGGCAGGTGCAGGCTCGACAACGTATATGTACATTGCCGGCTTGCTTCTAAGTTTGCGGTCCTCATGCTTGCGCCCCCTGTAAGCCTGTGCTGTGACTAGAAACAGCATGAGTTTGGCAGCAGATTTCAGCCAATGATTTCAGCTGATACCTTCTGATCGGCTGTGTCCAATCACACAGAGAGTTCTGTGTTTACAAGTGTCGAGTAAAGTGAATTGCAATCTGGCTGTTTTCTCTCATTAAAAAGCAGGGAGAAAAAACTGCCAGATCAGTAAGTAAAAGCAGCACACATTAGACACACAACACTTGTTAGGCACACAGTTAACCACTTGTATCCTGGTATCCTTAGATGTTAACCTCTTCCCAGCCAGTGTCATTAGTATAGTATCAGTGTACAGTACAGTATTATCACTGATCACCGTATTAGTGTCACTAGCAATGTCAGTGTCAGTTAGTGACCCTCCAAGTCAGTGTCTGTGAGCACTAAATTGTCTGCCACCCTATCACAGTCACACTATAAGTCACTGATAACCACCATTACAGTATAGCATCTGTAATTGTGTAAATTACAGTATATATACCATAGTTTGTAGACTGTGTATTTTTGGGTTGGAATGCAGCATTCATTTATGTAATCTATAGCAGAATTGCCAGACAGGGGTCTTGGTATGTGGTTATGGTTGCCTAGCAGACTGGTCAACGGACAATCTGATGGGTTAAGACAAGCTACCCCTATCTTGTGTCTGGTGTGTGGGTTTACATGTGAGACAGTCAGACAGGTGAAGTGTGCCAGTATTCCAGCTCATAGGATAACCTGGGAAATCTCTGAAACATGTGCTCCACAGCCCTTAGAGTGCACCAGATTGCATGCAAGATTTTACCTGCTCAAAATAAGCTCTCCTTTCATTTCTTCTGCACCAAACAAAGGTCCATCCCTCAGCTAATTGCCGAAAGCCCATGTCTTGTGGCAGATAAGGGATATTAGAGTTTGTGCGCTGTTGCGACTCTTTCCTCTCTCTGGACTGAGGAACATGGGATTCTCATGAACGTGACAATGTGCCAGCGTGCTGATTGGTTTCTGAGGACAAGTGGCAGGCCGCAATAATTTCTCGTGTCGACTGGCCTTTCTCATCTCTGTACCCTCTGTACTCCCATTTGTGGCAGTTACCTCTGAGTTTATCTATTTTTGTTATGCTTTAATTGTTGTAGAAGGTAAAAGAACACAAGTACAAAGCTTGAATAATTTGTCAAAGACACATTGCAAAAAGGAATAAATGTGGTCTATTTGTTGAAGAGGACCCATCAATAGACATCTACATAAGCCATGAAGAAGCCATTCACTAATACATTCAAGAAAGTTATGAGTGATTTGCAAATCCATTAAAGTAAATGCAAACCCTAGATGTATTTGTTGACATTCATATAAGGAAGGGAAGCATTAGGACTCCTGTCACGTTTTTATTGCTGACTGTGTCCCCACTGAGCAGATTAGACCTCAATACTGGTCCCAATGACCATTGTCTCTGCAAAGAAAGTTATGTAGCAACATCTGAAAGACATGGGGGAGTTGAACTTCCCCTGGCTGTATTATATAGCTGCCCTACTCCAAAATATGGTAGGAGGTATGACTGGACCAGCATCTCCCAGTGCAACACTGCCTGAATCCACTATGGAGATCCTTCTACACCATAAAAAATCACAGGATATTACCCCAGGGTTGAAATTTGCCGTTTTACTAATTCAACAAATGATTCCCCATTTATGGACTTATGCAGAAGATTTAGAATGAGGCAAAACAACCACAACAGGTCATCAGCTTCACGTCTTACAGCCCCATTTGGTGCAATAATGTCTATATAGAACTGGCTAAATTTCAATATGGTGCTAAATAGATATCCTACAGTACTACCCATCTAGAAAATATTTTTGCCAACAGTAGGATGTTATCCTTTCAGGAATTAAGTGCAAAGTTCTCACTACCGCCACATATGCACTTTCTTTATATGCAACTTCATTATGCGGTAAGAGCCCAGGGTGTTTCTTGTAAATGGGTGCTTTCCCTCTCTCCCATCTTTAATCTCATGTGCACCACTGAATCAATAAAAGGTTTTATATCCTGTTGCTAAGCCATGTTATTGACATATTTTTTGCAAGATTATTCCTCTAATGCATCAAAGCAGTGGGAAAAATATGCAGGCCCATTTATTGAGGACCAATGGGACCAATTGCCACAGTACAGCTAAATTCCCTTAATATTTCTCAGTGACTCTCCCAATTGTATATTTTGTTGAGAGTTCACTACACCCCAGTAAACTTTTTAAGCTGGGAGTGCTTGCTTATTCTCATTGCAGTAGATACCGCAGGGACAATGGCAATTTGATACATTTGTAATGGTGCTTTGGAAGTGTCTCACCAAAATTATATTTTTATTTTAGGGGGTGCCCAAAATCTGACTTGTATCTTAGTGTAGACTTCTGGGAAAATCAGTAAGCCAATTACACAAGCAGGAAATGGCATTTCTAGGGGACATTCCGTACACCATTTGTATACATAACATCTCCAGGTTGCAATATTGCCCTGCATTTTACAGAAAATTACAGTACCGCAGATTTAAAAAAGAAAGGTATTTTTTAAAACATTCAATTACAATATGAAATATATAAAATAGTGTTGCGCAGAATAAAAATCTTCTTGGATAAGAATGTGTATATGATGTATATATATATATATATATATATATATATATATAATGTGCTCCTTCAATAAATAAACAAATATATCTATTTGTTCAAAAAGGTGAATCCTAATAATCCTCATCGGTGTTAAAACATAATCTGTATAAATAATGATCAATATAAAATATATAAAGGGACTGGTGAATAATTTAGTATAATAATAAAACACACTATTTTCTCAATGAAGTTGCATAAGTCCTCATAAAAGTGCGTAATGCAAAAAAATGTGCAATATAAAACTTATTTCCAATTTGCAAATCACAGTAATAAGGAATCAAAATACAGTCCAGCATGAATTAATTCAAAAATAAGAATAAATAAATAAGTGTCAAAAATAGAAAAATCCAAGTCTTTGTGAGTCAGTGCGAATAACAGTTAGAATCTTCTATACAGTGCTCAGAACCACCTGAGGGTGGTAGGTGCTCCCCAAGAAAGTGAGTGACCAGAGTGTCACAGATCATAAAACAACTGTGCACCCCCTTGTGAGTGGGTGCTCACCTTATACACGATTATAACAGGCACATATACAAGGGCTCCTTCTTAGGGTTGACCCTTCCAGATCCTATTATTCCAGTGGTCCGTAGCCCAGATATGGTTTAAATTAGCCCATATACAGGGAATCAGGGAAAACAATCCATCCAAACCGTGACACCCCAGCAGCAAGTATCAGCGTGGTATATGCAAAAAAGAAACCTCCAATAGTGCTTATACCTCTTAGTTTTTTTGACCCATACAAAAATATGGTCAAAAAGTGGTGTCCCCAATCAGGGATATGAATATATAGCCTTCATAGATCCACCAGGTAATTCACCAGTAAAAGGGGTCACTGTACGGCCCTTTTATTATTTTCTTCTTCACGAGCAGAATTAGCATCTATAGGATCATTTAAACATACTATTTTAAAAGAGCATACCCTGAAACATCAGGAGATCATTGTTAATATTACTTTTGTGAAATTTATATAGTTAAAATAAAGCTTGGAATTACAAGGTAAATAATGTGCCAAAAACTTTCTGCTTTGGATGTTTGGTGTCCCCCTAGACTTTTTAAAGTGGTATTAAACTGAAGACCAAAAATGCTTTTCAATCATTAGATGTGGTGGCCACATTCGTTTTCTTGTTTGGGCTTTTTTTTCCTGGTGATCTAGTCAGTAACATACCTCCTTTTTTAGAGTGCATCTAATTTGGATGAAGGAGCATGGGGGCACCTTTGGAACAACATCAGTCTGGGGGAAATTAGAGTGTTACATGTACAAGCAGATTTGGATACAATAAAAATTTTCAGCCAAACTTTAGCTCACACTGCAGTTACATAATCAAAGAAACAATTGTTTTCTTTTGGGATGAAGATTTTACATGAATAAATATAAATTGCTACATTTGCAAGGTTGCTTGTTCTGTTGAAAAACAACAGACTTACTGTCTGGATCACCAGATGAAAATAAAAGAAATAAAGCCTAAAAAAGAAAACCATGCAGCTATCACATCTAATAATTGGTAATCTGCAATATAATAAATGTTTACTTTTGGGTTCAATACTGCTTTAATTGTGCTATTAAATTGTAATCTTTACCTATATGGAGACCTGCCAACACTGATCTATTACAGTCAGTTGCAAAGTAGAGTAGCCAATGTTAAGTTGTAAAAAAAAAAAAAAACGATTGTTACAGTATTGTGGTAAAACTTTCAAATAAAATGTATTACAAATATAAATCTTTTTTTTTTTTTTTCTTTTATAAAATAATACACTGTACTAAAGAACATTTAAGATGAGCAACTTAACCCAGTAATAGTTCATCTCCCTTCATTTTTGGTCTTTCATTGCTATATAGTCCTATGTCTATCTCGTCTGCTCCTCCGATAAAGCAGAGAAATCATTTTGCACCCTATTTTATGAGAAAACACATCCTTACGGCTGTGTGGAAAGATTAAGATATAAAAATGTAATAATCCATAGAGGTTTTGGGAGATAAAAAAAAATTCCCTAATTCCACTTTATTTTTGGAGAACTACCAAAAGCCTTTAAACTATATTTCTGTTATTTTAGCGAAACAATGTCTGCTTACGATGAATACTTTTGCAGGACATCTTGCAATGCAATTTTATTCATGATGAATTTCAGCAATTTTTGACCTCATTTTTCCTCTGAGAGCAATATCAGCCGTATTGATAAGATTTCATAGTTCCCTTTCAGGCTCTCAACAAGGTTAAGATGAGTGCTGCCTCAGCAAGATGCTGAGCAGTTGATTCATTCTTTTATAATACCACAGTTGTATTACTGTAATTTGATTTTGGCTTGATTCCCAGACCATTCAATGTGTAAATTTCACTTTGCACAATTTCGGATGCCTAAGTGCTGAGAGTCTTATAGGAAATTAAACCATAATATGAAACAACATAATAAAATACTAAATTTAAATAATACATAAATATCCACATAGTTAATGTTAGTGTTAATTGTATAATGTATTTTTTTTACAGTTTAGCATGACCTACTAAATAAAAAGGAAATTAAAAAAAAAAGATGTCTGTACAAGGCAAAGCAACAGGTTCTCTTTAATTTCAACCTCTGCAGATGCATGTAGGTATCTTTCTTTCATTCTCCTGCTGCTCCGTTTAACCGTTTAGGGTGAAAGCAAAACCCAGTGTAGGCTAAAAGTTAACAGAATTGCAGCTCTAGACCTCCCACATAGGTTAGTCACATGTTCTTCCACACCCTGAAGTACTGAGTATTTTCTTCAGCTTTCAAAGTATTATCTATAGGTTATTTAAGATGAACTTGGCTATAAAGAAACAGTGAATAATTATAGATAGATTTAGATCATGATAAAACAGATACAATATAATGATTAAACATTTTATTTTTTATTATTCTCTATTTAAAATATGTCATTAAAATCATTTGCAGTATACACGACCCAGTAAAACAAGCATATACAGTAAATCATTTCAATACAGTAGAAAGTTACCCCCAATCTGAATGCTTGAGAGACAAAAAGACTCATAATAGCATTGAATATGAGTAAATATAATATTGAATAAAAGGATCCAATTAAACTGTAAATAAAAATGAACAGCATATACAGGGCAAGGATTAGGGAGAATAGCAATGTGTAAACTTTAATAAATCCCAATCTGAGTGTGACACAGAACCCACAACAGTAAAATCAGTCTGTATATGCAGTAAGGTATGCTGGTTATACTCACTGAGGAACCTAAGGGGGTAATCCTCTGCATTGTATAAAAAGGCTGCTTGTATGATCCTCCTCTTCTTCTACTGACTCCTGAATATGTCCGGATAATAAAGAGCCTTAGAAGTTAGGCTGCACATGCTCAGTTTGGTGTATATTGCTAGAGAGGTTTTTTTTTCTTGGGAGAGTCCATGTGATCAGCACAGGGCCAATCTGCATGGTCCAAACATGTCCAGACAGAGGGTCAAGAGCCCTGCAACCTCATAGGAAAGCTCAGTCCAGTATGAAATTCCTTCTACAAGCTTCACCAGGAACTGATAGAAATCACAAGACTGCTATATACTGCCGATGAGAAAAAGTATTTATTATTTATTAAAATAGTTGCATTTGTGGCAGACCAGATATAGTTAATGCAGGGTCCTGGGTTTAGTAAAACTTGAATGCTTGAGAGACAAAAAGACTCAAAATAATATTGATTATGAGCAACCATGGATAACAGGACAGGGGAGGAAACTGGCCCAGGCATAGTATTTTGTGTTTCATTAATTTTTATTCAGTTTAATAAGAAGTTAACATGCTATCGTTCTCTGAACCATACCAGGCCACATATCCTGAACATGGGTTTGGTACCTTGCCAGCCTCTCCCATCCTGGCAAATCACCTTCTCCCCATGTTGATTGTTGATCAGGACAAACGCCTCTTCCCCACAACCCTGGTTGGGGGTTGTGGGGATCTGAGGGCAGAGGACTTATGAGTGGGGACTTTTGGGGCTGCAGTTCAAAGTGAATTCCTCACTGATTGAGGAAACCCCTGCAGCTCTCAGGATCCCAAGAGAAATAATGAGGTGGCAGTAGATGCACGATCAAGGAGGCACTTGGCTGAGACTGTATCTATGTGGGGGCAAATATAAGGTAGACGTAGACAGAACTACCATAAGGCTTGCAGGTGAACTAGAAGAGAATCAGCCATAGTGACACCCCCCCCCCCCACACCATTGTGCTGGATTCTTAAGGGGGATTTCCACACAAAAAAATTGTTAGTCCCCCCCCCCAAATCCATACCAGACTCTTAATCTGAGCATGCATATTGGCTGGCCAGAAAGAGGGGGGCAGGTAAACAAGACAAAAATCAAAGTCTTCCAGAGGGAGAAGAGGCACCTGGGATGTATCTCTGCTGGCTCAAGCAACATATCACAGGTTGAGATATTATTCTTGCTACTCTGTGCGACTGCTTCCTCTGAAAGTAGATTCTAAAAAGTAGCTTGTGTCCAGTGAGGGACCACCTCACAGACATTTTGGCTTAGCTGCTGGGTACCCCAAGTTCACTCAATAAATGCACCCAGTCACAGAAGAGGGTGAGTTCTGGGTAAACAGTACCTGGAGCATGAGAGTCATGCAACACTGTGTATCTGAAAGCAGTGGTAGAAGTTTAAGACTGGGTGCAGAGTAGGCGCAGCAGAGGCTTAAGGCTGAGGGTGCAGAGGTATCAGTTCAGACCAGGGGTGCAGCAGACCCTACAATTAGGGGTGTATCAAAAAGGGACTAAATTGGGGTGTAGTGATGATTTGACTACACTAAAATGCCATACCAGTGTGGGCAGTTGCTACCCCAATATACTAGTTAAAGGGACCTTTAGAAAATATTACTTTAGTTTAAGAACAAACTACCAATACCTGATTTCAACAAACCTAATACTTGATTTTAAAATATGTACAACATGGAAAAAGAAATCTAGCAGATTGACTGAGTTTCATAATTTACAAGTCAGTATTATCCAAATCAGATTAAACTTGGCAGATTCTTTCAGCTCCATTACCTATACTTCACTTTTAGCAGAAGCTGATGTTCATGAATGTGAAAACAGATACTTAAGATTCTGGATTTGACCTGCATCGCAATCATTAGCCTAGTGCGGATTTCTAAAAACTTTCCTGTTTTATACTAAGGGCATTTTTGCTTTTATCAGATTCTGGTGATATTAGGTTTGTATCCCCTTTCATCTCCTTCTGTGTTTCCCTGGACTTTCCTAAAGCCCATCAGGTTAAGGGACTCACTTAACTTACACATCCTCGACAAAAAATAATTCCAACCCACCAAAGTCCCCATTTCATGCATTGGTGTTAGTCACTTCATATCATGCTGCTGTGTGCTATTTTCAGTCTCACATTGGGAGTGTCACAGTTACATTGGGAGTTGCTATCACTGGGAGTACTGGGGGCTTCCATAACTATCAGTATTAATTAGTGTTTTCAACATTTTGTATTAGTCCCGGTTCACACTACCGCACTGGTCAGCCTGACAAGTCGCGGTCCATTCTGTGCTACGGGAACCGGTCTAATATGAGCGACTCAAGTCGCTCCAACTTAGAAAATAGTTCCTGTACTACTTCGGGGCGACATCGGAGCGACTTGCATTGACTTCCATTATGTGAAGTCCGTGCAAGTTGCGCCGAAGTCGTGGTGCACGCGACTTCACAGGTCGCCCCCGAAGTCGAATCGCCATAGTGTGAACCGACACTAATAGAGTAAAAAACGACAGTCCAGTATATAAAAGAAATAGGTTTAAAATAAGGTTAGTATAATGGACCTTAAAAAATATGTGAATAAATCTCCAAAGCTTTCCCACCCCCAAATTAATAAATATTACAATTTATTTTTTTCCTGTGATTTAAAAAAAATTACACTTAGGGAAAAAAAGAGACAAAACAGCAGGTTAACACTTAACCACTTAAGCCCCGGAAGATTTTACCCCCTTCCTGACTAGGGCCTATTTTGCGATTCGGCACTGCGTCACTTTAACAGACAATTGCGCGGTCGTGTGACGCTGTACCTAAACTAATTTGACGTCCTTTTTTTCCCACAAACAGAGCTTTCTTTTGGTGGTATTTGATCACCTGTGTGATTTTTTGATCATGCGCTATAAACAAAAAAATAGCGTAAATTTTGCAAAAATAACAATATTTTTCACATTTTTTTATATGAAATTCCCCCAAAAAAATGAAAAAATCAAAATTTTTTAACATTTTAGGCCAATTTGTTTTCTGCTACATATGTTTGGTAAAAAAAATTGCAAAAAGCATATTTTAATTGGTTTGTGCAAAAGTTATTGCGTTTACTAACTAAGGGAAAGATTTTTGTAATATTTGTTGTTGTTTTTTTTAACGCGTAATGGCGGCGATCTGCGATTTTTTTTGCGGGACTGCGACATTGCGGCGGACAGATCGGACATTACTACAGTAATCAGTGCTATACATATGCATTGTTACTGTAAAATGACACTGGCAGTGAAGGGGTTAACTTTTTTTGAGAGGGAGGGGTTAAGTGTGTCCCTAGGGGTGTGCTTCTAACTGTGATTGGCTGTGGCTTGAGGTGTAAGAACAGTGATCAACGGTCCTACATAGCAGAACGGTATGATCACTATTCTTACACAGGGGAGAATGATAGGCGGCTTGTTTACATTAGCCACCTGCCTTTCTCCTGGTGTAACGGATGATTGCGAGTGCCCGGCGGACATCGGGTCCACCAGGCACACGCCCGGGGGGGGTCAGTGACCAAGCGGGAGCGGGAGCGCGCATCCGGCGGCGCGTGCTCGCTCCCCAGAGCCTCACAGGCTAGTGACATACTCCTACGTCACTTTGCCTGTGAGGGGCTGACCGCTGCAGTATATGTACTTGCGGTGGTCGGCAAGTGGTTAAAGCATTTGAAAAAAATAGACCCGTGCTTACAGTTTTAGCATAATGTATAGAAAAGCAGCTGACACAATGCACTGGTGGCAAATACTAGCATAAAAACATACAAAGGTGCAGGGCTAAACACTAACAGAAAGTCCTTGACCGGAAATTTAGCAGAAAAATTCCAAAAAAAAAAAATCTTGTGAGAGATCCTCCACCGACACTTTTGGATGTGTGGACAGGTGTCAAGTCCTGCTGGAAAATGAAATTAGTTTTTCCATAAAGCTAGTCAGCAGAGGGAAGCATGCAGTGCTCTAGAATTTCCTGGCAGAGGTCTACACTGACATGGACTTGATAAAACACAGTGGACCAACACGAGCATATGACACGGCTCCCCAAATCATGACTGTGGAAACTTTACACTGGACCTCATGGAACTTTGATTATGTGCCTCTTCACTCTTCCTCCAGGCTCTGGGACCTTAATTTCCAAATGAAGTGCAAAATTTACTTTCATCCAAAAAGAGGATTTTGAACCCCTGAGCAACAGTCCAGTCCTTTTTCTCCTTAGCCCTGGTAAGACGCTTCTGACATTGTCTTTGGTTCAGGAGTGGCTTGACACAAGCAATGTGACAGTTATAGACCATGTCCTGGATACGTCTTTGTGTGGTGGCCCTTGAAGCACTGACACCAGCTGTAGTCCACTCCTTGTGAATCTCCCCCAAATTCTTGAATAGCCTTTGCTTCACAATCTTTTCAAGGCTGTGGTTATCCCTGTTACTTGTGCACCTTTTTCTTCCACACTTTTTCCTTCCACTCAACTTTCCATTATTATGCTTTCCATTGATATAGCACTGTGTGAACAGCCAGCTTCGCTAGAAATGACTTTTTGTGACTTGTGGAGGGTGTCAATGACTGTCTTCTAGAAAACGGTTACATAATTACATAGTTAGTGAGGTTGAAAAAAGACACCAGTCCATCCGGTTCAACCTATGATGTGTGTGTGTGTTTGCTGTTAACCGTACATTGTATACCCATGTATGTTGTGGTCTTTAAGGTGCCTACCTAATTGTTTTTTGAAACTATTGATGCTCCCTGCTGATACCACTGCTTGTGGAAAAGAATTCCACATCCTTACCGCTCTGACAGTAAATAACCCTTTACGCAGTTTAAGGTTAAACTGCTTTTCTTCTAGATTTAGTGAGTGGTCCTGTGCCTTATTGAATTCCCTTTCTTTGAAAAGTTTGTTCCCTATGCTAGGGTCACCAGTTCGGTATTTGTACATTGATATCATATCCCCTCTCAAGCGTCTCTTCTACAGAGAGAACAAGTTCAATGCTTGTAGTCTTTCCTCATAGCTGATGTCCTTCATTCCCCTAATTATCTTTGTTGCCCTTCTCTGGACTGTCTCTAGTTCCAGCACATCCTTTCTGAGGACGAGTGCCCAGAACTGGACAGCATACTCCAGATGTGACCAGACCAGAGTCTTGTAGAGTGGGGGAATAATCACTTTATCTCTGGAGTGAATCCCCTTTTTTATACACGCCAGTATTCTGTTGGCTTTGCTTGACGCAGCTTGGCATTGCATGCCATTGCTAAGCCTGTTATCTACTTGTACCCTCAGGTCCTTTTCTATCTTAGATTCACCCAGAGGTTCACCCCCTAGCGAGTAACTTGCGTTCGTATTTCTGACACCCAAGTGCATTACCTTACATTTTTCAACATTAAACCTCATCTGCCATGTGGTTGCCCATCCCATTATTTTGTTCAGATCTGCTTGTAAGGTTACCAAGTCCTGAATAGAAGATATTGGCCTGCTTAGCTTAGTATCGTCCGCATATACTGAGATTGTGCTGGTTATCCCATCCTCTAGGTCAATTATGAATAAAGTACACAGGATTGGTCCCAGGACAGATCCTTAGGGGGATCCCACTTTCCCCACCCAACCAATCCGAGTACTCCCCATTTATCAACACCCTCTGGACTCGCCCCTAGAGTCAGTTTTCAATCCAGGTACTAACCCTATGGTCCATACCTATGTACCTTAGCCACTTTACCACTGAGCCTATTTTTGACACTTTTTGTTTAAAAGTTTAAATCAGTATTTTTTGCTAGAAAACTACTTAAAACTCCCAAATATTATATATATTTTTTAGCAAAGACTCTGGAGAATAAAATGGCGGTCATTGCAATATTTTTTGTCACGCGGTATTTGCGCAGCGGTCTTTTAAACGCCATTTTTTGGGAAAAATTACGAAAAATCAAATTTCACTGCATTTAAAAAAAACTAAACAGTAAAGTTAGCTAATTTTTTTGTATATTGTGAAAGATGATGTCAGGCCGAGTAAATAGATACCAAACATGTCACGGTTTAAAATTGCGCACACCCGCGGAATGGCAACAAACTACGGTCAATAAAAATCTCCATAGGCAACGCTTTAAAAATTTTTAATGGTTACCAGTTTAAAGGTAAGAGTGTAGCTCTTTTTTAAAAATTATTGCTCATGCTCTGGCGATTGCGTCGATACCTCACAAGTGTGGTTTGAACAGCGATTTCATTTGCGGTGCCACTTCCATATACGTTTTCTTTCGTGCGCGAGCTAACGCCGACGGGGGCGGCTAATTTTTTTTTCCCCTATTTATTTATTTTTTTTTGTTTTATTTTAACACATGTTTTTTAAAAAAAATCTGATCACTTTTATTGCTGTCACAAGCAATGTAAACATCCCTTGTGACAGCAATATGCAGTGACAGGTACTCTTTATGGAGGGATCGAGGGTCTAAAAGACCCTAGACCCCTCCAATAGGGTTGAGCGGACACCTAGATGTCCGTGTTCGACGGGTTCGGCCGAACTTTAAAAAAAAGTCCGGGTCCGTGTCCCGGACTTTTACCGAACTTTTCCCGGACACCGAACCCCATTGAAGTCAATGGGGACCCGAACTTTAAGGCACTAAAATGGCTCTAAAACACCAAAGGAAAGGGCTAGAGTGCTGCAAATGGCAGCAAAACGTAATTAAGAGCATGGCAAGTGCTCTGCAAACAAATGTGGATAGGGAAATAACTTAAAACAACAAAAAAAAACTGAAAAATAAAACAATGTTCTTCTTCATCTCTGAAGGACGAGGCCCATATGGAGTAGGAGGGAGGTTGAGGTGGTGGTGGATGTGGCGGTGACATAGGCATGAGCACAGGGTGTGCCGGGTGTGCCTGGGCACACCCTAATCACCTAGGGCACATAGCATTGCCAGTGAGGAGATGGGAAAGATCTCCCTCGGACCTGCTCTGCTCTATTTCTCTTTGCCTACAGGTACATGGCCCCGATACATTACTCTCCCTGCTTGCAAACACATGCATGTGTATTTCAACTTTGGGGTGCACACCTTAATGCAATAGGCTGCGCACACCTATGGGTGGTGTAGGTGGAAGCGGCGGTGGAGGAGGACCAGGGCCGGATTAAGAGCATCATGGGCTTGGTGCTGAGGATTTTGAAGGGCCTTAAGGGCCGTGCCTTGCCATGCACCCAGAGGAGGAAGGGTGCAGCCATGCATGCCTAATTCAACATGGGATGCTGTCTCTGAAGCCCATAAACACATCCATGCATTGGCAACTGTCCCTCCTTGTCCGGCCTTCGCGCTGTGTGGGGAGGTTCTGAGGGTGCTGCCTGGGGAAGCGAGCATAGAAGCCAGACTTCTGTGTTTACAAGTGACAGAAGAGCGGTAACAGTGAATATGGCCAACCCGGGGCCTATATAAAAGGTAGGGGCCTGGAGCTGCAGCTCCAATAGCCCCTACGTTAATCTGGCCCTGAGGAGGAGGACGAGGTAGCCAACACTGCTTCTTTTCACAAATTTTAAATGAGGGTACACCCCAAAAGAGTGAGAAAGAGCAAAAATGGAACAATGGGTGGGTAAGGTCGGTATCCATTGCTATTCTGCACAAGGTACGGAAAAGTCCCGTGGGATCCATGCCTGGTTCATTTTAATGAACGTGAGCTTGTCCACATTGTCTCTGGACAGGCGGCTGCGCTTGTCTGTTATAACGCCCCCAGCCGTGCTAAATACCCGTTCAGATAATACACTGGCTGAAGGGCACGCCAGCACCTCCAAGGCGTAAAGGGCAAGCTCAGGCCATGTGCCCAATTTGGAGACCCAGAAGTTGAAGGGGGCAGACCCCTCATTCACTACATGTAGGCGTGTGCACACATACTGCTCCACCATGTTGGTAAAATGCTGCCTCCTGCTAAGACGTTCCATCTGAGCTGCTGGTGCTGCTGTTTGTTGTGGCGTGCTGACAAAGCTTTTCCACATTTCGGCCATGCTAACCCTGCCTTCTGAGGTGCTGGCGGTGCCCTGGTTGCGTTGGCGACCTCCTCCTCCTCCTCCTCTGCCTTGTGCTTCCACTGCGGCCCCGCTGTCAGATGGGAATGCCAGCAGCATGGCATCTACCAGCGTGCGCTTGTACTCGCGCATCTTGCGATCGCGCTCCAGTGAGTGAATTAAGGACGGTACGTTGTCCTTGTAACGGGGATCCAGCAGCGTGGCCACCCAGTAATCAGCACAAGTTAGAATGTGGGCAACTCGGCGGTCGTTGTGGAGACACTGCAGCATGTAATCGCTCATGTGTGCCAGGCTGCCCAGAGGCAACGAAAGGCTGTCCTCTGTGGGAGGTGTATCGTCCGTGTCCTCTGTATCCCCCCAGCCACGCACCAGTGATGGCCATGAGCTGGCCTGGGTGCCACCCTGCTGTGAACATGGTTCCATCTCCTCCTCCAGCTCCTCCTCATCCTCGTCATCCTCCAGAACTGTGCCTCTGCTGGACAATTGTGTCCCTGACGTTTGTGTGTGCAGGAACCCACCCTCGGAGCCCCTTGCGAATGACTGCCCTGAAAGCCTTGGAAATGTTACCTCTTCATCCTCCTCCTCCTCCTCATCCTGTGCCACATCCTCTTCCATCATCGCCCGAATTGTTTTTTCAAGGAGGCATAGAAGTGGGATAGTTAAGCTGAGAACGGCGTCATTGCCACTGGCCATGTTGGTGGAGTACTCAAAACAGCGCAACAAGGCACACAGGTCTCGCATGGAGGCCCAGTTATTGGTGGTGAAGTGGTGCTGTTCCGCAGAGCGACTCACGCGTGCGTGCTGCAGCTGAAACTCCACTATGGCCTGCTGCTGCTCGCACAGTCTTTCCAGCATGTGCAAGGTGGAGTTCCACCTTGTGGGCACGTCACATATGAGGCGGTGAGCGGGAAGGCCGAAGTTACGCTGCAGCACTGCCAGGCGAGCAGCAGCAGGGTGAGAACGCCGAAAGTGCGCACAAACGGCCCGCACTTTCTGCAGCAGCTCTGACATATCGGGGTAGTTTTTAAGGAACCTCTGCACCACCAAATTCAGCACATGCACCAGGCAAGGGATGTGCGTCAAACCGGCTAGGCCCAGAGCTGCTATGAGATTTCTCCCGTTATCGCACACCACCAGGCCGGGCTTGAGGCTCGCTGGCAGCAACCACTCATTTGTCTGCTGTTCCATGCTCCTCCACAACTCCTGCGCGGTGTGTGGTTTGTCCCCCAAACAGGCAAGTTGTAAAACTGCCTGCTGTCGTTTACCCCTGGCCGTGCTGAAGTTGGTGGTGAAGGTGTTACGCTGTCCGGATGAGGAGGCGGTAGAGGATGAGGAAGCGGAGTAGGAGGAGTTAGGAACAGGAGGCAAACTGAAGCGCCCTGCAATCCTCGGTGGTGGAAGGACATGCGCCAAATTTCTATCCGCCTCAGGCCCATCCGCCACTGCATTTACCCAGTGTGCCGTTAGGGAGATATAACGCCCCTGACCGTGCTTACTGGTCCACGTATCGGTAGTTAGGTGGACCTTGGCACAGATGGCGTTGCGCAGTGCACACCTGATTTTTTCCCCCACTTGGTTGTGCAGGGAAGGGATGGCTTGCCTGGAAAAGTAGTGGCGGCTGGGCACGACGTACTGTGGGACAGCCACCGACATAAGGTTTTTAAAACTGTGCGTCTCCACCAGACGGAATGACAGTATTTCAAAGGCCAATAATTTTGAAATGCTGGCATTCAGGGCCAGGGATCGCGGGTGGGTAGGGGGGTACTTCCTCTTCCTCTCAAGTGTTTGGGAGATGGAAAGCTGAACGCTTCCACGGGACATTGTGGAGATGGTTGTTGGTGACCCAGGTGGTGGTGTTGCTGACAGATCGTCTGTTTGCGGGGTGGCAGGTGCCGGTATCACTACAGATGTAGCTGGAGCGGCCGAGACTGCAGCAGAAGAGGAAGCAGGATGAGCCAGAGACGTTTCTTGGTTTTGAAGGTGTGTACTCCACTGCAGCTCGTGCTTTGCACTTAGATGCCTGATCATGCAGGTTGTGCTCAGGTTGAGAAGGTTTATGCCTCGCTTCAAGCTCTGATTGCACAGGGTGCAAACCACTCGTGTCCTGTCATCAGCACATTTTCTAAAGAACT
The DNA here is from genome assembly GCF_965119305.1 of Pelophylax lessonae. NCBI lineage: Eukaryota > Metazoa > Chordata > Amphibia > Anura > Ranidae > Pelophylax > Pelophylax lessonae. Next base: position 238,452,917 of record NC_138771.1, read on the forward strand.
TCCACGCTAGAGAACTCCTTTGAGCTGACTTTGGTGCGCTCGTTCCCTTGCTGCGTTGGGCAGTAGCGGGCGTAGTGTCTAGGGCACGGCCGCTCCACTTCTGCACCCTGCTCCCTCTTCTGCTGTGCTGGTGGCTCTGTGCGACCACCGCCTCTTCCTCCAAACTACTCAGGTCACCTGCATGACGTTCATTCCATGTGGGGTCGAGGACCTCATCGTCCTCCACATCATCTTCCACCCAGTCTTCACCCCTGCCCTCCTTGTCGGTCTCCACAATGCTGAACGCCGCAGCAGTTGGCACCTGCGTTTCGTCATCATCGGAGACGTGCTGCGATGATCCTTGCATGTACTCATCTTGAGAAATAAGTGGTTGGGCATCGCTGCACTCAATCTCTTCCACTTCTGGGGCAGGGCTAGGTGGATGGCCCTGGGAAACCCTGCTGACAGAGTCATCAAAAAGAAGAAGAGACTGCTGTATGGCTTGGGGCTCAGACTGCTTGCCTGATTTGCAAGGGGGTGAGGTGAAAGACGGTTGGACATCGGCTGCAGGTGCCAACTGTGACCTTTCTGCAGTAGACTGGGTGGGAGACAATGTGAAGGAACTGGAGGCACTGTCAGCAGCAAACCAATCTACTATCGCCTCCACTTGTTCTGGCCTCATCACTTCTAGGGGCGTATGATGCCCTACCAAATACTGATGCAGGTTCTGTCGCCTACTCACACTTGAGGAAGGTGTTTCACTTGTGCGTGTAGCTGGCACAGATCGACCACGTCTTCTCCTTGCAACAGGAGCTCTACCAGCAGCACCACGACCCAGGCCACGGCCCTTATTTGACGGTCTCCTCATATTTCTGTAATTTAAGATCTTGCCCTAGAAAGGTTTTTATTGAATAGCGGAATAGGAAATATGATCCAAAAAAGTGTATGTATCTCGCACGTACAAAACCACACTAGGCCCCAATTACTATTGTTTCTACCCCTAAAAGGATGGATGAGGAGTAGGAGGAGTATGGAACAGACAGCACCCTCAAATCTTCAGAAGTATGAGATGAACCTCAAAAACTTGGAAAGGTGGATCTCACACGTACCGACACAGACTATCCCGCAATTCAATTGATCCTCAAAGGTTTTTATTGAATAGCAGAATAGGAAATATGATCCAAAAAAGTGTATGTATCTCGCACGTACAAAACCACACTAGGCCCCAATTACTATTGTTTCTACCCCTAAAAGGATGGATGAGGAGTAGGAGGAGTATGGAACAGACAGCACCCTCAAATCTTCAGAAGTATGAGATGAACCTCAAAAACTTGGAAAGGTGGATCTCACACGTACCGACACAGACTATCCCGCAATTCAATTGATCCTCAAAGGTTTTTATTGAATAGCAGAATAGGAAATATGATCAAAAAAAGTGTATGTATCTCGCACGTACACCACCACACTAGGCCCCAATTACTATTGTTTGTACCCCTAAAAGGATGGTTGAGCAGTAGGAGGAGGAGTATGGAACAGGCAGCACCCTCAAATCTTCAGAAGTATGAGATGAACCCCAAAAACTTGGAAAGGTGGATCTCACACGTACCGACACAGACTATCACGCAATTTAATTGATCCCCAAAGGTTTTAATTGAATAGCGGAATAGAAAATATGATCAAAAAGAAAGTGTATGTATCTCACACGTACACCACCACACTAGGCCCCAATTACTATTGTTTGTACCCCTAAAAGGATGGTTGAGGAGTAGGAGGAGGAGTATGGAACAGGCAGCACCCTCAAATCTTCAGAAGTATGAGATGAACCCCAAAAACTTGGAAAGGTGGATCTCACACGTACCGACACAGACTATCACGCAATTTAATTGATCCCCAAAGGTTTTAATTGAATAGCGGAATAGAAAATATGATCAAAAAGAAAGTGTATGTATCTCACACGTACACCACCACACTAGGCCCCAATTACTATTGTTTGTACCCCTAAAAGGATGGTTGAGGAGTAGGAGGAGGAGTATGGAACAGGCAGCACCCTCAAATCTTCAGAAGTATGAGATGAACCCCAAAAACTTGGAAAGGTGGATCTCACATGTACCGACACAGACTATCACGCAATTTAATTGATCCCCAAAGGTTTTAATTGAATAGCGGAATAGAAAATATGATCAAAAAGAAAGTGTATGTATCTCACACGTACACCACCACACTAGGCCCCAATTACTATTGTTTGTACCCCTAAAAGGATGGTTGAGGAGTAGGAGGAGGAGTATGGAACAGGCAGCACCCTCAAATCTTCAGAAGTATGAGATGAACCCCAAAAACTTGGAAAGGTGGATCTCACACGTACCAACACAGACTATCACGCAATTTAATTGATCCCCAAAGGTTTTAATTGAATAGCGGAATAGAAAATATGATCAAAAAGAAAGTGTATGTATCTCATACGTACACCACCACACTAGGCCCCAATTACTATTGTTTGTACCCCTAAAAGGATGGTTGAGGAGTAGGAGGAGGAGTATGGAACAGGCAGCACCCTCAAATCTTCAGAAGTATGAGATGAACCCCCAAAACTTGGAAAGGTGGATCTCACACGTACTGACACAGACTATCACGCAATTTAATTGATCCCCAAAGGTTTTAATTGAATAGCGGAATAGAAAATATGATCAAAAAGAAAGTGTATGTATCTCACACGTACACCACCACACTAGGCCCCAATTACTATTGTTTGTACCCCTAAAAGGATGGTTGAGGAGTAGGAGGAGGAGTATGGAACAGGCAGCACCCTCAAATCTTCAGAAGTATGAGATGAACCCCAAAAACTTGGAAAGGTGGATCTCACACGTACCGACACAGACTATCACGCAATTTAATTGATCCCCAAAGGTTTTAATTGAATAGCGGAATAGAAAATATGATCAAAAAGAAAGTGTATGTATCTCACACGTACACCACCACACTAGGCCCCAATTACTATTGTTTGTACCCCTAAAAGGATGGTTGAGGAGTAGGAGGAGGAGTATGGAACAGGCAGCACCCTCAAATCTTAAGAAGTATGAGATGAACCCCAAAAACTTGGAAAGGTGGATCTCACACGTACCGACACAGACTATCACGCAATTTAATTGATCCCCAAAGGTTTTAATTGAATAGCGGAATAGAAAATATGATCAAAAAGAAAGTGTATGTATCTCACACGTTCACACCACCACACTAGGCCCCAATTACTATTGTTTGTACCCCTAAAAGGATGGTTGAGGAGTAGGAGGAGGAGTATGGAACAGGCAGCACCCTCAAATCTTCAGAAGTATGAGATGAACCCCAAAAACTTGGAAAGGTGGATCTCACACGTACCGACACAGACTATCACGCAATTTAATTGATCCCCAAAGGTTTTAATTGAATAGCGGAATAGAAAATATGATCAAAAAGAAAGTGTATGTATCTCACACGTACACCACCACACTAGGCCCCAATTACTATTGTTTGTACCCCTAAAAGGATGGTTGAGGAGTAGGAGGAGGAGTATGGAACAGGCAGCACCCTCAAATCTTCAGAAGTATGAGATGAACCCCAAAAACTTGGAAAGGTGGATCTCACACGTACCGACACAGACTATCACGCAATTTAATTGATCCCCAAAGGTTTTAATTGAATAGCGGAATAGAAAATATGATCAAAAAGAAAGTGTATGTATCTCACACGTACACCACCACACTAGGCCCCAATTACTATTGTTTGTACCCCTAAAAGGATGGTTGAGGAGTAGGAGGAGGAGTATGGAACAGGCAGCACCCTCAAATCTTCAGAAGTATGAGATGAACCCCAAAAACTTGGAGAGGTGGATCTCACACGTACCGACACAGACTATCACGCAATTTAATTGATCCCCAAAGGTTTTAATTGAATAGCGGAATAGAAAATATGATCAAAAAGAAAGTGTATGTATCTCACACGTACACCACCACACTAGGCCCCAATTACTATTGTTTGTACCCCTAAAAGGATGGTTGAGGAGTAGGAGGAGGAGTATGGAACAGGCAGCACCCTCAAATCTTCAGAAGTATGAGATGAACCCCAAAAACTTGGAAAGGTGGATCTCACACGTACCGACACAGACTATCACGCAATTTAATTGATCCCCAAAGGTTTTAATTGAATAGCGGAATAGAAAATATGATCAAAAAGAAAGTGTATGTATCTCACACGTACACCACCACACTAGGCCCCAATTACTATTGTTTGTACCCCTAAAAGGATGGTTGAGGAGTAGGAGGAGGAGTATGGAACAGGCAGCACCCTCAAATCTTCAGAAGTATGAGATGAACCCCAAAAACTTGGAAAGGTGGATCTCACACGTACCGACACAGACTATCACGCAATTTAATTGATCCCCAAAGGTTTTAATTGAATAGCGGAATAGAAAATATGATCAAAAAGAAAGTGTATGTATCTCACACGTACACCACCACACTAGGCCCCAATTACTATTGTTTGTACGCCTAAAAGGATGGTTGAGCAGTAGGAGGAGGAGTATGGAACAGGCAGCACCCTCAAATCTTCAGAAGTATGAGATGAACCCCAAAAACTTGGAAAGGTGGATCTCACACGTACCGACACAGACTATCACGCAATTTAATTGATCCCCAAAGGTTTTAATTGAATAGCGGAATAGAAAATATGATCAAAAAGAAAGTGTATGTATCTCACACGTACACCACCACACTAGGCCCCAATTACTATTGTTTGTACCCCTAAAAGGATGGTTGAGGAGTAGGAGGAGGAGTATGGAACAGGCAGCACCCTCAAATCTTCAGAAGTATGAGATGAACCCCAAAAACTTGGAAAGGTGGATCTCACACGTACCGACACAGACTATCACGCAATTTAATTGATCCCCAAAGGTTTTAATTGAATAGCGGAATAGAAAATATGATCAAAAAGAAAGTGTATGTATCTCACACGTACACCACCACACTAGGCCCCAATTACTATTGTTTGTACCCCTAAAAGGATGGTTGAGGAGTAGGAGGAGGAGTATGGAACAGGCAGCACCCTCAAATCTTCAGAAGTATGAGATGAACCCCAAAAACTTGGAAAGGTGGATCTCACACGTACCGACACAGACTATCACGCAATTTAATTGATCCCCAAAGGTTTTAATTGAATAGCGGAATAGAAAATATGATCAAAAAGAAAGTGTATGTATCTCACACGTACACCACCACACTAGGCCCCAATTACTATTGTTTGTACCCCTAAAAGGATGGTTGAGGAGTAGGAGGAGGAGTATGGAACAGGCAGCACCCTCAAATCTTCAGAAGTATGAGATGAACCCCAAAAACTTGGAAAGGTGGATCTCACACGTACCGACACAGACTATCACGCAATTTAATTGATCCCCAAAGGTTTTAATTGAATAGCGGAATAGAAAATATGATCAAAAAGAAAGTGTATGTATCTCACACGTACACCACCACACTAGGCCCCAATTACTATTGTTTGTACCCCTAAAAGGATGGTTGAGGAGTAGGAGGAGGAGTATGGAACAGGCAGCACCCTCAAATCTTAAGAAGTATGAGATGAACCCCAAAAACTTGGAAAGGTGGATCTCACACGTACCGACACAGACTATCACGCAATTTAATTGATCCCCAAAGGTTTTAATTGAATAGCGGAATAGAAAATATGATCAAAAAGAAAGTGTATGTATCTTACACGTACACCACCACACTAGGCCCCAATTACTATTGTTTGTACCCCTAAAAGGATGGTTGAGGAGTAGGAGGAGGAGTATGGAACAGGCAGCACCCTCAAATCTTCAGAAGTATGAGATGAACCCCAAAAACTTGGAAAGGTGGATCTCACACGTACCGACACAGACTATCACGCAATTTAATTGATCCCCAAAGGTTTTAATTGAATAGCGGAATAGAAAATATGATCAAAAAGAAAGTGTATGTATCTCACACGTACACCACCACACTAGGCCCCAATTACTATTGTTTGTACCCCTAAAAGGATGGTTGAGGAGTAGGAGGAGGAGTATGGAACAGGCAGCACCCTCAAATCTTCAGAAGTATGAGATGAACCCCAAAAACTTGGAAAGGTGGATCTCACACGTACCGACACAGACTATCACGCAATTTAATTGATCCCCAAAGGTTTTAATTGAATAGCGGAATAGAAAATATGATCAAAAAGAAAGTGTATGTATCTCACACGTACACCACCACACTAGGCCCCAATTACTATTGTTTGTACCCCTAAAAGGATGGTTGAGGAGTAGGAGGAGGAGTATGGAACAGGCAGCACCCTCAAATCTTCAGAAGTATGAGATGAACCCCAAAAATTTTTAGAGGTGGATCTCACACGTACCGACACAGACTATCACGCAATTTAATTGATCCCCAAAGGTTTTAATTGAATAGCGGAATAGAAAATATGATCAAAAAGAAAGTGTATGTATCTCACACGTACACCACCACACTAGGCCCCAATTACTATTGTTTGTACCCCTAAAAGGATGGTTGAGGAGTAGGAGGAGGAGTATGGAACAGGCAGCACCCTCAAATCTTCAGAAGTATGAGATGAACCCCAAAAACTTGGAAAGGTGGATCTCACACGTACCGACACAGACTATCACGCAATTTAATTGATCCCCAAAGGTTTTAATTGAATAGCGGAATAGAAAATATGATCAAAAAGAAAGTGTATGTATCTCACACGTACACCACCACACTAGGCCCCAATTACTATTGTTTGTACCCCTAAAAGGATGGTTGAGGAGTAGGAGGAGGAGTATGGAACAGGCAGCACCCTCAAATCTTCAGAAGTATGAGATGAACCCCAAAAACTTGGAAAGGTGGATCTCACACGTACCGACACAGACTATCACGCAATTTAATTGATCCCCAAAGGTTTTAATTGAATAGCGGAATAGAAAATATGATCAAAAAGAAAGTGTATGTATCTCACACGTACACCACCACACTAGGCCCCAATTACTATTGTTTGTACGCCTAAAAGGATGGTTGAGCAGTAGGAGGAGGAGTATGGAACAGGCAACACCCTCAAATCTTCAGAAGTATGAGATGAACCCCAAAAACTTGGAAAGGTGGATCTCACATGTACCGACACAGACTATCACGCAATTTAATTGATCCCCAAAGGTTTTAATTGAATAGCGGAATAGAAAATATGATCAAAAAGAAAGTGTATGTATCTCACACGTACACCACCACACTAGGCCCCAATTACTATTGTTTGTACCCCTAAAAGGATGGTTGAGGAGTAGGAGGAGGAGTATGGAACAGGCAGCACCCTCAAATCTTCAGAAGTATGAGATGAACCCCAAAAACTTGGAAAGGTGGATCTCACACGTACCGACACAGACTATCACGCAATTTAATTGATCCCCAAAGGTTTTAATTGAATAGCGGAATAGAAAATATGATCAAAAAGAAAGTGTATGTATCTCACACGTACACCACCACACTAGGCCCCAATTACTATTGTTTGTACCCCTAAAAGGATGGTTGAGGAGTAGGAGGAGGAGTATGGAACAGGCAGCACCCTCAAATCTTCAGAAGTATGAGATGAACCCCAAAAACTTGGAAAGGTGGATCTCACACGTACCGACACAGACTATCACGCAATTTAATTGATCCCCAAAGGTTTTAATTGAATAGCGGAATAGAAAATATGATCAAAAAGAAAGTGTATGTATCTCACACGTACACCACCACACTAGGCCCCAATTACTATTGTTTGTACCCCTAAAAGGATGGTTGAGGAGTAGGAGGAGGAGTATGGAACAGGCAGCACCCTCAAATCTTCAGAAGTATGAGATTGTGTTCACTGTACCCCACAAAGATTGTGTTCACTGCACCCCACAAAGATTATGTTCACTGCACCCCACAAAGATTGTGTTCACTGCACCCCACAAAGGATTTTGTTCACTGCACCCTAAAAGGATTTTGTTCACTGCACCCCAAAAAGATTGTGTTCACTGTACCCCCCAAAGATTGTGTTCACTGCACCCCACAAAGATTCTGTTCCCTGTACCCCACAAAGATTGTGTTCACTGCACCCCAAAAAGATTGTGTTCACTGCACTCCAAAAAGGATGTTGTTCACTGCACCCCAAAAAGGATTTTGTTCACTGCACCCCAAAAAGATTGTGTTCACTGCACCCCACAAAGATTGTATTCACTGCACCCCACAAAGGATTTTGTTCACTGCACCCCAAAAAGATTGTGTTCACTGTACCCCCCAAAGATTGTGTTCACTGCACCCCACAAAGGATTTTGTTCACTGCACCCCACAAAGGATTTTGTTCACTGCACCCCAAAAAGATTGTGTTCACTGTACCTCCCAAAGATTGTGTTCACTGCACCCCACAAAGATTCTGTTCACTGTACCCCACAAAGATTGTGTTCACTGCACCCCACAAAGGATTTTGTTCACTGCACCCCAAAAAGATTGTGTTCACTGCACCCCAAAAAGGATGTTGTTCACTGCACCCCAAAAAGGATTTTGTTCACTGCACCCCAAAAAGATTGTGTTCACTGCACCCCACAAAGATTGTGTTCACTGCACCCCACAAAGGATTTTGTTCACTGCACCCCAAAAAGATTGTGTTCACTGTACCCCCCAAAGATTGTGTTCACTGCACCCCACAAAGGATTTTGTTCACTGCACCCCAAAAAGATTGTGTTCACTGTACCCCCCAAAAGATTGTGTTCACTGCACCCCACAAAGATTCTGTTCACTGTACCCCACAAAGATTGTGTTCACTGCACCCCACAAAGGATTTTGTTAACTTCACCCCAAAAAGATTGTGTTCCCTGCACCCCAAAAAGGATTTTGTTCACTGCACCCCAAAAAGGAAGTTGTTCACTGCACCCCAAAAAGGATTTTGTTCACTGCACCCCAAAAAGATTGTGTTCACTGCACCCCACAAAGATTGTGTTCACTGCACCCCACAAAGGATTTTGTTCACTGCACCCCAAAAAGATTGTGTTCACTGCACCCCAAAAAGGATTTTGTTCACTGCACCCCAAAAAGGATGTTGTTCACTGCACCCCAAAAAAGGATTTTGTTCACTCCACCCCAAAAAGATTGTGTTCACTGCACCCCACAAAGATTGTGTTCACTGCACCCCAAAAAGGATTTTGTTCACTGCACCCCAAAAAGTTTGTGTTCACTGTACCCCCCAAAGATTGTGTTCACTGCACCCCACAAAGATTCTGTTCACTGTACCCCACAAAGATTGTGTTCACTGCACCCCACAAAGGATTTTGTTCACTGCACCCCAAAAAGATTGTGTTCACTGCACCCCAAAAAGGATTTTGTTCACTGCACCCCAAAAACGGATGTTGTTCACTGCACCCCAAAAAGGATTTTGTTCACTGCACCCCAAAAAGATTGTGTTCACTGCACCCCACAAAGATTGTGTTCACTGCACCCCACAAAGGATTTTGTTCACTGCACCCCAAAAAGATTGTGTTCACTGCACCCCAAAAAGGATTTTGTTCACTGCACCCCAAAAAGGATGTTGTTCACTGCACCCCAAAAAGGATTTTGTTCACTCCACCCCAAAAAGATTGTGTTCACTGCACCCCACAAAGATTGTGTTCACTGCACCCCAAAAAGGATGTTGTTCACTGCACCCCAAAAAGATTGTGTTCACTGCACCCCACAAAGATTGTGTTTACTGCACCCCACAAAGGATTTTGTTCACTGCACCCCAAAAAGATTGTGTTCACTGCACCCCAAAAAGGATGTTGTTCACTGCACCCCAAAAAGGATTTTGTTCACTGCACCCCAAAAAGATTTTGTTCACTGCACCCCAAAAAGGACGTTGTTCACTGCACCCCAAAAAGATTGTGTTCACTGCAGCTCACACACAGAAAAATGGATGTGGATCACTGACACCTGCCTATCTCCTATCCCACACCACACAGCAATATCGATTGTAGTTTGTAGAACACAGTTTCCCTAAAATTCAGCAGCAGCCTCTCCCTAACAGGATTGAGAAGAGATCGTAGATCGGGACTAAGTGCAGACCCCACACAGCAATATCGATTGTAGTTTGTAGAACACTCTGACCCTAAAATTCAGCAGCAGCCTCTCCCTAACAGGATTGAGAAGAGATCGTAGATCAGGATTGAGTGCAGACCCCACCCCCCACACAGCAATATCGATTGTAGTTTGTAGAAGACACTGACCCTATAATTCAGCAGACTCTATCCCTAAAATGCCTACAACTCGCCCTGCCTAAACACTCCGACCTGTCCCTCAATTCTATCCGGACACAAATGGTTTTTTCCTGCCTGTCTTTCCCTAATCAGCAGCCAGCACGTTGATGTGTGCTCTGTCACTGATCTAAGCAGCAGAATGAAGACGCTGCGGCTGCCTGGAACTTATAAAGACTTGGTCACATGCTTCAGACGGCCAATCACAGCTACTGAGACATTTGCAGGCATGGCTGGGATGGCTTAAGGCACACCAGTTAAACGATTGTTGATTGGCTGTTGAAAGCCCGCCATGAAAAGAGCGCCAAAGCATGCAAAACCCGGAAATAAAACGACCGAACACGGATTTTTACCCGAACATACAGTAAAGTGTCCGTGTCCGTGTTCGGGTACAAAAAATCCAATTATTCGGTACGAACACGAATAATACAGTCCGTGTTCGCTCAACACTACCCTCCAATACACTTCCATGTATTCAAAACGCCGAAAACTGCATTTTTGAATACATTCACTTTTTGAATCTGCCGCCTTTAGCAGCAGAGTAACCCGGACGTGACGTCATGGACGCCGCCTCCGGGTTACATCATCGAAGACCCGATTGAAGCCGCTTCCAGCTTTGATCGGGACTCCATCCAGCTGGCAGATGAGCCGGCTGGGTGCTCGGGTCTCCCGGTGAGACGGGAGACCCGGGCAAAGCCACAGAAGCGGCAGGAGGGGGGAGTCCCCTTCCGCTCGCCAGGGTAACGATCGAGCGGCTCCCGAGTCGTATCGGTTGTTACCGCCGGAAAGCCGAACGCCGGCTCTAAAAAATGATACTGGGGTGATGCCTCAGAGGCTAGAGGCATCACCCCAGTACAACCACACAAAGTCAGCCGACGTAGGTCTACGTGGCTAGACGTTAAGTGGGTAGTTTGTACAGTAAGCGTTTGTGGGGAACTGTTTTAAATGTCTTTGCAAAGTCCAGATCACCACAGGCCTTCCTTTATCTAGATGGCAGCTCACTTCTTCATAGAAGGTTAATAGATTGGTCTGGCAAGAGCTCCATGCTGATTACTAGGGATGGACGAACATCGGCCGGAGCGGTTCGCGAAACGCCAGCCGCAAATTTTCTCAAAAGTCCACGAACCGCTAGTTCGCAGCGGGCCCCATTGACTTTAATGGGAGGCGAACTTTAAAAACCTTTAGGTCATATTTGCAGCCACAAAAGATGTACTAGCTGTGCACAAATAGTCCCAGCACATGGACAATGTCATAACAGAAGTATTGCAATTGAAAAAGTTGCCCTAAATTTTTTTTTTTTTTTTTTTTACAGCCAAAAATATATATTTTTTTTTCATAAATCAGCCAGAACTGACAGCAGCCGGTAAATACATTGTCTAATACATATAGGGTCCATTCACACATCGTCTGCATCCATTCCACAATTTGGCGGAACCTTTACAGACCCATTGTTTTTCATTTCCAGTCTGAAAAATTAGGCATTCACAGGATAAAGAAGTAAGTGTCGGCCATTCCAGGCCCCAAAAATTAGCCCACATGCGTTTAACTGACAGCTAAGAACGTAGTATTCTGTGGCTGAAGGTACATTAGGCATTCACATGATACAGAAGTAAGTTTCGGCCATAAAAGGCCCCAAAAAATTAGCCCACATGGGTTTAACTGACAGCAAAGAACTTTGTTTTTGATGGCTAGAGGTACAGTAGGCGTTCACAGGATACATAAGTAAGTGTCGGCCTGTAAAGGCTCCAAAAATTAGCTCACATGGTTTGAACTGACAGCAAAGAACTTCGTTTTTGATGGCTACAGGTACAGTAGGCGTTCACAGGATACATAAGTAAGTGTCGGCCTGTATAGGCTCCAAAAATTTGCTCACATGGTTTGAACTGACAGCAAAGAACTTCGTTTTTGATGGCTAGAGGTACAGTAGGCAATCACAGTATACAGAAGTAAGTGGCGGCCTGTATAGGCGGCAAAAATTAGCTCACATGGGTTGAACTGACAGCAAAGAACGTAGTATATGATGGCTAGAGGTACAGTAGGCATTCACAGTACACAGAACAGTAAGTGTCGGCCTATATAGGCTGCATAAAATTAGCTCACATGGTTTGAACTGACAGCAAAGATTGTAGTATATGATGGCTAGAGGTACAGTAGGCGTTCACAGTATGCAGAAGTAAGTGGCGGCCTGTATAGGCTGCAAAAATTACCTCACATGGGTTGAACTGACAGCAAAGAACTTAGTATATGATGGCTAAAGGTACATTAGGCATTCACACAGTATACAGAAGTAAGTGTCTGCCTGTATAGGCTGCAAAAATTAGCTCACATGGGTTGAACTGACAGCAAAGAACGTAGTATATGATGGCTAGAGGTACAGTAGGCATTCACAGTACACAGAACACTAAGTGTCAGCCTGTATAGGCTGCAAAAATTAGCTCACATGGGTTGAACTGACAGCAAAGAACGTAGTATATGATGGCTAGAGGTACAGTAGGCGTTCACAGTACACAGAACACTAAGTGGCGAACTTGTATAGGCTTCAAAAATGAGCTCACATGAGTTGAACTGACAGCAAAGAACTTCGTTTTTGATGGCTAGAGGTACAGTAGGCGTTCACAGTGTACACAAGTAAGTGGCGACCTGTATAGGCTCCAGAAATTAGCTCACATGGGTTGAACTGACAGCAAAGAACTTTGTTTTTGATGGCTAGAGGTACAGTAGGCATTCACAGTATACAGAAGTAAGTGGCGGCCTGTATAGGCTGCAAAAATTAGCTCACATGGGTTGAACTGACAGCAAAGAATGTATTATATGATGGCTAGAGGTACAGTAGGCGTTCACAGTATACACAAGTAAGTGGCGACCTTTATAGGCTCCAAAAATGAGCTCACATGGGTTAAACTGAAAGCAAAGAACTTCGTTTTTGATGGCTAGAGGAACAGTAGGCATTCACAGTATACAGAAGTAAGTGGCGGCCTGTATAGGTGGCAAAAATTAGCTCACATGGGTTGAACTGACAGCGAAGAACGTAGTATATGATGGTTAGAGGTACAGTTGGCATTCATAGTACACAGAACAGTAAGTGTCGACCTGTATAGGCGGCAAAAATTAGCTCACATGGTTTTAACTGACAGCAAAGAACTTCGTTTTTGATGGCTACAGGTACAGTAGGCGTTCACATTATACATAAGTAAGTGTCGGCCTGTATAGGCTCCAAAAATTTGCTCACATGGTTTGAACTGACAGCAAAGAACTTCGTTTTTGATGGCTAGAGGTACAGTAGGCAATCACAGTATACAGAAGTAAGTGGCGGCCTGTATAGGCAGCAAAAATTAGCTCACATGGGTTGAACTGACAGCAAAGAACGTAGTATATGATGGCTAGAGGTACAGTAGGCATTCACAGTACACAGAACAGTAAGTGTCGGCCTATATAGGCTGCATAAAATTAGCTCACATGGTTTGAACTGACAGCAAAGATTGTAGTATATGATGGCTAGAGGTACAGTAGGCGTTCACAGTATACAGAAGTAAGTGGCGGCCTGTATAGGCTGCAAAAATTAGCTCACATGGGTTGAACTGACAGCAAAGAACTTAGTATATGATGGCTAAAGGTACATTAGGCATTCACACAGTATACAGAAGTAAGTGTCTGCCTGTATAGGCTGCAAAAATTAGCTCACATGGGTTGAACTGACAGCAAAGAACGTAGTATATGATGGCTAGAGGTACAGTAGGCATTCACAGTACACAGAACACTAAGTGTCAGCCTGTATAGGCTGCAAAAATTAGCTCACATGGGTTGAACTGACAGCAAAGAACGTAGTATATGATGGCTAGAGGTACAGTAGGCGTTCACAGTACACAGAACACTAAGTGGCGAACTTGTATAGGCTTCAAAAATGAGCTCACATGAGTTGAACTGACAGCAAAGAACTTCGTTTTTGATGGCTAGAGGTACAGTAGGCGTTCACAGTGTACACAAGTAAGTGGCGACCTGTATAGGCTCCAGAAATTAGCTCACATGGGTTGAACTGACAGCAAAGAACTTTGTTTTGGATGGCTAGAGGTACAGTAGGCATTCACAGTATACAGAAGTAAGTGGCGGCCTGTATAGGCTGCAAAAATTAGCTCACATGGGTTGAACTGACAGCAAAGAATGTATTATATGATGGCTAGAGGTACAGTAGGCGTTCACAGTATACACAAGTAAGTGGCGACCTTTATAGGCTCCAAAAATGAGCTCACATGGGTTAAACTGAAAGCAAAGAACTTCGTTTTTGATGGCTAGAGGAACAGTAGGCATTCACAGTATACAGAAGTAAGTGGCGGCCTGTATAGGTGGCAAAAATTAGCTCACATGGGTTGAACTGACAGCGAAGAACGTAGTATATGATGGTTAGAGGTACAGTTGGCATTCATAGTACACAGAACAGTAAGTGTCGACCTGTATAGGCGGCAAAAATTAGCTCCCATGGTTTGAAATGACAGCAAAGAACGTAGTATATGATGGCTAGAGGTACAGTAGGCATTCACAGTACACAGAACAGTAAGTGTTGGCCTGTATAGGCCCCAAAAATTAGCCATTCAATGGACATGAAATGCCTTTTATGACGCTGTATTTAGCGAAGACAAGGACCAGGAATTGTTGTGGGTTGATGGCGGTCTGGCAGATATTTGTGGCCTGTGATGAGGAATTGAATGAAACATGGTCTACTGGTGGTCACATGTGTTGAATTCCTCAGAGATCCATGCCTCATTCATTTTTATAAATGTGAGATAGTCTACACTGTCATAAGCTAGGCGAGTGCGCTTATCGGTCACGATCCCCCCTGCTGTGCTGAACGTCCTTTCAGAGAGGACACTGGACGGGGGGCAAGCCAACAGTTCCATTGCAAATTGTGCAAGCTCTGGCCAGAGGTCAAGCCTGCCCACCCAGTAGTCCAGGGGTTCATCACTCCTCAGAGCGTCCACATCGGCCGTTAACCCGATGTAGTCGAACACCTGTCGGACACCTTTTTTTACGCTCCAACATTTGAGCCACAAAAGCCTGCCTTTTTCCAGAACAACGTGACGACAGCATCATGGAAGGTGGAGTGTTGGACAACTGTGAGGAGACAGGAGAAGGAGAAGAGGCTGGACGGTGAGAGCATGGAGTGTGCCTTTGAGGGTTCTGACGGTGTTGCTCCCACTGGGCTTGGTGATGGCGGATTTCAGGTGCCTTCTTAAGGCAGTTGTCCCTAGGTGAGTGTTGGGCTTACCGCGACTTATGCATTGACTGCAAAGGCTGCAGATGGCAACACTGGTGTCAGCAACGGACACATTAAAAAAAAGCCCACACTGCGGAGCCATGTGCCGGCATCCTGGGAGCGCCAGATGTGACTGTACATGGTTGATGGCTCACTCCTGATACATTTGCAGTCTGCTTTGTACCTCTTGTGCAATGCAAGTTCTGCCTGCCTCTCCTCCCTATCTGCCGGTCCGTCAGTCCGCCAGTTTTACAAATAATTGGCCAGTAACTGTTGTCACTGTGTGTAGCACAGTTAACACAGCAAAAGAGGCCAAATTTTTGCAGGACTAAAATACAATCTTAGAAAATGATACTATTAAATAACACCCCACTTCAACATGTGGTATTGGGGGCCACAGGTTTATTACACCAGTTCTACAAATAATTGACCAGTAACTGTTGTCACTGTGTATAGCACTGTTTACACAGCAAGAGGCCAAATTTTTGCAGGACTAAAATACAATCTTAAAAAATGATACTGTTAAATAACACCCCACTTCAATATGTGGTATTGGGGGGGGGGGGGCATTGGTGTATCACACCAGCTCAAAAAATTGGCCAGTAAGTTTGGCGCTGTGTGTACCAGACTTCATTCAGCAAACAAGTCAATATTGTTGCATGACACAAATACACTTGTAAAGGTTTACTCAGATAACACCCCACTTCAATATGTGGTATTGGGGGGGCCATTGGGGTATCACACCAGTTCAAAAAATTACTATACTAAAGAGACTGTAATAGACCCTATAACGACATTGGAGCACTTTAAATGACTTTTGTGGACATTAACATAGTGATTTGTGTCACTGCTGACGATCTCTAACTTCCCCTACAGCAACCACTGGATACCTCTCCCTATACTAAAGAGACTGTAATAGACCCTATAACGACATTGGAGCATTTTAAATGACTTTTGTGGACATTAACAGAGCGATTTGTGTCACTGCAGATGATGATCTCTAACTGCCCCAACAGCACAGACTGAATAACCTGTCCCTATACTGAAGAGAGACTGGAACTATACCGATATACCAGCCCTGAAAAGGACTTTTGTGGACATTAGCATAGCGATTTGTGTGATTGCAGCCGATCTCTAACTGAACCCTAAAGCACCGACTGGATACCTGTCCCTAACCTGAAAAGAGACTGTAGAAGGCCTATACCGAAATACCAGCCCTGAAAAGGACTTTTGTGGATCTTCACAGCGCTATATGTGTCTAGCAAACTCTCCCTTATGAGCACAGCAGACCTCTCCCTACACTGGCAGAAAGCGGAATGTGAAATGGCCGCCAGGTCAGGTCTATTTATATGGTAGGGGGACTGTCCATGCGCTGGAATGTTTCAATTGGCTGTCCCGTTCCACCTGACGGCTGTGTCATGGATCAAAGTTCTCCCCAATGTAAACTAATATGGCCGCCGCGAACGATGCCATGTGTTTGCAAATTTGGCGGGTAGCGAACAAGCAAAATTCGCTGCGAACCGCCTGCCGGGCAAACTGCAAGGCCATCTCTACTGATTACTACTAATGATACCATTTTCATTACTAAAGTCTTGTATATAGTCCCTTATCATCCCCTCCAATATCTTGCAGACTACTGATGTTAGGCTAACTGGCCTATAGTACCCTGGGATATCTCATGGCCCCTTTTAAATATTGGCTTTTTTTCCAATCAGCTGGCTCCATTCCCATCAGTAGACTATCCATAAAAAGTTAGGAAAAAGGGTCTCGCTATCACCTGGCTTCTTTAAGGACCCTCTGGCTTAAGCCATCTGGTCCTGATGACTTATTTATGTTAAGTCTACTTCTGAGTCTGTCTTCTGTTATTCACGAGGGTGCTTCCTGTGATGTATTATTAATTTTAACATTATAAGCTGGGTTAGTTTAGCCCCCTCAATTATTTTGTGAAGACTGAGGAGAAAAATTTATTTAGCACCTTTGCCTTCTCTCTGTCCTTTGCAGCCAGATTCCCTTTGTCGTCTTTATGGGGCCAATATGTTCTGGCCTCACTTTCTTACTATTTATATACTTAAAGAACTTATTGGGTTTTTTTTTACTCTCTTCTGCTATGTGCCTTTTATGTTCTATTTTAGCTGCTTGTCAAGTCAGCAGTTTTCCCAGTGATTGTGTAACCTCCTGAATCAGACTGAGAGGCCATTTAAATGCTCAGAAAACTTCTACAGGTGTTTTGAGTTAATTAGCTGATTAGAGTGTGACACCATGAGTCTACAATATAACTTTTTCACAATATTCTAATTTTCTGAAATACTGAAATTTGGGTTTTCACTAGTCGTAAGCCATAACCATCAAAATTAAAAGTAAGAAATGCTTAAAATATATCACTCTGTGTAATTACTCTATATAATATATGTGTTTCATTCTTTGAATTGAATTACTGAAATAAATTTACTTTTCGTTTTTTTTTTAATTTACTTTTTTATGATATTCCATTTTTTTGAGATGACCCTGAAAATGCAATGGATCCTCTGCAGGCAAAAAGATTTTATTAAGCAGTTAAAATTTGTTTTTTTTTCAACCCATAAGTCAGATCAGATCAAGCCAAAGGGTTGATTTAAAATAATAAAATAGGCGAGAGAATTTCCCCTTGGCTTAGTTCAGGGGGGGTGAAAATTCCCTTTGCAAAGAGTATCCAATCACGAGAAAGAAGATTTAAAAAATTACATTTTTGCTTGAACATGAATGGATGATGGGAGCCTAAATTCAACAACATTTTTGACTTTAAAATCGTCCCCCAAATCTCCAGTTGTAGCATTACCCTCTTTTGGATTTACAAGTCACAGTAAGCAGATAGTGAAAGAGTTTCCCTTCCCATTTGAGGAAAGTACAAAGACACAACTTTTATTTTGAAGTGTTCCATGGTTTTTTTGGTTCTGTGTTTAAGCAAAAGTTTTTCTTACTTGCCTTTCCAAAACTAGACCCTGGTTCTTGTCACCAAGCCAGGAAAAAATTCACAGTCAGGGCTGGTTCACACCAAATGCATCGAACTGCAACACATGCTTTTCATGCATCGAAGAGCATTGTGGCAAGCTGCATTGGACAACCTAGTTAAAATATAAGGGCTATTATGCAACAGGAAATGAAGTTTATGCTGCTCATTGTGTGATGTATTTTATTGCGGTGCATTGCAGCACGCATGCATTTTGGAGATGTATTGGAATGCATTAGAAAAAAACACACTGATATGATGGACACCTACTAACTACAAGCAACAGGTGATCACATCTTCTGTAAAATGTCATCCTTCCACTGCCTGGATGTGTTCTGTCTAGGTACATCAATGTCTTCCGTTGCATTCTGTTATACATCTATATATCACCTGCCTTACCTTTATCTATGTCGCATACGCTCCAGACTGCTCTCCAGTGATAAAGACTACATTTCCTTTGATAATTATGTCAGTGTATTCTGGATAAAATGTTTTTGAAACTTACATAGGTATAAAACATTGTAAGTTGCAGTTACTATTATAATCTTATATACTAAAATGCTACCATCTATTTTAGGAGTAGCAAGTACATTACTTTCAGTAGACAAAATGTGGCCTCACGACAATTAATTCCACTCACTTTGGTCCAATATTTTATTTGTGTTTCACATGTCTAGGTTAGCCTAAAAGACTTTGACAAAGGGAGTAAAATTTAAAAAAAATTATTTCCCCAAAATGTTGGTGAAAATTAGGAGATATTGGTACAACTTTGCCATTATGGTGTTTTTTTGCATTTAAAATTGCTTCTGAGGCTATCAACTGTCTTGGCCCTGTTCTTGTGTCAAAAATGGCAGCCTATTGGCTTCAACATTTTCCTTTTTTCTTTTCAATAGTTTTTTTTCTTTTTATTAAATTTTCCATAGCATACAAGCAAACAGTATCAGAACCAAAATAAGCAGAGAAGTACTGAATCTATAAATAGGACATACAGCATATAGTACATATTTATTTGCGATTGGGTAATTGTACTGGAGAGCATAGGTATACAATAAATCTTTCTGGTAAATAGACATCACAGTTATCAAGGGCAGAACCTTTTCCTTTTTTTTAACAAAAATAAAAAAGAAAGAAAGCATATAAAATAACAGTAATTGTACATAAAAGCATAAAAGAGAAACACAGAAGGATTTAAACTAAAATACTACCATTTATTTTAGGAGTTACATGTACATAACTTTCAGTAGACAAAATGTGGCCTCACGACAATTAATTCCACTCACTTTGGTCCAATATTTTATTTGTATTTCACATATCTAGGTTAGCCTAAAAGACTTTGACGTAGGGAGTAAAGCCCCGTACACACGCACCGATTGTTGGCCGTAAATTTTCGGCCAACGTCCGATCGGCCGATTGTCGGCTTGTTAGTATGATGCTTCCGACAACCGACTGCGACTTTTCAGCCGAACAAAATCAGGTGTGCATGTTATAAAATTTTTGTTGGCCGTCAGCAGAACGGCCGATTGTTCCTCAGTCAGTACAGATTTCGGCCGACAAAAATGTGATGATCAAGACTGGGCATGCTCAGAGAAGAAAAAACACACGAAAAGTAGACCAGCACATGACATCACTTCTGCAGTTGGTTGTTGTTGGCCTACAAAATTCGTGTGCAGTCTAGAGCACATTTCAACCAACAAAACAACACTGGACAAAAGACGGCCGATCGGTCGGCCAACAATCGGTGCGTGTGTACGAGGCTTAAAATTAAAAAATGTCTATTTTCCCAAAATGTTTGTGAAAATTAGGAGATATTGGTACAACTTTGCCATTATGGTGTTTTTTGCGTTTTAAATTGTTTCTGAGAGCTACAGAAGCTCCCATCAACTGTGGACCTGTTCTTGTGTCAAAAATAGCAGCCCATTTGGCTTCAACATTTTCCTTTTTTCTTTTCAATAGTTTTTTTTTTTTTATTGAATTTTCCATAGAATACAAGCAAACAGTATCAGAACCAAGATAAGCGGAGAAGTACTGAATCTATAAGTATGACATAGAGCATATAGTACATATTTCTTTGTGATGGGTAATTGTTCTGGAGAGCATAACATAGGTATACAATAAATCTTTCTGGTGAAAAGACATCACAGTTATCAAGGGAAGAACATGTTCCTTTTTTTCACAAAAGTAAAAAAGAAAGAAAACATATAAAATAACAGTAATTATGCATATAAGCATAAAAGAGAAACGCAGAAGGATTTAAACTAAACTGCCCTAAGTACAAAGACATCCAATAAAAAAAGAAAAAGAGTAGATAGTTTTTTACAAGTAAATTCCTTTTTAGCAGCTCATAAAATGAAATTTTAGAGTAAGTTTCCATGTTGGTGAATTTTCGATATGATAATTAGTAGCAAAATAATTTACACTGCAGTCAGTCTATTCCTCTCTTCTGCCTGTTTCCAATAATAACTAATAAAACTATATAACTAAATACTTCTAGGCACACAGTATTCTGTTGCATATTGAGCTGTTCATTCAAATGTATCTGTAATAAAGACATTGTGTTGCTTCACGCTGAGCCACTGTAAAATTAGGTGAGCACATTCATATTTTCCAACCAATTCAATAAACAGATATTGCTATTCAGAAGAACATTAAATGCTTGATATAGGTCAGCTTCCAATGTTTGCAATACATTTTATTCCATTTAGCAATACAAAAAGGCATAAAGGATAATGTCATTTCATCTATAAATGTGTAAAATAAATAGCAATGTTCTGTACAACTCTGTATCTGTAAAACTCAGACACTACAGTCCTTGAATAAAAAGTTTTAATTAACAAGAACAACTAAAATGAAATCTGTTGTGCTGGGACCAGCACAAGATTTGTTGGCACGTGTTGCTTCACTTTAGAAATAAGATTTCAAAGTTGCCACTCTTTATTTATTAGGTCATGTGTATGATTTGATTTACACTACTTTCTGTTTCATTTTTTATTTAGGTATTAACCACTTGACCTCTGGAAGATTTAACCACTTGACCTCTGGAAGATTTACCCCCCCCCCATATTCTGCGATACAATATTGCATTAATTTACCTTACAATTGCGCAGTCATGCAACGCTATACGTAATTGAAATGTATGTACTTTTTCCACAAAAATAGAGCTTTCTTTTGGTTGTATTTGACCACCAGTGCTGTTCTTATTTTTTGAGCTATAAACCTCAAAAAATACTGACAATTTTGTAAAAATTTACTTTCTGCTATAAAACATTCAACATCCAATAAAAAAATTACAAAGTCACATTTCTTCATAAATTTAGGCCAATGTTTATTCTGCTGCATATTGTTATATAAAAAAATCCAATAAACATATATTAATTGGTTTGAGCAATAGTTTTAGCATCTATAAACTATGGTATATAAACTGGAATTTTTTTTTTTTAAGTTGGAAAGTTGGCGATCAGCAATTTATAGCAGGACTGCGATATTGCAGCAGACAATTGGACACTAACTTACACTTTGTGGGAATCAGTGACACTAATACAGCGATCAGTGCTAAAAATATACATTGTCACTGTGCTAATGACACTGGATGGGAAGGAGTTAAACAGCTAGGTTGATCAAAGGATTAAATGTGTGCCTAGCCAGTGTTTTGGTGTACTATGTGTACTGTTTTTACTAAGAGAAGTGATGGATTTTATTTCCTGCTTTGTGGGGAAAGAAAATCCATAACTTCCCCGCATCCCCGCAGACAGTACAGAGCTCTGCCTTGTTTACATAGGCAGAGCTCTGTCCTGTGTGTCTTCCGTTGGATCGTATGACCAACGATCAGCAGGTGCCGGTGGTCATCTATTGGATGACACTCGCTGATCTGCATCTGCTGCGTATAATCACTGGGTTGCCAGCAGTGCGCCAGTGTGCCCCCTACCCGGGAAGCACCAAATCCCGTACCTAGTATGTGATACAGCATAGCAGAGCCACCTTGCCACTGTACATGTAATTGATATAGTCGACAAGCGATTAAAGTGTGTGTTTTTGTAAAATGTAACAATTAACTTCTCTGATTTGTTTCCATTTGGTCTCCTAAATACACCATTGAAAGTGTATTCTTCTATTTGCCCAATAAGTTCCAGAAAAAAAAATCAGCTGATCCTGACAGAAATTCAGTGAGTTTCCAACCTCCTGTAGTCAACGGACAATACTGCACTGAAATTTAAAACAGTTATAAGCCCCGCTTGAGGTCCCTTTGTGAACTATTGAACACCTGTTCCCTGTGTCATGAAAATGAGGAGGGGAGGAGGTGTTGTGTAGTCTTAACACTCTTCCGAACCTAGGGTGACAACCCTGCTCCTCAATAGATAATGTACAGTTAGTGAGTGTTGTCACCCCAAGGCAGAATTATGTTACTGACAGTATTATCAGGTGAAAATAAAGGGTAAAAAAGCCTGAGAAAAGAAAAGTAATACAGCCACCTCATGTAATGAATGGTAAGCTGCAATGTGAATGTTTGTTGGATTTACACTTAAAATACAGGGTTTTAATATTCCTAAATGATCTTACTGTTCCAGTCTCACAAACATATTACACAGTTTCCAGTACTTCTATCTTATGCTCATAAAAACACGGGTGATTTTCTCACAGCACTTACCATCTTTATGTTACAGTGATTTGTCACTAAGAAAATCATAATATCTTTCTATGGGATCGCTAACAGTAAAAGCAATTTGTCCCTCAGCGATCGAGATTCATTGCCACGGTGGCAAAATCGCTAGCATCAATCGCTCTTAATGCTATTCTATAAAATGTTGCAGTAGTTGCTTTCTTTGCTACAAATTGCTGAAGAGAGCAATTTGTAGCAGAGGACAGACCAATGCTGCAGTAGATCTCCAGCGACTCTATTGATTAAATTGCTAGCTATAATTTACTGTTAACCGCTTGCCGACCGCCGCACGACGATTTACATTGGCAGTCAGCCCCTCACAGGCAAAGCGACGTAGGGCTACGTCGCTAGCCTGTGAGGGTCTAGGGAGCGAGCGCGCGCCGCCGGAGGCGCGCTCCCACGCGGTCACGGACCCCCCGCGGGTGTGACCGGCAGACCCGATGTCCGCCGGTCACTCAAGGTCATCCGTTAGAGCAGGAGAAAGGCAGGTGGCTAATGTAAACAAGCCGCCTGTCATTCTCCCCTGTGTATGAATAGTGATCATACGGTTCTACTATGTAGGACCGTTGATCACTGTTCATACACCTCAAGCCACAGCCAATCACAGTTAGAATCACGCCCCTAGGAACACACATAACCTCTCCCTCTCAAAAAAAAGTTAACCCCTTTACTGCCAGTGTCATTTTACAGTAACAGTGCATATGTATAGCACTGATTACTGTAGTAATGTCACTGGTAACCCCAAAAGTGTCATAAATATCAAGCCAGGGTCCTGATCTGTCCGCCGCAATGTCGCAGTACCGCAAAAAAATCGCAGATCGCCGCCATTACGCGTTAAAAAAAAACAACAAAAATGACAAAAATCTTTCCCTTAGTTAGTAAACGCAATAACTTTTGCGCAAACCAATCAAAATACGCTTTTTGCAATTTTTTTTTTCACCAAACATATGTAGCATAAAACAAATTGGCCTAAAATGTTAAAAAATTTTGATTTTTACAATTTTTTTTTTCTGAATTTCATATAAAAAAAATTGAAAAATATTGTTATTTTTGCAAAATTGACACTCTTTTTTTGTTTATAGCTCAAAAAGGAAAAATCGCACAGGTGATCAAATACCACCAAAAGAAAACTCTGTTTTGTGGGGAAAAAAGGACGTCAAATTCGTTTAGGTACAGCGTCGCACGACTGCGCAATTTTCCATTAAATTCACGCAGTGCCGAATCGCAAAATAGGCCCTGGTCAGGAAGGGGGTAAAATCTTCCGGGGCTTAAGTGGTTAATCACTGGCATTTGTGATTTTTAGCGGCAAATCATTTCTGCAAAAAAAAATTGTATCTCTGTCTTTGACTTTAAAGCGGAGTTCCGGGCACAAAAACGATTTTTTTTTTTTGTGCCTCTCCGCTAGGTAGAGCTCACCTGAAAAGGAATTGGATAGTTATTTTTATTTTTTTGTTTACTCACCTTTTTATTGAAGATCGTAAATACTCACTTCTGACTGCTTCCTCCCTCGGAGCCGCGGCTCACCCCCGCCACTTCCTGCCTCGCGATGATTCCTGGGAGCTAAACGTCATAGCTCCCAGGAATCAATGCGATGGCACCGGAAGTGACGAGAGGGGCCGATGCAGTGCATTCTGGGACACGAAGACGCGGAAGAAGACAGAGAAGAGGACCGCGCCGGCTTCAGCTGCCCACAACAGAGATGGAAACGCTGTGGAAGAAATTTTATAAGTAAGTATTTCTTCTAAAAGGTAAGTGCGAACAGGGACAGATCAGAGGCTAGCCATTGTGGAATGTGCTAGCCCTGACTGTCCCGGGGGTATGTTCAGTAAAAAATCATTTCTGTGCCCGGAACTCCGCTTTAAAGTGCAAATAAACTGAAAAACAAAAATGTTTATATATTGTAGCTTACCAATTATTAGATGTGGTGGCTGCATCAGTTTTCTTTTTTTAACTTTTTGCCCTCTGTTTTCACCTGGTGATCTGGTCAGTAACACACCTCCTGTATTAGGGAGACACAACTCTGGAGAAATGAGCATAGGAGGCACAGCAGACATCAGCATTGTCAGTCTGGGGGGGGGGGAGGGGTGTTAAATGTATTAGCAAATTTAGATACACTAACAAATTAAAGCCAAACTCCAGCTCACACTTTATAATCAGTTATAGCAAAGTGTTTTTTTTTTTTTTTTGTTCCTTTCGGTATAAAGGTTTTACATGAATAAATAAAAACTGTTAATTTTAATCATCCCTACCAGTGTAAAGTAGTTTGTTTCATCCATGTAAACTGATACATTCTGCTAGAGAGTTCTTGATGTGGAAAACAACAGATTTGCTGGCTGGATATTACAGATGAAAATAGAACAAGGAAAATCTAAAAAAGGAAACAAATGCAGTTATTGCATTTATGAATTGGTATGCTGCAATATAATAAATGTTTGCTTTTTAATTTAATGCTACTTTAAAGCGTTACTCCATTTTTTTTTCTAGAAAAAAACATTCCCCCTGGGTGATCTATGTGCATTGCAAGAACTATAACAAACTTTGTTGCAGATTTCTAGCTTTTGTTATTCTGAAGAAATAACTGTTTGTGCCTCTGTGCTAAGTGGGTTCTAATGGGAGTGGTTTCATAATTATCAATCAGCTGTGCAGCTGCAGAGCATTATTGAGGAAATCTGCTGGGCCTGTATCCATTTAGACGTGTTCCTATTGGCAGTATCTCACCAAAAATGTCATTTTTTGTTGGAGGGGATGCCTGAAATCTGACTTGCTTCTTCTATAGACTTCTGGGAAAATCGGTGAGCCAATCACACAAGCAGGAAAGGATGTTTCTGGGGTGTGTTCAATACACAACACCAGGTAGCCATATTGCATTGCATTTTCAGAAAATTACAGCGGTTGAAGATTGAAGAGGAAAGGTATTTTTTAACCACTTTAGCCCCGGAGGATTTGGCTGCTCAATGACCAGGCTCTCTTTTGCGATTCGGCACAATGTGACGTTAACGGACAATTGCGCGGTCGTGCGACGCTATACCCAAACAAAATTGACTTCCTTTGTTTCCCACAAATAGAGCTTTCTTTTGGTGGTATTTGATCGCCTGTGCAATTTCAATTTTTTTGTGCTATAAATAAAAAAAGAACGACAATTTTGAAACAATAACAATATTTTTCACATTCTTTTATATGAAATTCTCAAAAAAAATGTAAAAATCTAAATTTTTTAACATTTTAGGCCAATTTGTTTTCTCTTACATATTTTTGGTAAAAAAAAAAAGCAATAAGCGTATTTTGATTGGTTTGTGCAAAAGTTATT
Organism: Pelophylax lessonae; assembly: GCF_965119305.1. Taxonomy (NCBI): domain Eukaryota; kingdom Metazoa; phylum Chordata; class Amphibia; order Anura; family Ranidae; genus Pelophylax; species Pelophylax lessonae. Next base: position 238,479,367 of record NC_138771.1, read on the forward strand.
GCGTTTACTAACTACGGAAAAGATTTATGTAATTTTTATTGTTTTTTTTTGTTTTTTTTACTAGTAATGGAAGCGATCTGCGATTTTTTGAGGGACTGCGACATTGTGGCGGACAGATCGGACCCCTAACTGACATATTTGACACTTTTGGGGGTACCAGTGTCATTACTACAGTAATCAGTGCTAAAAATATGCACTGTCACTGTAAAAATGACACTGGCAGGGAAGGGGTTAAATCAAGGGATTAAATGTGTCCCTAGGGGCGTAATTCTAACTGGGGGGGTGTGGCTTGTGAAGTCATCACAGAGACATGCGATCCTATATAGCAGGATCACATAGCCTCTGTGATCACTTCAGGGAGAATGACAGATGGCTGTGTTTATATCAGCCGTCCCTCCTTCTCTGTCAGCGGGGGGGAGATCGCGAGTGGCCGGCGGCCATTGGAGCCATCTGTGACACGCACTGGCTCCCCTGCTGACGAGCGGGGGCGGGAGCGCGCTCGCCCCCTAGAGTCTCCTGAGCAAGCGACATACTACTAGGTCAGTTTGCCCAGGAGCGGCTGCCTGCCGCAGTAAATCTGCGGTAGGCGGTCATCAAGTGGTTAATAACATTTAATTACAATATGATTTGTGTCGCAATTGTATACGCTATATTGTTTTTTCTTTATTTGCTATTTTTTCCCTTTAAAAGTACTTGATTCACAGTGCGGGGTCTGTACATAGGGGAAACTTCTCAGAGAACTGTAAAGTTGCTTATTGTCTTTCTTTAGATTCCTAAATGCATTTTCCAAAACTTTGCAGTTAAACATAAAATCTATTTCTTTTAAAGAAATTCTAGCAAATTGACTCCTTTTACACCATAAGGGATTAATAGCCTATTCTGACTTTGCTACTCCCAAATGCATTGTAATAGGTACATTATTTGCATAACAGAAAGCATGGAAATACTAATGTTTAAAAAAAAAAAATCCATTTGTGTTATTTTGGAGGATTTAAAAGTAGAACACTTGCCTTTTCTTAAAAAAAAAAAAAAAAATTATATAAAAGGTTTTTTATGACAGTTTATGAGTTGTGCAGAATAACTGCGGCACTAGTTTGAATGACAAATCAAAGGAAACTGATATCATACATTTATGTATTCTAATGTCACATCTGAGGGCTGACAGTCGCAGATCCCCTCCAAACTGCATTCTTCCTTTAAATGTTTAAATGAGAATGAATAATCTATAATAGCATTAGTAAGCTCAGGTGACTGGTAAGAAGAAAGGCTATAGTGGAGAGGTTCTAGCTGACCTAAATTCTCTAGGTATTACTTTGTTCGTGTTCATTGTTAAGTGGGCTACATTTAGCTCTTCTTTAGCTTTTCAATGCAACTGCCACTTCTGTCATGACCAGCTGCACCGGCTTTTCATTGTATTCTTTTTTGTTAGCATTGGGAAAAATCTCTGTCAAGCTCAGTCACCTTTGCTAGCTGTTGGAACATTGGCTACTAAAAATCTGTAATCCTAAAGCATAGAATTGATAGCACCATCTTCTTGTAAAAGAAATATTCTGTGTTGTTTAAAAAAAACATGGTGCAACATGATGGGCTTGAAACACAAACTTCTATCAAGCGGTACAATTATAATGCTGGTTATGAAAAAAGTCATGTTATTTCTTGATGAAGATCTTTATGATATTGCTCCATAAGGCTTCATGTACACCAGCAGATCCTACCTTTTGGCATTTTTTTGTTTGCATGGTGCTGACTTACTGCTAGATACATACAGAACTATATGTTGTACCCATCTAACGCTGTATTCTAGATGCCCATGTGAATAAGCCATGAGACTGAAATGCTGCACTATGCATTTTTGATCCAATAAAAAATTATTACAATTTTGGTCCCACAAAATGTGCTATCCAATTTTTTCAAAATAGTAAGGAGGAATTCTTACAGGGTTTATACTGCTATCCTGGGCTCTGAGATTGCCCCCCATTTTCTGTCCAGAAAACAGAAAACAACAGTTTTATTTCTATTTTTTTAGTGGAGTAGGGGAAGGCTAGAACCCCCGTCAGCTGTTTATTACTGTTTGTGTCCCTATTGCAGATTTTCCTTCGCTCCTTGTCTGGTAAAACTTGTGCACCTTGAGAGTAGGGGCATATTTATAACACATTGTGACTTTCACTCAAAAAAATATTGGTGGTGAATTATTTACAGTCATTTAAAGGACAATTCATGTGAGTGAATGTTTATTGAATATCAGACTAATTGCTTTATAAATATGCCCTTATTGAGTATGTTATGCCTAAGATTTGTATCTATATTTGAATTAAAACCTGGGTCTTTTTCTAGACTGCTAAATAATTGTTTAATCACATTTCTGGTGTGTGACATACTATTGGCAGACACACTATTCCTAACACTTGGTTCACACCTATGCTTTTCTCAGTGCGTTCTGCAAAAACGCCCTATAGTCTGTTTAATATGGGTTCTTATGGTACATGTTCATATCTAAGCGTTTTTTAGCCGGTGCATTTTTGGAAAGATTCAGGGACTTTTTTCTCACAGCAGATTGTGTTTTGCATTTAAAAGACTCCAATGAACACGCACCAAAAGTGTTGCATTTTTGATGCGTTTTTACATGTGTTTGTTTTTTTTTTCTCCATAACAAACTGTGAATAGCTGGTTGTTAAGGAGCAGGTCGGGAAGCGGACTGCTACATCCTTAAAAACTAATGAGGCCCCTTTGGGTCTGGTATGGCTATTGAGGGGAACCCCATGAAAACATTTTGGAAAAAATTGCGTGGTGGTCCCCCCCAAAAATCCATACCAGAATCATATCTGAGCTTGCAACCAGGGAAGGAGGGGACGAGCGAGCCCCCTTACCCCCTTGTGATGTCAGCGGCCAGGGGCATCTTTTTTTTTACATTCAACTGTTAGCAGGCAACACAAGCAAAAACTCCACCAGAGAATATGATACATCGGTCAGATTTATAACAAGTTTCCTTAACCAACATTGAAAAATGGAATCCATTCTCTGCAAACACTGGTCAATCCTTCATCAAGATCCACACTTACAAGAAACCATCTTAAAGAAAATCACTTATAGAAGAGCAGAAGAGCTCCCAACCTTAAAAACAATATAGCACCTAGCAAACTCAAACCTACATCTTCCTCTCATTGCATTACCTATCTCTGTCTAATTCCCTTAAAAGGCATGTTTCAATGCCAAAAACCATTATGGTAAACTTTGTCCAAGACAAGAAGGATTTTACAATCAAAGGGAAAACTTACCCCATAGATGAATTCTACTGCTGTTCAACAGATCATGCTGTTTACTGCTTGGCCTGTCCATGTGGTCTGTTTTATGTTGGCCGCACCTTCAGACCCCTGCGCAAAAGGTTTGGCTAACATCGCCATTTCATTTTAGAAGGGAAGGACAAGCATAGTGTCCCCTGCCATTTTGCTGAGTTTCACAACAAATCCATGGAGGGTCTACAGGTCTGGATTGTAGAAGCCATGCCTAAAAATCTCCCAGAGGCAGAGTGCTTCTTAAAACTCAGCCAAAGGGAGACCCTATTGGATATTTATCCTTAATAGCCTCTCCCCTGGAGGTTTAAATGAAGAATTACATGTCAGTACCATTTCAGTCGGGGTTGGTCTTGGGTATTACATACTAGTAAGTATACTTGTGGTCGGTAAATAAGTGATGGATACCCTTGGTATGGAAAGTCGGTGTGGTGTGCCAGAACTGACGTAAGGGGGTAGGCCTGTAAATAAAGAGGGCCCCCCGAAGATTAGAGGTCAGGAAAAAAGGGTGAAGGTGGGTGGGCGACTCGAGCGCCCAGCAGCAGGCCGGTGTAGGGGAGGGGCGGCACTATAAAGCCCGCTAGCTCCTCCCACAAACACCAGCCTGTGGCCGAACACTTGTGGTCGGTAAATAAGTGATGGATACCCTTGGTATGGAAAGTCGGTGTGGTGTGCCAGAACCGACGTAAGGGGGTAGGCCTGTAAATAAAGAGGGCAAAAAAAGGAAGCAAATGACACACTACATTGACACCCAAATTCATGTTACAAACCTACTAAAAGCTAACCTCAACTCCTTCTCGGGGTGAGGAATATATATCTGAAAGGCATCAGATTCCCATCGACCAAGTCTTTTAATGATATGACCGGGCATGTTGTTGCCGGAGGCAGCTGACGCCGCTCCTATCCTAAAGGAGTGGCCAGAATGTGCCGCAGCGTCCAAACCCAGCCTCATACATAGAGTGCGGACGTAAAATATAAACTTAGACGTGGTGAGGGGAACGCCCAGCAATGTGAAAAGTGGCGAGTAGCTGGGCAAGCTCTGAGTCTGAGCTGCGTAATCGTCCAGGACCTTGACAGGGCACCAATTATTCCCCGATGGATACAAAGGAATGGACAAAGGGTGTCCCACCTGCCTGGTCTTAAAACACCGAAGTGTCAAGACGTAGTGATCACCCCGTTTGACCAAGTCCCGTTTGAGGAGGCATGTGCGACCCTCTGACAGGGAAGCCACCGAGAACTCCCCGGGCCTGAGAAAGCCGTAAAAGGCCAGGTACATGACGGTCTTAACAACTAAGTTCGTGAAGGGCTCAAAAGGGGCCGTGTCCAACAAATCAGAAAGAGCCCGGAATTTCTCCCCATCTATTGGCAACCGCTTGACTGGGGTATGGCGATCCACTTTGCTAATACCCTTCAAAAGGTTCTTAACTGGGTATGCCCTAAGAAAGGGAGACGAGTTTGGCTGGTACGTCAGGACGTGATGTTGAACCCCCGACAGGTACAGTTTGATGGTGCTGGCAGAAAGTTTCAGCTGGAGGTGGCAAAAAGCTGCAAAGGCGACCATCGTCTGAACTGAGTGGTCGTGCAACCCAAATTCCGCTGAAAACCTCCGGAAGATGGACATGGCTCGGTCATAAGCCTTCCTGGTGTTTGCCGACAGAGCCATCCGGGCCAATTCCTGACCATGCGCCACAATCCGGGCTAGTCCAGGATTAATTCTTCGAACTTCGGGGTCCGAGTGGGGCATCTTTTGACCGTTGGGTGGAGGTTGAAGAACACCTGTAATTTAGCCCGGGAAAGAGCGTCAGCAGCAGCGTTGGAGTGGCCCGGTATATGTTCACAATAAAGGAAAAACTGGTGGGTGGCTGCTAACAAAGTCAGCCTGCGAACCGGAAAGCGGGTAAGGCAAGTGACTCTGCCGGCCAATGATCCCTGAACCATGAATCCCCAAAGATGGCAGCAAACCCCGTATGTGCAGCCGCATCCGTCCAAAACACAGGGGACTGGGGTGAGATAGGCGGGATGAACATGGAAACGCCGTTCCACCTTTCCAGGAACTCCACCCACATGGCCAGGTCCGCCCTGGCTGGGGGATCCAGGTGGGTGGCAACACCCTCCGGAAGACCTGGCAATAGACACAGTAACCGGGAGATGAATGACCTGCCCTGGGGAATGATGCGCATGGCAAAATTCAATGACCCAATTAACGACTGCAGATCTTTCCTCGTAAAAGACCTTCCTTCCAAGAACCTGCCTACCACCTCCGGAATGCGCCTGAGCTTGTCCTCGGGGAGGCTGGACTGCATAGAGATGGAATCCAAGGTGATCCCCAAGAAATCTAACCTGGTGAACGGTCCAATCGTCTTGCCTGGTGATAGAGGGACCCCTAAGGTTGAAAACAAGGCCACAGTGCTCCTCAAACTGAAAGGAGTGCAGTTGCCCTGTTCGATCAACAAGAAGTCGTTCAGGTATTGTGAAACCGTAGGGCACCTGGTGATATTCAGAAGAAGCCATCAGAGCGTCTCGGCAAAAGTATCGAAAATCCTAGGACTGCTTTTGGATCCGAATGTGAGCCTGATGGCGAAATAATATTCCTCCCTCCACTTAACACCTCTCTTTATGGACATGCCATAAAGAGGGGTGAATGGGCAACAGCTTGAAGGCGTTGGCTATATCTGTCTTGCTGAGCCATGCAGCCCTGCCTGCCCCCAAAATGGCTTGGATGGCGTTGTCCACGGTGGTATAGTGGAGAGAGAACTCAGCTGAAGGGATAAGAGAATTCAGGCTAGGGTTATTAGAGGAATGAGGAGCCGACATGTCGATGATTAACCGTTTTTTATTAGAGTACTTGCTTGTGGAGATGCCAATGGGGTTAGTCCGCCAGGAGGTGAAGGGGGAATCGGGAAAGGGGCCTAGCATGAACCCTTCCTGAACTTCCTTCCTGATCAGAAGGTCCACTGACAGCGGGTCCTCCCTAGCAGACAGTAGATTGGGGCATTCAAGTGACCCTGGGGGTAGAGACACCAACCCCGTGTGGAACCCCAGTGAAAACCCCTGCACCAAATACTCGACCAGGTGCGGAGATGGGTGAGACTGAAGGTAAAAAGCCAGTACCTCGATCTTGACCCCGGTCAGTCATTGTTTTGGGTTGAGCCTGGATGGACACATGGACTTGGTGTGAGCCCTGAAGCAGATAGAACAAACATGGAGCAGCCTGCAGGCACTGAAACTGCACGCCCCACCGTTGAAATTGTTGCAGACCTGGGCCTTGCCTAGGAAAACGATCAGGCGACCCAGTTTGTCTCTTAGGCCACGCTGCTCTGATCTGCCAGCCCCCCCCAGGACCCCGGACATGGAGGACTCAGTCTCCATGGGGCAAAGGTTGGCAGAGTGCGAGGTGGATGAACATGTGGTGCAAGAGGGAGGCACCAATCCTGCAAAGTGCCTGCAGAAAAGTTCGGTGTCCAGAAGGCTCCAATCAAAGCGCACATTGAATTGTGCCAAGGTAGCCGCTGCTTTGGCCGACACTGACTTGTGAAAGTCGAAAAAGGTAAAACCCCCGTACTTATGGCCCAAATCCACAACCTTGTGAAGATAAAGGTCCAGTTCCTCCCGACAATGTGGGTAGACAGAGCATAACACATCCCTGTAAATCCCGAAAGCCAGGACGAATTCAGGGATGGTCAGCTTCTTATTTAGCCTGGGGTCTCATCACTACGGACAAATCCCCATAGTTGTAGACCTTATTCTCTACCACATCTTGGGAGGCAATAAGGAGAGCCACCAGGTTAACATCCTTCCCCTCCAGGATATCCTTGCGGAGGGCTGGGGGGACCATGTGTGCCGGGGTGATGATGGGAGATACCGCAGCAGAGGGGAAGAGGGGGACTGGGGGCCTACCCTGTTCGCTAACGGGGGCGGGAGCCTGCACCGGTAAGGGAGGAGGAGGAGCCCCGTGAGCTGGACTGGCGTCCTCCAGTTTCGTCAGTCTGTCGCCGATTGACTGCAGAGAAGACAGGATGGAGTCCAGAGTTCCTTGCATGGCCTATCCACAGCCCTGAGAGCTGGTGCCCAGTCTGGGATCTTCTGGGTGCTCAGTCAAGATCCTAAACAGTTCGGCCTTCCTACCCGTGGCCGGGAACGGAATGCCCCTCTGGCGAAGGACCGCCGAGATCTTCGGGATGGTCCAAGATCCATAAGAGCCCAGCGGGGATGGATTCCGATGACCCCTGGGGGTACCAGATCTGCCTGGGGTGCCAGGTCTGGCTGGCGTGGAGGGGGAGGATGATCCTTCATCCAAGATGGCTCCTAGAGGCACGCTGTCGAAAGAAAAATAGAACACCGAAGTCCAATTAACAACTGCGAGAGCCCCAAGAAAACTGGCTGGCTAGCTAGTGCCTTGAGGCGAAGAACTTAACTACCCCGTGACAGGTGAGGCCCTGCTAGATGCCAAGCGGCAGGCGAGAGACTCTACCTATGATTTGGACGTGGGGCATGAGCCACTAGCGTGGTGGCGGGAAGGTTGGTCTCTCGGTGACAGTAAAGAATCAAACGTGTGGCCGTGACAGGTGAGGCCCTAACTATAAACCCATGAGGTGGGTGAAGCGAGGCGCTAACTATGGTTTGGCCCGAGGGGCGAAGAATCTCCGTGTTGAGATTGGGAAGTTGGCCTCGCGGGACCAGCTATGAAGGGGGAGTAATGGCCAGCACCTGAACCCTAACAGCCAGTTCGCTCACCCTACGGGGAGGGGGGGGCTGACAGGGGAGACAACACATGACGAAGTACAACACAGATGAGGTGCAGACAGCGAATGCAGTGCCCACGAGAAAGACAATGACATGAGTATTGCGCGTGGCACGGAGATGGTGAAGGTGGAAAAGGAACAACAGGAACCAAGTGGCACCTGCTGGTGACATACCGAAGGTGTGATGTGTGCCCGCAGCGTAACCGGACGGCCTAGGCTACCGGTATAGCAAACCAAGGTGACTAAGATGTGTGTGGAGGCCCAATGAGGTGTGAGACTGGCCTAGCAGTGCCTATGGGCAACGCTGGAGTGGCGTTTGTGAAGACTACCAGCATACGGAGCTGAGAGAAAACACACAGGAAAAAACCTGCAGCCTGGCAGTAGTACCTGGTACCGGCGTTGAAGGACATGGTATGATCCTGGAGGAATAAGGAAACTGGTCAACCAGAAGTAGTGACACATGACCCCCCCCAAGTGTAGATAGCATGTAATGGGAACAAAACGGGAACATGTAACCCTGGAATGTAGTGAGACCCACCCCCCCAACCCTGCCACCAACCTCCCTTCTGGCCAAGGGGGTAGGTATGTGAGCATGTACAAGTATAGTGCCCCTCCACCTACCCTAGACCTGAATCCAAGAGCCCCCCCTGACAGGCCGTGGCCTGGGGGCGCCTGGTGGCCCCTACTGGGGGGGGCTGCTTGATTGAGAGGACAGCCGGCGGGCAGGTGAGTCTGACCGACCAACCCCCCCCCCCCTGCATGGGATCATTCCCAGCAAGGGTGAAGCATGGCAAAATGAGGCAAATACCCTCCCCCTTTTTCCCATCCCCCCCTAACCCAGTGTACCACAAGCAGGACAGGAGCCCAGGAGCCCAGGAGACAGCCATGCAGACCAATTTGATGAAGTGTGCGGCATATGGTCTGAGGGTAGGGTGGGGGCCCTTCAACCTCTGCAGCAATGCTGGCAGCACTCATCATCTATTTCCCAAAGACAATCTCTGGATAAGACACTGAGTACATGCACTCAACTTCTTTGATTGACCATAGCGAGTGGAACCTGTCCTGTTAAACCGCTGTATGGTCGTGGCCACCGTGCTGCAGCTCAGCTTCAGGGTCTCGGCAATCTTCTTATAGCCTAGTCCATCTTTATGTAGAGCAATAATTCTTTTTTCAGATCCTCAGAGAATTCTTTGCAATAAGGTTTCATGTTGAACTTCCAGTGACAAGTATAAGAGACAGAGCAATAACACCAATTTTAACACACCTGCTCCCCATTCACACCTGAGACCTTGTAACACTAACAAGTCATATGACACCGGGGGGGGGGGGGTGGCTAATTGGGCCCAATTTGGACATTTTAACTTAGGGGTGTACTTACTTTTGTTGCCAGTGGTATAGACATAAATGGCTGTGTGTTGAGTTATTTTGAGGGGACAGCAAATTTACACTGTTATACAAGCTGTACACTCACTACTTTACATTGTAGCAAAGTGTCATTTCTTCAGTGTTATCACATATAAAGATATAATAAAATATTCACAAAAATGTGAGGGGTGTACTAACTTTTGTGAGATACTGTACATATCATGTACTCTTATGTACTCTGGCTTTCATTTCTGGCCAGCTGCCTTTAACCACTTTAACACTGCTCACTGTGCTGCTACTGCAGCACAGTGGCTCGTTATTGTCTGGCGACGTAGACCTACGTCACCAGACATTCCCCTCTCTCGGCGGCGCGCACAAGCCACCGGAGGCTCGCTCCCGCTGTATTCAGTCACAGCGGGAGTCAGGCCAGGGGAGGAGCAGCGGTGATCACCGCTGCTCTTCCCTGATCGCCGGGGATCAAGTGTGGAGATCCGCCCGCTTGTGTAAACAAAGCGGATGGATCTCCTAAGTCAGTGGTTCTCAACTCCGGTCCTCGGGACCCACCAACAGGCCAGGTTTGCAAGATAACTAAATTACATCACAGGTGATCTCATTTGCTGCTCAGTGATTGCAGTATTCTAGTCTGCATCCCCCAAGGTAATACTTAAAATCTGGCCTGTTAGTGGGTCCCGAGGACCGGAATTGAGAACCACTGTCCTAAGTGACAGGCAGGGTCAGATTGCAGGATTCAGCATAGCTGAACATGCGATCTGTGCCTGTATCACATAGGCCCCTCCCCCCACATGTTAGTAAGCACCAGGCATACATTAACCCCTTGATCACCAATAAAAATTAACCCCTTCTCTGCCAGTGTAATGTTTACAGTAACAGTGCAAATTTATAGCACTGATTACTGTAGTAATGTCACTGGTACCCCCAAAAGTGTCAAAAATGTCAGTCAAGGGTCTGATCTGTCTGCCGCAATGTCGCAGTCCCACAAAAAAAATCGCAGATCGCCGCCATTACTAGTTAAAAAAAAAAACAATAAAAATGACATAAATTTCCCATAGTTAGTAGCTGCAATAACTTTTGCGCAAACCAATCCAATCAAAATACGCTTATTGCGATTTTTTTTTACCAAACATATGTGGCAGAAAACAAATTGGCCTAAAATGTTAAAAAAATTAGATTTTTACTTTTTTTTTTTTGGGGGGGGGGGGGGGATTTCATATAAAAAAATGTGAAAAATATTGTTATTTTTTCAAAATTGTCGCTATTTTTTTGTTTATAGCGCGAAAAGTAAAAATGGAACAGGTGATCAAATATCACCAAAAGAAAGCTCTATTTGTGGGGGAAAAAAGGTCGTCAATTTAATTTGGGTACAGCATCGCACGACCGCGCAATTGTCTGTTAAAGTAATGCAGTGCCGAATCGCAAAATATGGCCTGGTCAGGAATGGGGTAAAATCTTCCGGTCTTAAAGTGGTTAAAAATACGCTCATTGAGAATTTTTTGTCAAAGACATGTAGCTAAATACATTTTGGCCTAAATATATGACAAAAATTTAATATATTGTTTTTTTCTAACTGTCATAGTAGAAAAATATTGTTATTTTTTCAAAATTGTCGCATTTTTTTATTAATATCGCAAAAAATAAAAATCGCAGAGATGATCAAATACCACCAAAAGAAAAAAGGACGTAAATTTACTTTGGGTACGGGGTTGCATGACCGCGCAATTGTCAGTTAAAGTCGCACAGTGCCGAATCGCAAAAAGTGGCCCAGATGTAAGACAGCAAAATCCTCCGGTGGTAAAGTGGTTAAGACCCTGGCTCTCCTACACTCTTTAGCTTGACAAAGGAGCATCTCAAGAAAAGCACAGCACATTTTCCGAAACACGTCACGTTGAATCCTGGGCCTGCTGACATCACAACGCCCCAAGCTGCCGACCACGTTTCACTCCAAGCTGCTGTCCACTGCGATAGAGTGACACATTTTGTTAAAGCCTGTGTAGCATAGATAAAACACTTGTTTTCATCAGTGCTGCTGAACTCCTGAAGCCTCTTTGCAGTTAATTCCTGTCTACATGAATTCCATAACTGACTGCATGCATTTCTCAGGGCAGGCTTTCTGATGATGACAACAATAGCTTAGGCCTCCATAATGTATTTTGAAATTGCACGTTTAGTCTCCATCAGAAGCCAATGTGAAAAAGTAACAAAGCAGGAACAAAGTTTGTCATGAGTTTGTCTCCGTGATCCTGTCATGAGCAAGGACCTTCATGACAGGATCATGGAGTATTATTTTAATGATAGCTGCAGATTTTTAAATAATAAACTGACTTTTGAAATTAAATATGATATTTTAATGTTTGCGTTTACATATATTTAAAATGTGCAAGAAGGACTAACCATTTAAGGCAAGGATGGGTTGCTAATGCAGCATTAACCACTGCAGTTTTGACTGGATGGGGGTGCTGTTCCTAGTGTACAGTAATTGTGTGCTGCACAAAGGGCATATTTAAAATGTCAAAGGTTTGACAAATACAAACCATTGTTTTTTGTTTTTTTTCTTGTACGTTTTCAAAAAGTAGACCAATAATATGATTGTGTAAAACAGCTTCTTAACAATTACTACAAATACAGACATGCTAACATATCACATATAAATTACCCCTTAATAGATAAAAAAATGTAGACTCAAAAGTGAATTCATACAGACATGAGTCACCGCTCATCCCAAAGGTATGTCCTTTGAAGAACTTCACTCTGTTGTTCTTTTGCAATCTGCAGGGGACCACTGGCTGGAGGTCTCTAGCACCATGCAGTTTTTGGTCTAATATTCCAAACAAGCCATTATTGTGAGAACAAAAAAAACGACTCATTATTCATCTGGAATATCAAATCAGTCAGAGTAGTCTCAAACCTTGAAAAATTAAATATGTAGTAGTAACATGCTTAAAAAGTTTTAGTTCGGGAGAAATACAACTAGCACAGTCATATGGTTTTATTATTTATAAAATAAAGAAAGGTTTTAAATAAGTCCTTTTGGTTACTTACAAAATTTGAGATCAACCAGCATTCTAAAGTGTACTTATGCAGCAAGCTGTTTTTACGTTCATCATTACATGGTTACTATGTGAGTCTGTTTCCATTATAATATCTTTCCCATGCTGCTCTTTCGTAGAAATAAGTGTATTTAGCCATACCAGTCCAGCCATATAAAGTAGAAGGTTAGATTATAGAGTATATAGTGCTATTTTTCAGGAAGGATGTCTCCCATTACAGTCTGATGGATCTGACAGGTAAGAACAGTTTGAAGCAGTAAGTAGTAGAGATTACAAACAAATGGCCACTGCCACCACCTATAACTGGCCAATGTAACAAGGAGCACATGGACAAAGCCAAAGAAAATTGCCAACTCAACTTACCAACCAGCCAGCAACCAACCAAATTATCCTGTCTAATGTATGCACTAAATACTGGGGTTTAGTCTGCACCTTTTTGCAATTAAATGCGTAAGCTGCTGAGCTTCTTCATGGCACCCCAGTATTTTTTTTGCAGTCCTAACTCTAAATTGTGAGAGCCTTCACAGTGGAAGCACATGCATTATTACTAACAAATGGTCACTGCCCCCACCAATAACTGGCCTTTGCAGCAAGGAGCACATGGACAAAACCAAAGAAAATTGCCAACTCAACTTACCAACCAGCCTGCAACCAACCAAAGTATCCTGTCTAACAGTATGCTCTAAATACTGGGGTTTAGTCTGCACCTTTTTGCAATTATATGCATAAGCTGCAGAGCTTCTTCATGGCACCCCAGTATTTTTTGCAGTCCTAACTCTAAATTGTGAGAGCCTTCACAGTGGAAGCACATGCATTATTACAAACAAATGGCCACTACCACCACCTATAACTGGCCTTTGCACAATGGCAGCAAAGGTGTCCAATGCATCCCTTCACCAGTAATCCAACTGTACAAGCAAATGGCCACTGTCCACATCTATAACTGGCCTTTGCAGCAAGGAGCACATAGAAGGTTGACACGTCAAACAAAACCAAAGAAATGTCCAGCTCAACTTAGCAACCAACCTGCAGTAGTAGAGATTAGAGTAGGGCCAAACATTCCCCGGTTCAGTTCGCGCCAGAACTCTCGTCTATGGGACCCGAACTTCAAAAATCAAAAGTGCCCAGTTTGAAGGCTTATATGCAAGTTATTGGCCAAAAAAAGGTAAGGGGACCGGGTACTGCCCTGGGGGACATATATCAATGCAAAAAAAGTTTTTAAAAAAGATCAGGAGCATTCATTTAATGATGATTAAAGTAAAACAATAAAAGTGAAAAAGTCCCCTTAATCTGCCTATAAAGTGGTGCATCTGCTCCGTGTATAGAACCATGCTTCCGCAAAACTGACATATATGAAGAAATAAGACATATACATTGATTTTCCCAACTGCAAGTTTCTAAACCATTGCCGGCAACACAAAAATGTGTAAAAAAGTGACGTGATGCCCCCCCCCCCAATCAATACCTGCCCCTTTTGGTCTGGTATGGATTGTAAGGGGAACTCCTTGCCAAAATTTAAAGAAAAGGCTCCCCTCCCCAAAATCATATCAGACCCTCAGGTCTGGTATGGATTTTGAGGGGAACCCCCGAGCCAATTTTGTTTTAAAGGGCGTGGGGTCTCCCCAAAATTGATACCAAGCCCTTATCCAAACATGCAGCCTGGAAGGCCAAGAAAGGGGGGAAGAACAAGTGCTTCCCCCTCCTGCAGCATACCAGGCAACATGCCCTCAATATGGGGGGGTTGTTTTGGGGCAGGGGGGCTCTGTCCCCTCACCCCAAAGCACCTTGTCCCCACGTTGATGGGAACAAGAGCCTCTTCCCCACAACACTGAAAGCAGGGGGCTTATTAGAATCTGGAAGCCCTCTTTAACAAGAGAGCCCCCAGATACCGCCCCCCATGTGAATAAGTAGGGGTACATCGTACCCCTACTCATTCACCAAAAAGTGTCAAAAAGTAATAAAAACACACAGTTTTCAACAATTCCTTTTTTAAAAATTAAAAAACAATGTCCCCTGATGTAGATCTATCATCATTCATGACACCCGTCGCAATGACAGAGCCGCAATCTGCCTGCTTCGCCATGTGACAGTTCATAGGTAGGTAAGAGGCGGGGCCAACTGATGCTCCTTGTGACATCACCTACCCAGCATGCACCAGTCAGTGATGTTACATGTGGGCGGTGCCGGTGAAAATCCTTAGAGTCTAAAGCTTCCTTAGATGTAATATTCGTTTTGAGGGAAAATGGAAATGGGATGGAGAAATAAACTTTTTTATAATAGACAGCTGTGAATCCTTTGGTGCCTGGTGCTTTCAAAGTCTTAAGAGAATTAATGGCCGAGAGGACCCCAGTGTTAGTATTATAAACAATAGTGACACCAATATCATAAATAAATAGGATGAGATCTAAAACATAAAAGTCCATAAAGTTCATAAAAGGTCCATATATGAAACAGTTCACATAAGTCCTTGAATGAAGAGATCCCAATACCAAACAAGTGATTTCAATGAAAACAAATGAGGGAAAGGTGTTTCAAGGTGCTTGTTTCCCCTTACCAGACGGGTGAAAAAGAAGGTGCAATATATCTCCAAACGAAAAGATGCATGCAGTGATATAGATAGCCCAGCTCTACCCACCTCGTGGCCGGTTTAAGAGTAGATAAGACTCTTACCAGATGACATAAAAGTTAAGGTGTATGGATAATTTCTGGATATCTTTCAGCCCAATTGTAATGACCGTCCTCCAAGCTTGTGGCTCCCTGTTGTCCCTTGGAAATGAAACTTCATCCAGGTGTTCACAGGTGATTTCCCAAAAATAAACAAGGGGGGACTTATAGTGCATTATCCTTATAACTTTTATTGCTGATACTCAAAGATGATGGATACTCGAAGGACTTCTACTTCCTCTCAGTAGAAGTCCGCTCGGAGGAAACGCGTCAGAGAGGAGGTGCGTCGTCACTAACTACATCCGCGGTCCGCACTGCAGGCGGCCACAGATCTACAGGGTTCCAGCAAGCTTATTATATCGTCTTAACTGTAAGTGCATCTTTGAGTATCAGCAATAAAAGTTATAAGGATAATGCACTATTAGTCCCCCCTTGTTTATTTTTGGGAAATCACCTGTGAACACCTGGGTGAAGTTTCACTTCCAAGGGACAACAGGGAGACGCAAGCTTGGGGGACGGTCATTACAATTGGGCTGAAAGATATCCAGAAGTTATCCATACACCTTAACTTTTATGTCATCTGGTAAGAGTCTTATCCACTCTCAAACCGGCCACGAGGTGGGTAGAGCTGGGCTATCTATATCACTGCACACATATTTTTGTTTGGAGATATATTGCACCTTATTTTTCACCCGTCTGGTAAGGGGAATACCTGCACTTTAAACAAGCACCTTGAAACACCTTTCCCTCATTTGTTTTCATTGAAATCACTTGTTTGGTATTGGGATCTCTTCATTCAAGGACTTATGTGAACTGCTTCATATATGGACCTTTTATGAACTTTATGGACTTTTATGTTTTAGATCTCTTTCTATTTATTTATGATATTGGTGTCACTATTGTTTACATATTTATGTTTATACGTTTCACAGAATTAGCGCACTACACATTTTAATCATTTGTACACTTAATTATCCTCACTGGGTAATCAGATTTTAGTTGCAGCTTTTTTAATTGATTCATTTATCAGCGCTCCCTTTACACATACCGTTAGTATTATAAGTTCGCAAACAACTTTTGGCTGTCTCTGAGATAGTGGGAAGGAAAAGGTTTTGGTGAAATCTGTTTGATTTGCCCTGGGAAAAGGAAGATGACTGTAGAGAGTTGTAAGAAAGGCAGCAACAATGTAGATTACTTTATACAGGTCATAGGTGAGGGTACCTGTGTTGGTACATACAGTAATTTAGCTGAAGTATAGGATTTCAAAAAGGATTTAAAGGAGAAGTGCAGACAGAGCTCCTTTGGCTGTACTTCTCCTGTGGATCACAGGAGTGCAGTTCATTCTGCACTCCTGTGACCCGTTTTCAGCAACAGGGGGCTGAAGTCTGCTGTCTGCTGATGTCACAGAGCCGGGTCCAGGCTTGGGCAAGATCGTGACAATGGAGTCAGAATCCACCCTGACAGTCAGCAGCTCTCTGCTCGGGGAGCTTTAAGAAACTGACTGATCTGCGGTTTTAGATGGCTTGGTTCTCAGTCCTAGAGGCTTCAGGGGACAGATGCTGCAGATTGATGCTGCATCCAGCTAGGTAGGTATGATTCTGGAAAAAAGTTAACCCCACAATACTCTTTTAAAGAGTAACTCCACTTTTGTTTAGAATAAAAACAATCCCCTCTGGGTGATCTGTGTACATTTCAAGGATTTTAACACATTTTGTTGCAAATTCCTACCTTTCGTTATTCTAAAGAAATCCCTGTGTTTGTCTGTGTCCATGTCGTAAGTGAATCTAATGGGAGTGGTTTCATAATTATCAGTCAGCTGCTGCACTTGCAGAGCTCTAACAAGGAAAATTGCAGTGTCTGCATCCCTTTAGACGCCATTTCCTAGGAGTATCCCTTCCTGGTTAATATCTCACCAAAAAATACATTTTTGTTGCAGAGGATGCATGATTTCTGACTTGTATCTTAGTGTAGGCTTCTAAGAAAATCAGTGAGCTAATCACACAAGCAAGAAATTATGTTTCTGGGGGGCATTCTGTACACATTCTGTGTACATTCTGTTTACAGAACACCTCCAGGTAGCCATATTGCATTGCATTTTACAGAAAATTACAGCGGCTGCAGATTGAAAAGGAAAGTTTTAATAACATTCAACTACAATATGACTTGAGTCGCAATTGCATTTGCTATATTAATTTTTTATTATTTTCTATTTTTTTCCCACAAAAGTGGAGATACCCTTCAAAGGATAAGTTCACCTTTCATAACATGTTACACTCATATTTAGGGTGTAACATGTAACATGTGATGAATGCACCGACCCTCGCACATCCCGGACCTCCTGCTCCTCCGCTATGACAGCTAGCAGGGGACCTTCTCAACCCCCCCCCCACCCCGCTAGCTGTCATAATTTAGAAAAACAAGGGCTGTGCGGGGCTCCGGCCTTGTCACTCCTTTGCATCATTCTGTGAATGGAAAACGACAAGATCCGGCAGCCTTTTCAGCTGTCAGCTTGTAGTTTTCAATGGACTACTTTGGCGCTGTAAACGCTGTGGTCTTTTATTCATGGTACCCCACGCAGCATTCATTCACAAACAACCTCCAGACATGCAAAATAATATCACATCAAACATTTTATTGGCAAAATTTTGGCCGCTGCCTTTATTAATTGGTTTCAAAGTACACTTTATTAAAACTTCAACTTCATGCGAACAACGATACCACTTATAACTTTAAATTCAATACCATTTTTCAACTCAGCTATTACAGCTCGAGCTGAATTACCACATCTCAATATTCAATACACTGTCCCCAAACAGACAAGAGCTGTGCCCCAGCACAACGCCTGTCTACCCCCACCCCGCGGTCCTCTCAATGCATGCCTGGAGGTTGTTATTAAATGTCTGTCCAAACCAATATCGGACAAATTAACTCCATCCTTTCTATTTAACCCTTTAACATTACCCTCTAACTCTAAATGCCGATAAGAAAAACCGTAACCTAAATCTAAGAATTTTTCCATTACTCTGTTAATTATTTTTCTAATTTTTTCACATGCACGAAATGCAGCTGGACCTGACCATCTCAACCTAGGTATAATTTCAGAGAATACCACAACCGAGCCGGGGTATATCGCCTTGATAGTTCTAACATAATTTTTTATTTGGAAGATCAGATTTAAAGTTTTTGATGCCCAATATCATTCCCACCCAAATGCACAATAAGTACATCTGGCTGGGGGATGAATAGATGCCATAACACCTAACTCAGCTAGTAGATCCCCAAAAACCATACCTCTTTTACCATGCCAGCAAATTGAAAAAAAGTTTATTATTCAAACCAGGTGATTCTATATAGTTTCTGGCCGTTACTCTTCTTTGCGCCCAGAATATATATGAATGGCCAATTATCCATACTATCCGATGGACACCTAAATGGGTCAAAAGACAGAGTTAGGTCTCACATATAACTTAAACGCATCCAATTTCCATCTACCTATTTGCTTTATCTTATTACCATTTAGCCCTAATCTCGCTGCTTCCGTGGCCGCCCCTATCCTGAAAGAGTGGGATGATATATCCACATCACTTAACCTATTATACTTTAATACTTTCTTTAACACCGCTTGAAATTGAAAAATTGTCATAGGTAAACCATCTCGATGCACAAATAAAAAACCATAATTCGGTGGTCTGTGCACTAGATATATATTTCATAATTTTACCGGACATACTAGACTGTCTCAAAAATAATTTAACATTCTTATTCATGGAGCAGATATCCCTGAACATTAACCCCGTCTTACTGTTAACACTTTTTGGGGCTAATTCCGAAACTCTTAAAGCAGCAAAAAAACAAACTGAGAATGCTTCCCTAAACATTTCTGTTTCATAGACTGAATAACACACTTCCTTTAAACTATTACATAGCTCACTTAATATTTGCATTGTTATAGGACATCTCCTATCCAACGAGAATTTAACTTTCTTATATCCTTTTAGTGCCTGCCATATTGAGAAAAATTTTAACAGATATGGAAATGAGTGCAATTTTAAGAAAAAGGAAACCCCCGATAAAACCTTATTAACGTGTGACCAGGAGTAACCTTTTTCCATTAAGGAGTTCAAAAACAACAATGCTAAATTCTCAGAACATTCGAAAACACCCAAATTATGCATGTTCAAAAAGGACAGCCATAGTAACCATGACGCCCTGTAGCCTGACCATGTCGCAGGTGCCAACGATTTTAAAATATTATCCACGATCATACTATTTCCCATAGTTGCGGGGGGCATGAGGATCCTCTCACGTCTGCTTCTGGAAACAGCTGGAAAAAATGATACATTTGAAATCTAGATAGAGCATCTGCTATTACATTACTCATACCTGTTACATACTCAGCTTTAATCCACAAATTGAGGCACAAACATTTATATACCAAATACCTAAGAAAACAAATCATTGGCTTAGATTTTGATGACAAGCAATTTAAAGCATATAACACACCTTTGTTATCGGTGGAACATACAATTCTCTTATTCCTGAACTGGGATCCCCATACTTCAATGGCAACAACTATAGGAAATAATTCCAATAATACTATACTCCTGACCGGACCGTTAGTCCTCCATTTATCAGGCCATCCTGCTGCACACCAGTGGGTTTTCCAAATTACGGCGAAACCCAATGATCCTGCAGCGTCCGAATATAACTTAAAATTTTTATCTATAACAAAACCTTCCTGCCAAGCTGATCTGCCATTAAATTCATCAAGAAATGTATACCATACCAGCAGATCATCTTTTATATCTAATGTAACCCTGACATGAGCGTAAGGGTTTTATAAACCTGCTATTGCCAACTACATCCTACGAGAAAAAATACGCCCCATAGGAAGAACCCTTGTTGCGAAAGCCAAAGATCCTTATAATTGTTGTATCATTTTAACAGTTATTTTTTAAGGCGCACCACTCTTAAAACGAGACAACAAATATTTTTTACTTTTTCTTGAGGTAACCTAAACTCCATAGCTATGGAATCTATAGTTATTCCCAAAAGTTCAATACAATTGGATGGGAAGACTGTCTTATCCCGAGCCAATGGGATGCCGAACTCCCTGCACACCTCAAAGAATGTGAAGAGTAGATTTTCACAGTCCTTTGAAACAGGCTTACCTAAAAATAAGTAATCATCTAGGTAGTGCAATAAATTATTCGACTTTGCCTCCTTTGCAACTACCCATTCAATGAAAGATGTAAAACTTTTGAAATAAAAGCAGGAAATAGAGCATCCCTTCGGTAAACACTTGTCAAAAAAGTACTTCCCATCAAATTGAAAACCCAGCAAATTGAAACTTACCGGGTTAATAGGAAGCAGTCTAAAAGCTGACTTATATCAGCCTGAGCCATTAACGCAGCCTGACCTATTTTCTGTAATTTTATAATTGCTTCCTCAAAGGAAGCATATGAAACCGAACATAAATCCTCACTAAATTGATCATTTAGTGAACTCCTATGTGGGTAAGATAAGTGATGTATAAGCCTAAAGCTGCCCGGGTCCTTTTTGGGAATAATACCTAATGGGGACAGGCAAAAATTTGAAAATGGAGGAATATCAAACGGACCTTCTATCCTACGCTCTTGTAATTCTTTAAACAATTTCTCTCTAACCACTTCAGAAACATCCTCTACAGATTTTAAATTATCTACTAACTTACAACCTGTGCCTTCAAAAACTGGCAGTTTGAAACCTTCTACAAAACCTTGCCTAATTACTGCGCTGTCACCTGGTCTGGGTATTGCCGTAGCCACGGCTCCATGCTTGCCACCCTCACTTGTGTGTTGGCTTTTAAGAAAATTCTCCTTACTCACCTGCTGCGTTGACTTTTTAAAACACTTACTGTATTTTCCGGCGTATAAGACAACCTTTTACCCCAGGAAAATCTTCTCAAAAGTCGGGGGTCGTCTTATACGCCGAGTATACTATTTTCAAGGTACCTTCAAGAGAGATGCCCAGGAGATTGGAGCGATGCAGGGACTTTTTCTTCTGTTTCGGGCGCATGTACATTATCGGCGCCGCGTTGCATGTTCAGGAAGTTCTGGATACAGTAGCTGCTCTCTGGCGGCGGAGTGATTTGAACTCTATTGCTCAGGCGACGGGACTACGTTATGTGGAGGTGACTCGCAGGGAGCGGGAGATTTAAAACGAATCCCGATGGCGGCGGGTAGCATGGCACTGGCAGCACACAGTGAGTAGGGACTATAATTGCATATTGTAATGTCTTAAGTACCGCACTGTAGAATCCTCCAAGTGCCTTATGATGATTAGCATTAGGATTTTCAGTCACACAGCGCACTAGCTGCTGCATTACTCTGTCACAGTGTGCTACATGGCTTTTGGGTGCTAACTTTGTTAATTTATAGCTGTACTGAATGATAGACTATAACACAGTTTAGCAATAACAAAATCGGTACCCAAAAGCTATGTGGCACACTGTGACAGAGCCATGCAGCACCTAGTGTGCTGTTTGAATGGTTACCTCACTTTCTTACAGTACCTTGGAGACATACGAGAGATCTGAGAAAATGTTTTTCAATGGTGTTGCCTTGCTTCGGAAGGGGGGTAGTCTTATATGGCGAGTATATCCCAAAAGCAATATTTTAACTTGAAAAGTAGAGGATCGTCTTATACGCCCAGTCGTCTTATACGCCCAGTCGTCTTATACGCCGGAAAATACGGTACTTACCGGATGAGTCCCCGAACACATTCATGGCGAAACCTACATGAATTCGGCCACTTGCATTGTGCATCATTAAATAAAAAGCAAACACCTTTCCTATAAGTGCTAGTTTGACTATTAGGCACAGAACTATTTAAACGAGGAGTAGAGGGTTTCTGAGGAACAAATAGGTTCAACCAAAGGCCCACATCCTTACCTCCCCATCTAAAAATACTTTATTCTCCATCTTTTGCCTAAAAGCTTCATAGTAAAAATACCACGACAACCCACCAAAATTTTTGGAAGCTTCCAATATTATGTCTATGTGTTGAAATAAGCCTGTGCTGTTTTCGGGAAACCTCTCACACATAATACTTGAGAAAATAACAAAGGCTTGAAGCCAATGATTGAATGACCTCGCGACTGGCCTTTTTTTATCTTCATCACTTTTTTCTTTTTCAAATTTATAATAATACTGTTTTTGATTGTGAAGTAAAGAAAGAATTTCAATATACTCCCACCCTCATATCCTCTCTTTTGTATTGGCACCAACATGAAAACCTAGCAGCGAAAGTATACAAGGCATCAATACTTTACCTATGTCTGATGCTGTATCTCTGTAACGTTCATGCGTTTTTGTTAGTGGATGGATTTACAGCTGCAGAATTATTACACTCAGTAGCCTTGTAGAGATTCTGTTGAACAAACATATCCAACTCTCAGGACTTCATCACAGTGCACAGCCTGTTATGCAATATACATATACTCAATCAGATGTTTAATGGAGGGATAGAATATATGAGAATGTATAGATGAGAGACAGGCTATTGTATGGTGAGCACTAAGAGTAGTATTAGGAGAGTTGCAGGTGATGGTAAAGCGGATAGGTTCTGATGTCAAGTATAGTGCAGATGGTAAGAGGACACAGATGGAGTATACTTAGACAGAGTAACCTAGTGCAAGGATAGTTGAAGGTAGTCCCAAGAGCTAACTGTCTATGCAGATGATAGTGAATAGATAGATACAGATAGTCCTGGTAATTGCAGTAGATGACAGTAGGAGATTGGTTAGTAAGGAATCCCCTGTGGGGTACTTATCACTTAGATAGGTTAGTAGTAACAGTGTCCTTAGAGAGAGGTGATCCCATAGCGAGATACAGATCAGCAGCGAGGTTCCGGCTTCAGTTCAGCAAAGGGAAATGTCAGCAGCTCCGACTTCACAGGAGAAGGTGCGGTGAACATATGGTTTGAATGAGCAATGAGTGAGAGAAAGCTGGCGATTGAAATAGCCGCTCATGGCGGCGCTCAACAATGATGTCATCCGGTCTTAAAGGTGTATGCGTCTCTTGGATAACAAGATGGGACGCAATTTAGTAAGAGAGAAATATGGAACAAGGGTACCAGAGGTACCAGAACATTACAATCTCTACCTCTTTATTTATATTCATTAATGATGGTGAGTCCACTGCTAATCCCTCTTCTTTTTTAAAATGCTCTGTCCCAGCATTACCCACCCATACCGACGCTAAATCTTCACTACATTGCCTACTGACATTTTTTGTGGGAGCTGCGGACAAGCTATTAACCAGCTGCAAAAGTGTTGAGGACAGACAGGACAGCACACTTAACTGCCCACACTCACCAGCGCTTAAACTTTCATGCTCATCCATTGCATTTGTTACCTCAGCTATCTCTTCTCTTTTTGCTTTGTTCCTGACATAGCCTGGGATCGAACCCACGACCTCTCTTGATTCTGTAACTTGCTGAGGGCGCTGCAATTGATGGACATAGGGGGTTCCATGAGTCCCCGCCTCCTGGCGGGACTTGTATGCTCTTCGCTCCACCCCTGCCTTTCTCTCACTGCTCCTTCCTCTTTTTCCCAAAGACGCTGCAGTACCTCTCTCACCCGCTCTTCTAGGCGGGGCTGGCAGGCTGTAAGGCTTCCTTGTCATTCTCCGCCTCCGGTCCGGCCTCACGTCTTCCGCGGCTCTTCTCCTCGCCACTCCTCCATGCCGCTCCGTCACCTCCGGCTCTTCTTCATCCACTATGGACTCAGCTTCGCCGCCTGTGCTTCTTCTAGCCTCTTCAGCAGGATGAAGTTCCGCACCGGGTCCCCCACCGCCTTCACTTGCGTCCTCTTGACCCACCGGTAAGTTCAAACCCTTCTGCAGCCAGACTTCTCCACCTTTAGCCTCAGCCCTTTCAATAAGTTGACAAAGCAGTGTCTTCATGCTTGCCGCAGTGTATGGTGCTGGGTCTGACAGAAAGCTCACTTGCCTGAGCTCCACCGCTTGTCTTTTTCCCGCGACGTCTGGACGCAAATTCCAGTCAGGATCCTCTTTTTATAAGCCCCCCGGGGGGCTTCTAGCAGTTTCTAGAATTTCCCCCCTACCTTACCTATCAGGTGCAAGGCTCCCCCAGAGACCACGCCCTAATCTGAGGGGGAAACTTGAAACCCCTTATAGCTGCGGTGGTACCATGAGGAAAAGGGGGGCCTTGAAACTGCTATCCCCCTTTTCCCCACATTCTTCCTGTCAGAATGTATTGGCTTCCCCATATGAGGTATGAGCAAGCCGAAACATTGACAGATCTGCAGGAGACCTGCATGGCATCAGTGATTGCTTGTGAAATGTTTTACAAACTCCAGAAACAAAAAAAAATTTAATTGCACATTTTTTCACCTGCAAAAAAAATGTCCATTTATTGTTTTTTGTCAAAAGATCAACTTATCCTTTAAGCCTATAGGCAAACATAAGGCTAGGCTTGTAGGCGCATGACTAATATTTGTGTTTTGTCCAGCATAATGATTTCTCGACTTTGGTTGCATGTTCAACATAAAATGTCTAGTTCTATAACAAACTTATATGCCTGTTTAGTAGCAACTGATGGGTTACATTTTCAATTTTGCCCTCCCAGTTTAGTACATTTTAGGGGTTTTTTTTTTATTCAATTTTTTTGCATCATTTCTTTTGTATCTATATGGGTTTGAATTTTAAGGTGACATTACATTTTTTTCTAATAAAATAACAAACATGTCGTAATTCCCTGCTCTGTGCAATGCTTTTACACAGAGCAACGCTGATTTTCTTCTTCTAGGGTCCCCTGTCGGTGCTCCAGACCCCTCCCCTTTCCATGGGGGCACCTGTGCGGACTCACCCTTGAGCCGCCCAGCCTGTGTCTATTGTCACAGAGTGGGCAGCTCGACCCTACCCCCCTGCTCCCTTATCACAACATTTAAATGACAGCAGCTGCTATCAATCTGCCCAATGAGGAGGGTGAGCAGTGAGAGCCGCCGCTCTCGTGCACATCGCTGGAATGGATCGGGCTCAGGTAAGAAAAAGGGAGGAGCTTGGGGGGTTCCTGCAGTACAGACGGTTTTTTACCTTAATGCATAGAATGCATTAGGGTAAAAAAAACCTTAAGGCTTTAGAAACACTTTAAGGGAGACTTTAAGGGAACTACCCATTAGCGTAGTAGGAGTGGATTATGATCTGACCAGGGGTTGGTGGGGATGTCCACTTTAGCGATAAATGGTATAGTTGAAGTAGGATAAATGCATGACCAATTCGACAAAAGCTTTTGTGAGGAAAATGGTTAGAACCCTTAGCACTTTAAAAACCCTTTTCTAAAGGGTTATTAGAAAAGGGTTTACACTTTCAAAGTGAACATAGAATGACTGAAGAATTAAGCGAGATCAATACAAGAGTTCAAACTGTGGTGTGGTCCCCTGTATCAAAAAGTTGACGTAATCAGTTATATACAATAAAGCAATGAAAAAATTTGATTTTATTTGACATCAGTTAAAAAAAGAAAAAGAAACTAAATTTCTTAGCAGTTGCTGAGTTTAACTTCACTTTGCACATTAATATTTATCTTGTTGAATAAGCTTGAACGTAAAATGTATGATGCTCTGTGCAATTACTTTCTTTGCTATATTACAATATATCTATAATAAATAATTACTTTGGCATAAAGCTCTGTGGTTCATAACCCATAAGTTACCTGTATCTCTATGAGCACACTGCATACAATACAGCAATTTAAATCTGGCACCAAATAGACCTGGGAGCTGAATAGTGTCCTACCAAAGCAACATGAGAGCGGTTCGCATTATACAGTAATTATATTTCCCAGCATAGTTAATAACTACCCTATCATTTTCTTTATGTAATTCACATAGGAAAATTATAGCATTTCCGTGAACAAACAATTCCTTTAATTTTTTTATTCTGTGCTATAAGGCTCATTTTTCTCACATTGATGTTTGTTTTGACACCTTTCTCCTAAACATGACAAAAACATTACAGAATAAAATTGTGGAATTATACTTCTGTAATTGAAAATAGACTAGCAATTTGCAGCTAAGTAATAGTGTGGGACAAATATGGAAATGTTGAAAAAGCGTCCGACCTTTTGCTCAGTTGAACATACATTCTTTTTTTTCACCTATGGATCAAAAGCAAAGAAATAAAAGTTTCTAGCACTTAATTTACAATAGTGTGACAGCTGGAACTTCTCTGTGGAGAGATAAGAAGAACTGTAATTTGAAAAAATAATGGCTGGAGTTTTTTTTTTCTATTGCTATTGCAAAGCAATATAATTTATAGGCTGTGTCTGCTGTTCCTGATGACAGGTACAGTAATAGGAGACTTCTGTTATAAAACTTTGATATGACAATTTAGACTCCTCATACAAATTCATATTTAATGGTTATCTGTTCTTTTATATTACATCAAAAAGTAACAGACATTCCTGTAGATATTTTTCCAAACATGCCAAGAAGATAAGCAAAGTATATATGTTAAATATCTAATTTTACTTGTAAATCTTTAACTGTGTGATAATTTAAGAAATATTTAATGTACATCTGCTTCAAAGAAATTGAACTGTACCATCACTCAAGAACATGATTTGAAAATAGGAAAATAAATGAATTTTGAAATACTGTTGAAGGTCAGTATATGGTAGTTCACAATAACACATTTATAAGAATGGCAGATTTATGGCTGTGAATATGGAAAAGAAAATTCACTTTCAAGTTCAGTTCCCTTGGCTTTGTAAATATGGAATGAAATGTGCGGCACTAAGGGTATTCATGAATACATTTGGAGGACGGTTATAAAGCTGAGCAAAGTGCTTAAAGGGAATTTATGAAGATTGAAATAAGGTAGGAAGCTGCCATTGCCTATTTTGCTGTTAAAGGACAAGTTCACTTAATAAATAATAATAAATGCAAATTTTTGCAGGTAAAAAAAGTGCCTTTATTATTTTATTTCTTAGGAACATGTAAAGCATTGCATCCATGATCAGCAGATTGTGCGTGCATTAGGCTTCTGCTGACCATCTGTACAGCTGTCTGCTCATACCTTCTATATGGACAGGCACTTACTGAAGAGTAGAAAGATCAATAAACTATGAGAGCGATCACCAGCACCCTAGCATTTCATTGAGAACTAGAAGCTTTCTGCTGCGATGGTAGACGGTACCTGTAGTTCATTAATTCACAGAACTCCTTAAATGAATGACAGGGCTGTGTAGGTAGAACCCTCCATGGTCACTTTGTTTTTAAACTGTGAGAGCGGTTGCGGGGAGAGGATACCCCACCCGCTGTTACAATGGGGGATTGGGTTGAGGTGCAGGCCGGTGCTTTAGTAACATGTTTCATGGTACACCCTGAATATGGATGTAACATGTACCATGTTACTAAAGGTGAACATTTCCTTTAACGGGACTCTGTAACTAAAATTAATGGGTACAGAAAGTGTCCCCTGCAAAATAAGATAAAAGATAGTCATCTGTTTTCACTGCCAATGCCAATTTTTCTACTGTATTAAAGAGATTTTGCTGCTTGATGAATCTTCAGAATCCAATGTTTCAGCTATTCTGGCTCTTGCTACACTTAGCGACTGACCTCTTTGTTACTATTGTTTTCAGTAATCAGGACGGGACCAGTAGGAGACACCACGTATCACAGAGGGAGACAAGGAATATGACCACTCCTGGAGGTGTACATTTCTAAAGATTTTATGAGCAGTGGTTTTGAATTGTTAGAGTGGGGATAGGTGGCATAGATATATGCAGAGTTGGATATTAATTATCTTCATTTTTTACAAATTTATTTGAACACTTGTTGAGTCACTTTAAAATACAGGCTTCAGTGATGCCACTTTAATTCTAGCACCATGCTTCCAGCTCCTAGTGGGTCACTGATTTGCCACTTTGCTAAAAACCAAGGTAGTAATGGAGCTATCTTCAAATGTTCCCTTTAAAATGGCTTTCCACCCTAAACTCTGTGGAGAGAATCCACCTTAATTGCCTCTCCATAACTACAGACAAGAATTATCTTGGCAAGAACCCTTCTAACCCCCAACTTGCTTTGTCAAAAACAGAAAGTCCTAGATGTTTTGTAACTGCTTGGCCTCTTTTGGCATAAAGCAGCTCTAACTTTGGAGATCATCTGAAAGACTGTTATAGTACAAAGCAAAGGCAGTCATTTTTGTTTTTTCAAATTTTTAGTGGAACTTGGAAATTTTACTGCAATACAGTAGATGTACTGATTTTCCAGGTGTGCTTTTTTTGCTGCATGAATCGCATAAGGTAAATATTCATAGGACTCACAGAAAATGCTTTTAGCAGTACATGTGGTATTTGTCGACTGTTGGGTATTGATTAGGTTTGTGTTTTTTATATTTGCAAATTCTTTTTTCCATGTTGTAGAAGACAGTAGTGATTTTACTTTATTATATATATATATATTTTTTAATTGTGGCATTCAGCAAAGCTGAATGGTATTTGAGCTTACTGTATATAGTTGCTGAAAATCATGCATACAGATGCTTTTTTGAAGTGATAGCAATTTTATATCAGGATGATTGTCAGTATGCATATTTTACTAAATACTATTCACTGATATAGACTGAAACTATATACTGTATGGTATGTACTGTATACTGCCTCAACATCATACTTTTATGGTTACTTTCAAATAACATGTATTATTGGCATTGGAGATATTAGTGTGGAGCCTGGTACACACATACCAAAAGATGGACGGTTCAGCAGAAATCATCTGACTTTTTCTAATTGTGTACATACCACTGTCATCTGCTCAACAGAAGACAGTTTAATGTCCAGCTTCTGTCAAACAGTCTTGCTAGTTAATCAGCATTCAATCAGCACTTGCATCCAATGGCTCATTTAGGGGTAAGCACTTCACAATACTTCAGAGCCACTTAAAAATCTTCACTGATTGGCCTGAATTTGTAAGAGGCACTCTTTATTCAATTCTATGTAGAGTTTATGCTCCTTGCACTGTGGGGGAGTTAGTTAAACTTAAGGAACACATTCAAGGGTCAAGTAAAATATTAGGTTTAATCCTAAAATAAGGTTAAAGATTACAAGTAATTAGAAAAATTGCTCAAGCCAAGCTCTCAGCTCCAAAAGCCAAGGTATTGGACCTCAAAGGCTAGCTGTAATCAAGTTGGGTTAAAAGAAGAACCAAGTGTTTACTATATAAAGTATAAATCTAACTATACTCCACAGCTTTAAGTAACCTGTAGCAGTAAACATCAACAATTTAAGTTTATTAGTTTGTTTTGACAGAAATTTTACTTTTTTCACATATTTCATTTAGAGTTTATAATTTGTACCACTATAATCATAAAGCCAGATTATTTTTAGCACCTTGTCTGACATTTATGATAAATGTTATTGAACACGTATTTTACATATGGTACTAAAAGCTAACATTGTCCCTAACTATTGAAAGCTGAAATGCTGTTTAGAATCAGATCATATTGGCTTATGTTAAAGAAAAATCCAAACCAAGTCCCAAATCTGCAGTTGGTTTGGTAACTTCAGATAAACAAAGATGAAATAGACCAGAACTGAAATTAAATGCTTGCAGCATCAGAAATTGTGTAGAGTAATGCAACACCAGTCCTACTATATTATCCCACAGAGTTATGCAAATGGTTAGTCATTATTGATCCCACAAAGATGCCCAGATGTAGCTTTCTGGAGGAAAGGAGGAAAATTCTTTATAACTTCATGTTTGAGTAAAAGCACCAGGCATTTGACAGTTCCTTGTGAAAGTAACCACATCATTTATTGACTTAAGATAGTATGGCCTATTCACAAGCTCCAAAATATTAAAATACCCCAGTACTATGTATAGACATCAAATTAGGGTGATATAATGTGCAGCTACTGTTCACCAAGTGTAAAACTCAGAAATATAAATTTTAGCAATAAAACAGCACTTGCTCTTACAAAAAAATATATAACAATCATAAATATACAAAAATGTGTTCATGTGCAGAAATATATAACAATATATAATATATATAATTATAATAAAGTGCTAAAAATATTCATATAAGTGCAAAAGTGATCCAAAATGTCCACAAAAGTATAAAAGTGCTTGAAGATAAAAAAAAAGCACTAGAGTGCTTCAAACATTATTCACAAGCTCCACTCACCGACAGTTCACCACCACAATTTTGTTAAAGGTACATATATCCTGCTTTAGTCCACAATTGTTTTGCTCTTCTTAAATTTCACACACATACTGTATGTCACTATCTTTAACCTGAACACACACATCTATAAACATTTCCAGGTATAAAGTCTATAGGGAAAAGGGATTTCCTAAGAACACCAGGTATAGTAACACATTTTGTCAGAGTTAAAGTAATTGTAAAGCTTTCATTTTTTTAATCTAGTAACAAAAATGTCAAACTTGCCTGCTCTGTGCAGTGGTTTTGCACAGAGCAGCCCCGATTCTCTTCTTCTGGGGGTCCCTCGCCAGTGCTCCTGGCTCCTTCTGTTCAGCAAGTGCCCCCCTAGAAAGCAACTTTCTAGATGGGCACTCATGTGGGCTTGCTCCTGAGCCGCCCTGTCTGCATCTATTGACATAGACAGCATGGCTTGGCCCCTCATCCCACTCCCATAGATGGATCCTACTGCTTTCAGCAAAGCCTGTGGGAACAGGAAAAAGAGGAGAGAACCGCTGCTCTTGTGCAAAGTACTAGATTGAGAATGGACTTAGCTAAGTTTTGGGGGTGGGGGGTTTCTGGGGCACAGAAGGTTTTTTGCCTTAATGCATACACTGCATTAAGGTGAGAAAAAAACTTTAGGTTTTAGAACCACTTTAAAATAGCATTATCACCTTTAGCATATTGAAATGGCCAGGAAGGTGAAGAAGAATAAAATGGAGAATATTTTTGTAATGCAGCAGGACCACTGCAGTACTGGAGTAAGCTGCAGAATGTGATTTAAGCTATCTAATGTAATATGCATAAAGAAACATTGCCTTTATAATTACTGTGGAAGTGCTGCCCCAGAGCCTGTGAATGTCCTGTTATAAATCTATCAAATGATAAAGGAATATAAATACCATTAAGAGCTGGAGATCTTTGGGAATGTATAAGTACCTGTCCAGCCATATATTCGATTATTAATAGCAGAATCCATTTACAGGATAGTAGCTGACATTTTTTACCTTCTTTTAAAAATACTAGTTGCATGGCTGTTGTGTTATTCCAATAGTTTCAATATTTTCACTCAGTTTTGGAGTCAGTGACCCCCCAAACATGTATACAGATTTTGCATACATGTTTCAGGTCAGTAAACCATTGAAGCCACACAGCGGCCACCCTGTAGCAGTATTTCGGCAAGTGGTTAAAGCTTTGTGTACATCCACTGCAAGTGCAATAAACTCTTCACTATGATAATTGAAAGTCAAGTCAAAAAATGAATGCTTAAAGTGGTACTAAACTCTAAATGGTTTTTACCTTAGTGCATTATTTGTATTAAAGTAAAAAAGAAAACCTCACTAACCATCCCCCTGCCAATCCTTAGACATTTACCTTGCTCCTCTCAGCCATTCAGTGTGGTCCAGGCTGCAGCCCCCTTCTCTCATTTCCTGGATTCACAGGGACACTGTCAAACTCCTGTAAGGAAGGAGAGGGGCATGGCTTGCCAGGGCTGTGTGTCTATGTGTGTCTTAGGATGCAAACAGCCCTGTTCAAGAAGTGCACATGGGTGACCCCTTTGCAGCCGCCTTTCTAAAGGCGCACTCCAAAGAAGACGGAGGGGACAGGATCAGCAGGGAAATAAGAGAAAGGAGGTAAGTGACCACTCTGTGCAATATCATTGCATTGCACAGAGCAGGTAAGTATAGCCTCTTTTATGCAAACAAAAACATAACCTTTATTACCACTTTAAGTTTTGTGCCCCCCCCCCCCGATTTTACATAACCCCCAGTTCACTCACACCACTTTTTTAGGAGCGCCAAGGTTCCCCAATGTCCTTTTTGTGAAATGGTGTCCAAAACTGAACTACATATTTCAGATGCTAAGGCTAATGCTTTGTACAGGGGTAAAGGAAGGCTCTCTGGAGTCTAAACATTTTTAATACAAGAAAGTATTTTGCTTGCTTTAGAAACCGCAGCTTGGTATGAGAGCTTGCACACTTACAGCCCTTTTGCTCTGAAGATTTTAGACCATATATCTACTGTGCCAGAATGAAGGATCATAGAAGAAATCCAAACAGAGTTGTAAATTTACTGGAGATTTCATTTTACTATGAGCTAAGTTCTACTTAGCATGTGATGTTGTCAAATATTAACAAAAAGTTGACCAATGAGATTTAAAGCTGAACTCTGGGGAAAATGTAAAGATAATGTAAGGTTGCAGTAGAGATCCCCACTGCAAGGGCTAAAGTATAACTTAAGGCAAAACTTTAGTAGTTTTAGAACACCTGTCAGTTTTTTTTTTTTTTTTAAGCTGACTGTGACCTTGTAAAGGAGAATCGTCCTCTCTAATTGTCACCAAAAGTGAATGTAGTGCAAAATAGTCATGGAAAATCCTGAGATCAGTAATAGAAAAGAAATCTTCCAATAGGGACACTAATTCTGGTGACCCTGGTGACAAACCAGAATTCCCTTTCACTTTTTGTTTTGGCTACAGGACAGGAAGTGAAGGGAAATATCCCCAATCGGATGCAGAAAGCAAAAAAAAAAAAATCTGATTTGGGTTATAACCAGGGTCGTGCTACCTGTAGGGCAAACAAGTAAAATTGGGTGTGGAGTGAGGGGGTCCACACTGGAAAGAAAAAGGAGTGTCTCCAGGTGGAGATGCCCACTTACATCCAGGGCCAGGCAGACAATCTCCCACTGGCCCTATAGAGTCAGAGAGCCACCGCAACCGAAAGACTAACAGCAGAATGGGTAAAAAGGAAACAGGGAGTTGTAACCTTGAAGGGTTGCAAAGAAGGGATGCTCAAGTCTGATGAATCAAAAATTCGAAAAAACGTTATTGATAAAAGATGAACAGAAAAACATCTGGTACACTATCCATAAATTGGAGTAATGACACCACTGAGAAGCCAGACACAGAGAGACTCAGAACACAGACAGCATAAAACCAAAACAGAGACAGAGACACACGCGCCTCAAGCCTCACACAACAAACGGGGACCGATCAGGCATGGATATCAGTGAGTACCAGTGTGTGGTCTGTGCAGACCATAATCACTTCCAAACCCACTGTATGCATGCCGGCATGCCAAAATGTATAGCTGTAACCATAGATATCATGTAAAGATGCAAATATGAAGATGGTGGTGGCTACTGGCCAGTAGGTGAGGATTAAACTCTTACTCTTTGTGCTGATGATGCCATGGGATGCAGGTAAGGATAACAGGTAAATGTTCTTAGAGGATGGACAAGTAGGTTCAAAAACAAGGTCCGTAGAATAATGGGACACTGGGGTCACCTAAAAGTGCAGAACCAATACTACTTGACATACATATATATTGCTTGAGATCTTACACTGCAATTGGGCCTCTGACAGGATGCAATATGCAAAAAGTCCTCAGTATGAGCTCCTAGCTCTAGGGGGCCACAAGGACCAATGTAGATGGAGATGCGGGTACCCCGTATTTGTCAGAAAGTAATGTCGGATAGGTAGCAGTGAACAGAGTGGGAGGGGGGACCCAGCGGTATTTGTGTACCTCTTAATATGTTGCAGCCTGGAATCCAAAGTTCTGTAAAGAAGGGGAGAGATATGTGGTGGCATATATAGGAATACTCAATGTCCCTGCGGTGAGGGTCCAGACATAGCCAGATACTGAGGATAGATGTTTCCTCACAAGTGAGTAAATCTCTTACAGCTCCTGGGTGGGTTCCGTCACCTGTTAATGCCTACGACCACATCTTATTCTCCATCCCCTGCACGGACTCCAGCGGTCTTCTCTCCGCGGCTGGATGTTCCTCCAGTCTGCTGTGGATAGTGAATTCTCTGTTCCCGCGGTCTCCCGATTGAGTACCTGTCAGTACCGGAAGTCAGGTATGTCACTTCCGTTGGAGGAGGTTTTTGCAGAGCTCAATCAATGCAGATGCCAGGGCATGTACGGCACTCCCGATGTAGGGTGGGCAGAGGCGCGTGACGTCAACGCGTTTCGCATGCGTGACGCACGCTTCTTCAGGACTACAGGTGCTACCTGTAAGGCAACCTGTGTGGTGCTCCTCATGCTGTGCTGCCTGAGTGCTACAGCAAGCCATGCTATGTGAGGACCTCCAGCGGCGTCAAAATCGGCGTGGGAGGAGAGTAGGCAGAGCCTGACCCAGCATCGAGGTAAGTCACTGAAGGGGTTTTAACCCCCTCAGCAACTTGGGATGGGGGGTAGTAGAGCATATGCGGGGGCAAAATTTTTTATTTTGCCTAGGGCGGCAAAAATCCTTGCACCGGCCCTGGTTATAACCCTCCCTTACTCTATCCAAAATAAAAACATCTACTTTAAATGCTCATTTTTGTCAAGGGTATTATTAAAAAATGGTTTTACTCCCTCCCTTACTCACTCCCGCAAGCCTACTCCTCCCCATGTGACTGGTCCCCCAAAGCCACATCTTTTCACCTTTTTATTAGTTACAGGCACTTTGACTTTATT
This sequence comes from Pelophylax lessonae, assembly GCF_965119305.1. Lineage (NCBI taxonomy): Eukaryota > Metazoa > Chordata > Amphibia > Anura > Ranidae > Pelophylax > Pelophylax lessonae. The sequence continues at coordinate 238,514,158 of NC_138771.1, forward strand.
CTATACTGCAGTCCTGCATTGTGAGGGCACCACGTGTCTGCCCACAACCTGGAGTGAAAGGAAGAAGAGTTTTTTTTTCTTTTTTTTTTTTCTCTCAGGAGTTTTTTTATATTCGATTTCACAAATAAACCCCAACACACATCCCTTTATTTTACCTTACACATATCCCCAAAATCTCACAGGTTTCACCAAAAAAATAAAAAAGAAAGTGCCAACTCTCAATTTTGCTTAGAAGATCCTTTAGACGAGTATGACTACAGACATTAAACCACATGCATATACAGCTAATCAGCAATCTAGCTCTTGATATATTTGTTAATATTACTGATAAAGCATCCAAGCCAAACTGTGACATAAGGACATTTTCTGCATTGTCTCTAAGAAGAAAGTTGAAGGTCATATCTACATTTGTACAGAGCATTTGCATATTTTTGTTTTGAAATTAAGAGAACAAAATATCTGTTAACACTTTAAATTAAGCAAAGTGAGTGTACAGGATGAAACAGATCTCATTTCCACTTCAAACAAAGCAAAATAGCTGTGCCACAGAGCTGTCAGATCAAGCCTGAAAAGGATCCTGTAACAAATGATTTATCTGGATTGGATTTACCATGGGCATATCACTCATATTCAGGCAATGCACAAACTGTGGAACTAATTTAAAAATGACAAAAGTATTGGTATTGAAGAAAAACCTTTTTGGAAGCATCACTGAAGTATAATTTTCGACAAACATGTTGATTTTGCTTTTTGATATTGATTAGGTCAGGTGGAAGTTTTCTGAACTCTTTATATTTGCAATAAAAGCAAATATTAACCAGTTTTAGACCAGAATGATTTACCCCCTTAATGACCAGGCCCTATTTTGCGATTCGGCACTGTGTTACTTTAACAGACAATTGCGTGGTCGTGCAATGCTGTACCCAAATAAAATTGACGTCTTTTCTTTCCCACAAATAGAGCTTTCTTTTGGTGGTATTTGATCACTTGTGCATTTTTTATTTTTTGCACTATAAACGAAAAAAGAGCGACAATTGTGAAAAAAAAACAATATTTTTTCACATTCTGCTATATGGCATTCTCCTAAAAAAAATAAAAAAATTAAATTTTTTAACATTTTAGGCCAATTTGTTTTCTGCTACATATTTTTGGTAAAAAAAAATCGCAATAAGCGTATTTTGATTGGTTTGTGCAAAAGTTATCGCGTCTACTGACAACGGAAAAGATTTATGTAATTTGTATTGGTTTTTTTTAACTAGTAATGGCGGCGATCTGCGATTTTTTGCGGGACTGCGACAGTGCGGCAGACAGATCGGACCCCTAACTGACATTTTTGACACTTTTGGGAGTACCAGTGACATTACTACAGTAATCAGTGCTAAAAATATGAAACAAAATGGTAGACAGCGCTCATAAGTAGCTAAAAATTGTGCTAAAAAATATTAAGTTTATAAAGTGACTGTGCACAAAGTGATATGGAATGTGCAAGATATACACTTTATATGCAATATATATAATAGTCCATGAATAGTGAAATTATTTAAGATGAAGTGCCAAAGGTGCTCAAATAGGACTGGTGAGAATCCAGTGGGACTTGTGGTGTGGAGTATCCTTCACCTATAATGCAGCCCACTTACCAGATGACCCCTTGGGGTCTAGCGTAGGTAAGTGGTTCTTTGGGTGAATTCTGGGGTCCCTTCAGTTGATAGGGTGAATTCTGGGGTCCCTCTAGTTGATAATGGGCATCAAAGATCCTCCTCTGGAATGGGGGTATATTCCTTGTGTACAGAGCGTGGTAGGGCTGTATTCCACTCCTCCTAAATCCCGCTCACAATGGTCATTGGTGGTAGGGGTCACAGCATATAAATGATAAAGGATGCGGGGAGACTCATAGTGTAGTATTCAGATGTAACATTTATTTAAAAAAGTAGTTACTTACATTTGGATAAGCAAATGGCGGCTCACTGTGCAAAAAACGCCGTTTCGTTCCAGTTTCTGGTTACCGGTTTGCGTTCCACAGACCGGATGTGATGAAGGGACGTACCTCAGGATCCGACGCATTTCGTCAGCAAAGAGTCTGACGTCATCAGGGATCGCTAAAAATATGCACTGTTACTGTAATAATGACACTGGCAGGGAAGGGGTTAACCATGTGGGTGATCAGCGGGTTAAATGTGAGTCTACGGGACTGATTCTAACTGTGGGGAGGCATGGCTTGTGAAATGACCATAGAGACATGTGATCCTATATAGAAGGATCACATGGGCTCTATGGTCATTGCAGGGAGAAGGACGGTCGGCTGTGTTTACAACAGCCGACCATCCTTCTCTCTCAGCAGGGAGCGATTGTGGGTGTCAGGCGGCAATCGGAGCCGCCTGACCCGTGCATCAGCTTTCCCGCTGCCGAGTGGGGGCGGGAGCACGCCGCCAGTGACACACGCTCGCCCCTAGCTTCCCGCCCCCGGCCGACGTAGACCTACGTCGGTTTGCGCAGGAGAGCCACCCTGCCGCAGTAAAAAGGCGGCGGGTGGTTGGGAAGTTGTTAAAGGTGAAGTCACACTAAGCAGACTAGACAGGTAAACTGCAGTGCTTTACCCACCGGCATTTGTCCATTATGATTGTGGTAGGGAGCAGTGTGGTGTGCATCTGCTGTTTAAACTTTATTTGTAATGCACAAAAGTCACACTTCATTAAAGTGGTTGTAGAGGCTATAGGTTTTTTACCTTCAAGCATGAAGGTAAAAAACCTCCAGTGTGCAGCTCCCCCCCCCCCCCAATACTTACCTAAGCCCGATCTCAATCCAGCAATGTGCACAAAACTTAAGACTCTCCGGGTCCCTCCCTTCAGATTGACTGAGATTGACTGAGCCATTGGTTCCCGCTGATGTCAATCACAGCCAGTGAGGCGAGAGAAGGGGCGGGGCTGACCCATGCTCTCTGTGTCTTATGGACACAGAGGGACTGCTGGGGAGCAAGCACACATGAGTGCCCCTACAGCAAGCGGTTTGCTGTTGGGGCATTCAGCAAGGGGGAGGGAGCCAGAGCTCTGGAAGAGATTTGAGAAGAGGAGAATCTGGGCTGCTCAGTGCAAAGCCATTTTACCGCAGCTAAGGCACACAGAAAACGCCAATCACTGCACATAGTGTGGATTAGCACTAAGTGCTACCTTCATAGTATAAGATGCTTTTAATTATAAAACATTCCATATCTGCTAACAAGTAAAATGCAAAAAATTATGAACTGACAGCTAACACCCCATCTCTACCCTATAGTGTGAAATAAATGTAAACCTGTAGCCAGAGTTTCTAACTGTACATACTTTACATACAGTTTGTTAAAAAGCCTTTTTTTTCTGCATCCATAAAAAGTCTGTGGATGGGTCAAACTGTCTATAAAAATACTGACTTAACTGCTGCAGCACAGTGAGAGCAATACAATACTCTTTGATTCCCCAGCAAGAATTAAAATAAGGGGGGGGCAGCTGGCCTCACCCCCTGCAGCCAATAACAACACTTTCTGCTTGCAACCTGTTCCCCTGTGTCACCAGCCAACCTTCAAGAAAGAAAAGTGACAAAGCTCAGTATGGCTTGCTGGATCAGAGGCATGGCTGCTCAAGTCAGGTGTAAACATGTGAGTGCAATAAGGAGATGAAGGTACATTACTAAGCACTGGCTAGAGGGCTCTACTCACTCTTCAGTTGGGTTTATGATGATTTTGATCTGATTTTTGTGCATAGAAATCAGACAAATGTGTGTTGGATTGGCACTAACTAGACCATCTGCTTATCTCTGCCCAGGGCAGTGAATGGTAAATTGTAAACCTCTTCAGCAGCAAATGAGGTCTAGCATGCGCTGCATGAAATGTGACCATGTCAGAGCACTTAAGAGAACACAGCCTCCTCTCTCTTCCTTCCTCTCCCCTTCTCTCTTGCCCTTTCTCCTCACCCCCTATCCTCGCTTTCTCTCTCTCTCCCCCTTTCCATATCTCTCTCTTATTCCCTCTTTCTCCCCCCCATCCCCCACTCCTTCTCTCTCCATTGCTCTTTTCATCTAGTTTTCCTGCTCCCCCCCCCCAAGTTTTTTTATCCCTCTTCTCCCTCCCTTTTTGCTCTCTCTCCTCCCTTCCGTTCTCCTCTCTTGCTCCCCTTTTTCTCATCTTCCCTCTCTCTGCCATTGCTCTTGCTTTCCCTTTCTCCACCCTCACTCTCTCTCCCTTCGACCTCTTCCCCCTTCTCTCCCTCCTTGCTCTCTCTCTTCTACCTCCATTATGTTTTTTCTCTTCCTTCTCTCTCCTGTTCATTGCCTCTTCTGTTGCTGTACTTATTAACGTTATTTTTTTTTTTCAATACTTTTTTAAGGAGAACACTTGGTAAATACAGAAACCACAAAGTTGGCAGATCTGAAATAATACATTGCAATGAATAAGTCTACAAAACCAAAAGCCAGTGCGTATAGAAGAAGCAAATATATATATGAAAATGTGATCTGGAATACCGGGGTCTAGGGATTTTTCAGAAGACAACAAAAGGGTTTGCATCACTTAAGGCAACCCATCAAAAGTTACACCACCATAGGTTGAACCAGGTAGCTGTCTATAGAGCGCTGGGTGCCTGCCAGGGTCTTCAACCATGGAGTAGAGACAAAAGAGAGCAAAGGCAGATGCGTTTCACACACCTGGTGTGTAAAACGCGTCTGCTGAATTGTTCTTTGAGCATGTCATGTCATTTCTACTCATGGATTTATAAATAAAAATAAAGATTTTAGCTGGATGTGCCGCCGCCTTTGCTCTCTTTTGTCTCCAGGGATTCTCTGTATCCCGCATGTCGATTTCCATGGTCGACACTGTTTTTATAAAGAAGAAGGAGAACAAAAGTGTTTCAAGGGGTCACGCAAACAAAAACAATAAAAACAGGACAGAAAAGAAAGGGAAAGGATAGGAATAGAAAAAAAAGGGGGGGGGGGAAGAGGTAAACAGAAGGGGACCAGGGAACCATTCAAACTGTTAACCAGTCCTCCTGAGCCCGAGGACCAATCATTATAGTCTCCAGTATAGGGGGTTTAATTCAACAGCTTTTCGTACTCCTCAGAGTAGGCAAATTTGTGGCAGTAAAACCCTTTTTTGAGGAATTTCTCCCGAAGGCCTTTCTCTGTGGCCACCAAGTCTTCCATCGCATTGATTTCAACTACTTTTTTCAAGCAGACGGCTAGGGAGAATCCTCCCCACACCTTCAACAAAGACCCGAGCATCAGGGGAACATCCTGTGAATCTTTACTGCCATATGCTAGCTACCACCGGGTCAGCACCTGAAACCCATCCTCCTGGTGCTTAGCACAAATAGAAGTTTTGTAAGCGAACAACAGAATTCTTTCCACTTGTTACTAAAGTTCTTTTTTGAAGTATATGTAAACCCTTACCTTGTAAAACAACCTATTCAGTTTAATATAGTAATGCAGGACAAAATGTTTGTGCATGTATATACCACAAACCTTATGGCACGATCACCAGGTATTTTACACAAAGAAAGCAATGCAAAAAGAACACGGCACTTTTCCATACAATTACACGGTAACAAAGACACACAACGGCAATATGAAATGTTGTGGTAATATACAGTTAAAGACAGGTTCAGATAAAGTGATAGCCTTTTGTGTACAGAAAAATAGAAGAGTTTTTTCTTTTTTTTGTAAAATGATCATTTGAATCTTTGTGCTGAAGAATATGTTTGTTTGTGTTACCTGTGGCACAAGAATTAGCAGTATTACTTGGGGACAAAGATTGTTGCCTACATGTGCAGTCTATACCATAAACAGGGGAAGGATCTGTTTAACCGCTTCCATACAGAGCAGTTAGACACCCTTCCTGCCCAGACCAATTTTCAGCTTTCAGCACTCTCACACTTTGAATGACAATTGCTCAGTCATGCTACACTGTAACCAAACAAAATTTTTATCATTTTTTTCATACAAATAGAGCTTTCTTTTGGTGGTATTTGATCACAACTGGGGTTTTTTTTTTTCGTGATATATGCAAAAAAATAGCAAAAATTTTGAAAAAAAAACACTTTTTTTTAGTTTCAATTATAAAATTTTGCAAAAAATTAATTTTTCTTCATACATTTGGGCCAAAATGTATACTGCTACATGTCTCTGGTAAAATGAACCCAAATTAGTGTATATTATTTAGTCTGTGTGAAAGTTATTGAGTCTAGAAGCTATGGTACCAATTACTGAAAATTGATCACACCAGATGTACTGACGGCCTATCTCCTTTCTTGAGGCCCTGAAATGTCAGGACAGTACAAATACCGACCAAATGACCCCTTTTTGTAAAGTAGACAGTCCAAGGTATTTAGTAAGAGGCATGGTGAGTTTTTTGAAGTTGTAATTTTTTCCCACAATTCTTGGGAAAATGAAGAAAACATTTTTTTTTTCTTTTTTTTTCCCACAAAGTTGTCAATTTATAAGCTATTTCTAACACATAGCATGTACACAGCAAAAATTACACCCAAAAATACATTCTGCTACTCCTTGGCGATACCACATGTGTGAGACTTTTACACAGCCTGGCCACAAAAAGAGACTCCACGTCCAAGAAGCACATTCAGGCGTTCTAGGAGCATAAATACACATAAAACTTTCTTACTACCTATCACACTTTTCAAGGCCCTAGAGCACCAATACAATGGAAAAGTCCACAAAATGACCCCATTTTGGAAAGCAAACACTCCAACGTATATTCTATGAGGCATTATGGGTCGTTTGAACATATCATTTTTTTCCACAGGTTTTCGGAAAATGTGGGAAAAAAATGAAAACTTTTTTTTTTTACACAAAGTTGTAAATTTATAGGATATTCCTAACACATTGGGCCGGATTTAAAGAAACTGCAGCTTCAAACATCTATGACGTGTTTCAGTTTCGCCGCGTTCAAATCAATTAACTGGCGCTGCGGCGAATTGGCGAGTAAAACAGCAATAATGAATTCCGCCGTCAGCGGGATTCACTTACGATCGCGGCTTCGCCAATTCGCAAACTTATGTCTTCGTGCTTATAGCAGTTTCACATAGCGATGTGGGGTAGTGGATTAGTGCACACATCACATGTCTGTAATTCATCTCCCTCTGCTGTAGGTTCGAGGCTTACCATCTCCACCTACTTTTTTTATTTTCTTTTTTTGTTTATATTGCTAAAATGTAACGGATTACATCATATATATTGCTAAATAATGTTACACTCAGAAGCGCTTGCAAGCTTACACCATTTTAAGTGTTTTTTTGATCTTGTCTGTGTGTCGAATCGATCTTATGAAGGAAAGTACCAAAGGCAAGTGACCAAACCCCTACCCTACTTCAGGGCAAGATGAAACCTCCCAATTTTAACATGGTCTTCTTCCCACATTCCATACAATGTTTAGTTCTTTAGCTATATGTGCTTTTTAGCCTTAACACACTCCTTTTTTTCCACCATACAGCTTTATTCTGCACAATAGCTAAGTGCTTTGCAACTTCACTGCAGTTCACAACGTCATGGGTTCAAATCACATCACTACACTTGGGATCTCTTTTCACTCTTATTTTTTTAAACAGTTTTTTTAAACTATCTTGAATTTGGGGGGGGAGGGGGGTGTCCTACCCAAATTTCAAGCACATCAATGGAAACAACACAATTTTGATTTTATGAGTGTGGTCCTAGTTTTATCGAGATGCAATTCTTTACATATTTACCATGGTTCTTACAATTTCTTGACCAATAAACATAGGTGTCTGATATTGGACTCTCTCCATATTTCAACAACACAGACCCTCATAGTCCAACACTACATTTGCCTCACACCTCAACACAACACTGTCACATCCCTACTCTACATTACAACCCCTCACATCACCAGTACAAGCAGCATGCAAAGTGCAAAACTCCAGCCTTGGCAGCTTAATGGGCCATACACTAACAATTTGTCTAGACTTTTTCCTGTAGACTTAACCAAACCATATAATATAAGCTCAAACCTCAACACTTTCAATTTGGATGCAATCAGGCAGGCCCTTGCACTACATAGAAAATGTCAATCGGAAGGATAAAGTCTTCTCTAAATCTTACAGTGTGGATGGCCCTTTTGTCTGTAGGCACCCACACAAAACAAAAAAACACATGTTCAATTCTAATGTATTTATTTATTTGAGAATGACAGCAGAAGGAGGGATGCAGCAAAAGAATATTGTCACTCTCCAGTCCGTGTGCCTTTACAGCGCCAGACCACGATCTTTGCTCCATGGCTACGGGATTCTGATGTCTTCCACAACTTCCGGCAGAGTTCAGAATCCATTCTGCACCTCTACCAGCTCATAGGGGACAGGCATGGCAAGGTTGCTGGGCAGCTTCCAAGCCACTTTCGAAGTTCCAGGGTGTTCATGTTGGTCATTGGCCATGTGCCTTACCAAATATCCACTGACCACAAAAGAAAATGAGTGGAGTCCATCAAGGTGGGTTTCTACCACCTACACCCGCAAGCAGTACCACTCCTGGAAAAATAAAACAAAGGATAAGACATTTCATAATGAAAATCACATCTTAATGCCTGTTTGCTTCATTCTGAACTTCATTTAATTTCGACATCACGAGTGAAATAACACATTTTATGCCAACTTACACAAACCAGAAATCATTAATGTAAACATTTGAATACACACCTGTGACGCCAGACAGCCCATCACCACAGGCTTCCCATGGTACGTGCCATGATTCCAAGATGTTGATGTTCTGGAAAATTACAACACCATAAGATACCAAGCAGCCGTTCATGTTATCAATAACTACACAGGTGGCATAGACACAAATAAACACCTGCCAGCTCTTCTCAGCCCTTTACACTATTCACAATACCAACATGTTTATGGTTAGAGGTGCATGTTTTTGCTCAAGTAACACAATTTTACCAATGTTGACTACACTTTATCTACAATGGCAAGTGTCATTGGCAGATGATAATCACCCTCTGTCTCCCTGTGAGTGGCACCTCTGCTAACTAGCTAATTAATACACATGCCCTATCTTGACCGGTTACAGTACTTACATGTAAAGTGGCTAGCAACCAGGGTATTCCGGGTGGCCATACCGGCAGCGGTGCTCCGCCACCTGGGGGCCGCCGGCTGACGGACCTCTGGCTCCCTCTCCTCCGTCAGCTCCCAAGAATCATCCCGGGCAACGCACATGTTGTGCAACACGCAGCACGCCAGGATGATCTTGGAAGCCTTTGTAGGAGAGTACAGGAGTTCACCCCCAGGCCGGGCCAAGCAGAGAAACCGGGACTTGAGAAGACCTATGGTCAACTCAATGATACTCCGGCTTCTCCGCAAGGCCCTGTTGTAATTCCTCTCTGCTGGGCCCTGGGGGTACCTGATTGGAGCCATCAGCCACGTCAGCTGCGGGTAACCAGCATCCCCTGAAAAATAAGAAAAATATACATTAGTTATTCATATCATGTGACTTTAGATGACTCCTCAAAATGGGAGACAATTAGGCATTTTACTAAACAACCTGCTCGTCTGTTTGCAAAAAATCATATGAAACATCTCAACTCTGTCTAACTGCCTAAATCACTAATACAAATGGGAAAAAGGACACACAAAGTGGTGGGTTTCTCTTGCAAGTTCCAACTTGGCCCCTATTTTGTTCCTATTACATTAGCCTAGGTCTTACTTCTGGAATATATCTGCAACTAGAGTGAGGAAACCAATATTGACTCACTTATGCAAAGTACTTTGGGGATATGGCAATACCATTGGAATCATTTGTAGGTTTTCTTTGGGTGGCTAGAGGACACAATTTACACATTGGTTAACCACCTTCATTGGACTCAAAGACAACTTTGCAAATCTTTCTTTTGTGAGCTGCTAAGCTGCTGATCTGGTTGTGTGTGAACAGCCTGACAACTCCTAACACATCCATTTTAGGTAGGCTTTGCTTAAATCAGGGTGTACACCGATGTAGCTTATTCCTATGTCTATGTAATCTTACAGTTTATGTTGTTAAGACAAAATACTTTACCAATAAGCCACCCTTCGGGCATTTGTCCACTTTCAAACACCTCGTACAGAGTACTTGTTCTTAACATACTGGAATCATGGCACGACCCTGGGTGACCAGTGTTGACACTCATGATGCGCTGTTTGGCGTCACACACTAATTGGACGTTCACGGAGTGGTACTGCTTGCGGTTCCGGTATTCACTTTCGTGGCTCCTTGGGGGCCTAATGGCTATGTGGGTGCCATCGATTGCCCCTAGGATTTGCGGCATGTGTGCCCGCCGGTAGAAACCCAACTTGACTTCATTCCACTCATTTTCATTCTGTGGCCAGTGGATAAAATTGGGCACTATATCCACTATGGCATTAATGACCAACATGAACACCCTTGAAACTGTGGGCTGGCTAATGCCCATGATACTTCCCGAAGTGGCTTGGAAGCTGCCACGCCCTAAAATATACAAAGTGGCCAGCAATCTGGCCATGCCGGGCACCGCATGGCCGCGCTGTGTGTCCGGGTCAATTTTCTCTGCTATGAGCTGGTAGAGGTGTAGAATAGTTCCTCGCTCGAGCCGGAACTTCCTCCTGACATCAGAATCCCGCAGCTTGTCCAAATAGATCCTTGGAGCAAAAATGCGTGGCTGGCGAGGTAAGGGCACACGGACTGGAGGTGCTGCTGCTGGAGGTGCTGCTGCTGCTGCTGCAGCTTCCCCACCTTCTGCTGCCTCCTGTGCCAGGGCCTCCTCAAACAAGGCACCGATAAATGCCAGCATTGCACCATCTAATGCGTCTGGGATATCGTCCTCCATTTTGAACGCGCAAATTCGCGAATGCGCAGATATATATAGAAACGGCCGCTAATTATCACACCTGTGAGCCAGCTATAAAAGGAGCACATGGCCAATATGGCTGCTGGATGTTATAGATCGATGTTTCTTATGTGCTAGCAAGACCCTGTGACCCACAACCTACATTATCTGGAGGTAAGACAATTGTATCTCTCTCTCCCAAAAAAAAGGAAGGAGAGAATTTGTACTTATCTTGGGTGTGCTTAAGTTGTCTATGGTGAATCCCCTCCAACCCACAATAGCTTGGGAACCCCTCAAGTGTCTTTTAATCATTGGCAGTTGGCCCCATGTGCATGTGGTTTGGACATGTGTTTTCTCATGTTTGTTAAAGGTGTGCAGTCTAGATTTGGCATCTAAACCTGCCCCCTTACCTTCCCAGCTTCCAAAGACACCATTTTTGCTTTCCTGATAACTGTAATTTATTATGTGCACGTATGTAGGTCATGCGATTTCTCATGTATGTTTAATGTTTGCAGCCTCCTTTTGCCTATAAAGGATTACACCACCCCCCCTCCACCAAGTCTGTTTGTGCCATTAGGTAAGTGTTTGGAGGGCCTTGTGTGATTTGTACCCATATGCGTTTTCTTATGTGTTTTTTTTTTACATTTCTTTGCAGCCTCTTCTGCTCTTTGCCACCACCACCACCACCACCACCACTGTGTTTGTGCCATTAGGTAAGTGTTTGGAGGGCCTCGTGTGATTTGTACCCATATGCGTTTTCTTATGTGTTTTTTTTTTACATTTCTTTGCAGCCTCTTCTGCTCTTTGCCACCACCACCACCACCACCACTGTGTTTGTGCCATTAGGTAAGTGTTTGGAGGGCCTCGTGTGATTTGTACCCATATGCGTTTTCTTATGTGTTTTTTTTTTTCCATTTCTTTGCAGCCTCTTCTGCTCTTTGCCACCACCACCACCACCACCACTGTGTTTGTGCCATTAGGTAAGTGTTTGGAGGGCCTCGTGTGATTTGTACCCATATGCGTTTTCTTATGTGTTTTTTTTTTACATTTCTTTGCAGCCTCTTCTGCTCTTTGCCACCACCACCACCACCACCACCACCACCACCACCACCACTGTGTTTGTGCCATTAGGTAAGTGTTTGGAGGGCCTCGTGTGATTTGTACCCATATGCGTTTTCTTATGTGTTTTTTTTTTACATTTCTTTGCAGCCTCTTCTGCTCTTTGCCACCACCACCACCACCACCACTGTGTTTGTGCCATTAGGTAAGTGTTTGGAGGGCCTCGTGTGATTTGTACCCATATGCGTTTTCTTATGTGTTTTTTTTTTACATTTCTTTGCAGCCTCTTCTGCTCTTTGCCACCACCACCACCACCACCACTGTGTTTGTGCCATTAGGTAAGTGTTTGGAGGGCCTCGTGTGATTTGTACCCATATGCGTTTTCTTATGTGTTTTTTTTTTTCCATTTCTTTGCAGCCTCTTCTGCTCTTTGCCACCACCACCACCACCTCCACCACCACCACCACTGTGTTTGTGCCATTAGGTAAGTGTTTGGAGGGCCTCGTGTGATTTGTACCCCTATGCGTTTTCTTATGTGTTTTTTTTTTTCCATTTCTTTGCAACCTTTTCTGCTTTTTTTGCCACCACCACCACCACCACTGTGTTTGTGCCATTAGGTAAGTGTTTGGAGGGCCTCGTGTGATTTGTACCCATATGCGTTTTCTTATGTGTTTTTTTTTTACATTTCTTTGCAACCTCTTCTGCTTTTTTTGCCACCACCACCACCACCGTGTTTGTGCCATTAGGTAAGTGTTTGGAGGGCCTCGTGTGATTTGTACCCATATGCGTTTTCTTATGTGTTTTTTTTTTCCTTTTCTTTGCAGCCTCTTCTGCTCTTTGCCCACTACTACCACCACCACCACCACCAAGTCTGTTTGTGCCATTAGGTAAGTGTGTTCTGTAACTGTTCACTAATTATACTGTATATGAAGAGCAATCTGCAAATCCTGTTTTTTCTGTTTTCTCTTTTGTAATTTCAGATTTAGGAGTTTGGGGCTCTTTGCTGCTGCTGGACAGCCAGATTCTCTGCCCACCTCGTGCTCCCATGGCCCCACCCACTGGAAGGATGAGAAGGGGCAGGGTGGCCAGGGGGGCCAGGGGGGCCAGGGGGGGCAGGGGGGGCAGGGGGGGCAGGGTGGGCAGATCGTCTGTCTCTGGTGTGAGGGAGGCTCCAGCTGTATCCATGAGGGAGTCCACCATCCCCATCCCGGAGGAGGAAGCCGGGGGAGGTGTTAACACACCAAGTGGACAAGCTGGCTCTTCTGACAGTAGTCCTGGAGCGGGTCCGTCCACCAGAGTCAGCTTGTCCACATTACCCCGGCTTCCCTGTTTCACCCACAATCAGTGCTGTGCCCTGGTCCACGCCTATATGGCCAGATATCAGGCAATACATGGGACCAGGGCCGCGTCTTACTCAGTAACAGAGAAGAACAGATTGTGGGATGAAATCCGGGATGCTGTAAATGCACTGGGTGAAGCACCTCGCCACCGTGACAGTGTGCGGAAGAAGGTCAACGACATCTGTGGGTCCGTTCGGAAGAAGCTAATTGCATGGGCTGCGGAGGGTCTTTATGACCGTCAAGGTCGGCTGGATGAACGTGCACGAAGTTCTCTCTGGGATTATCAATTACCTTTCTTGAACATCATAGGACCCGATACCATCTTTCCCAGAGAGGACTTAGATTCGGATGCTTTGCACCGAGGTAGGATATTATCTTGGATGTCAATTGTGTGAGTTGTTTGGAAAATATTAACTACTATCCTATGTGTGACATTAAGAGAATGTGATACTTGCCCTTCCAATTGTCCTTTTTTTGTTTTCCCCAACCTGCAATTTGTTCATCTGTAGCACGGATCTCAGCCCCTCCACAGCCCATGCAGCTTGGCGAACCAGACGGACTCACAGGTGTTGACATCAGTGCTGACCCTCCTCCTGGTAGGTCCAATATCATACTGAGCCAAACAATGTAGATGTTTTTTTTTTTCCAAGATAGCTCATATTGCTATGTCCTTTACAGAAGATCCGCAGCAGGGAACACACCCAGTGCAGCTAGGCCTGGAGGAAGGTGTTGGTATGTCTAGTCAAATAATGTTTTTTTGAATCTTATTAACCCCATTAACACACATGTTTTTTCTTAGGAAAGAGTGTTGCCTTTTAGATGTTTACCCTGCAAAACACAGTTGACAGCATTAATGGGTGCCGTCATTAGTAGGCAGACCAAGCCTTCTTAACCTTTGGGAGGGTTTAGCAAGTGTCCTATGAGCCCAGGAAAGCACTTTTGAATGTTTGGCCTCAATGCTTCATTCATGAAGCTAGGAGGGCAATCTGGCCATAATCATTACTGACTAAGGTTATGTACTAAACATGTTTTTTTTTTTTTGTTTTTAAAAGAACATCAGGCCCCTCTTGACGTTGCAGCTGGAGTTGGATCAGGAGCTGGCGACGATTCTGCATCCAGTGCTGTGGTATGTGATATAAGGGAACAAGGTGCACATGTAACATTTCAATGGTAGCATTGATTTTGGACTAGATGTGGCTTACATTGTGTGTGTTAAATTAGTGCTATGACATTCTGACGATGCACCAGCACAACAAGAGTTCTATCTTGAACATCAGGGAATTATGTTATAATTTGGTGTGCCACTAATGTTCCAAAAACATCCAGGATCTTTAAAGTCCGGCCCGTCTTTGATTTTCCAGGTCCAAATTCATGGGTATCGTTTGGTTGGGTTGTCCTGTAGCCGATTGATGGCAAGATTTTAGACAACATACGTAGATGTATAAAGTCATTGGTGTAGTAACAGATTTACCAAAAGCATAAACAACCTACCACACCAGGGTTAATTGGGAACACCTTCATGTTGAATCTTTTTTGCCTTTGTCATATTAGTCATACCAATATAATATGTACCCATTATCAGAAGTGTTGCTAGCTTGGATAATCTTACAATGAACAAGTACTCATTAGAAGCACATCAAACTTTTCAACGTTCTGCTTGGGGTGTTAAGTTGTCAAACTAATCTGAAATATTTAGGCATGATGTTTGATAATGATTTGGTCTATTTCTTCTGCTTTCAGGTAGCCTTAGATGCAGAGGGATTGTCACCTACCCAACTTCGTCCATCTATGCTGGATGTAGCCGAGAGGCTGCTTGATGAGTATCAGGTCCAAAATGAGTTAAGGAGGCGTACTCAGCAATCTACTGAGGCAGTACGTCTGCTCGGGCTCATACAGGAATCTGTAGCAACAATGGTACAGGTTCACCAGGATATGTTACAGGTTCAACAGGATATGCGTAACAGCTTGGTAAGTTTAGCAGACCAGCATCAACGGGATCTGCAAAGTGTTGACACTCAGGTGCTGGCCACACGCCAATGCCTGTTTGGATCTGAAGATGCCCCATTGGCAGAGCCCTCCCAAACATCTCACTCACCTGTCACTGCAGGTTGTGGTAGTGGGAGGGTAATGCCAGTGTTGGCCACTTGTCAGGCAGCTGGGGATGGGACAATTCCTCCTGTAGCCACTCCTAGCACTTCACACTCCGTTCGGACTCCCACACCCCTCAATGAGCAATCCTCCTGCACAACCTCAATGCGCACTGGTTCCACAGTACCCCTTCCACCTGACTACATTCCCTCCACACCTTTATCACTTCACTCCTCCCCAGGCCGTTCTTCTTTTTTGTCACCAATGCGACATGTCGTTTGCCCCCGCACCGTGGACCACAACAAACAATCAACCACCACTCCCCACACATCTTCACAACCCTTGCACCACCAGCAGCATCAAATAGCCTTGGAGCAGCAACGATCCCATCTCATGGTAATGGCACACGTTGCCCAAATGCTTAGGCTGACCCCAGAGCAGATGACACTATTGGCAGAACATCTTCTGTCTGGGACATTTCCAACGTTCAACACCCTGCATCATCAGCAGCCTCAGACAGAAGATATGATCCTAATGGGCCACTTGAGCACAACTCTACAGTTAACCCCAGACCAGATGGAACTATTGGCCCACCATTTGATGGCAGGAAACTTAACAGTGCTCACCACACTGCTTCAGGCACGACCACCAACTTGATTTTTTGTTTTTTTGTTTAATTTGGTTTAGTTTTGTTAATGATTTACATTGGTCAATTTGTTGGGCCATTTTTTTTTTTAATTTGAGGGTGGCACAATATGATTTATTATAGTGCTTCTTTTGGGGATGAAATAAAATTTTATGCAAAATGATTAGTTTGTGTTTGCTCTTTGGTTTTTTAGGAGTGTTGGTGGCCAAGTAATGGCCCTGGTTAATGTAGGCATTTATACACACGTGCTTCTCTATCTCCAAACATATGATTTCATGTAAATTTAGATAACTCAATGTTCACATAACGACCCAAGAAAAGGTCTCCCTTCAAATGTAGCTTCAAAACAAGTCTCAAGGCTAACATAAACCAAAGCCAACATACTAACAATTACAGACCACACCACTCAACTAAACAAATACAACACAAAAGACATTCGATGTGTACACCAAAAAGAAAACTTGGGTAATAAAATAAATGTTTTAATAACACATGTGGGTGTCTACCAACTGTAGCGTACAAAAAATATATTACAATATATAATAGAATGAACTAAATTGCCAATGTAACATTTGTGTTGCAAAGAGCAACATACTTAAATTTAATTTAGATAAACATTTTAAACATTTTTTATGTTTTGACATCATTTTTTGGAAGGTTTTCACAAAAACAATTCTTTTTTGTAAACATTTGTGGTTTTGTCGTTTGCCCTAAAAACAACAAGGCTTTTTTGTAAACATTTTTGGTTTAGTTTGTTACCAAAAACAACAAGGCTTTTTGTAAACATTTTTGGTTTAGTTTGTTACCAAAAACAACAAGGCTTTTTTGTAAACATTTTTGGATTAGTTTGTTACCAAAAACAACAAGGCTTTTTTGTAAACATTTTTGGTTTTTTCCGTTGCCAAAAACAACAAGGCTTTTTTGTAAACATTTTTGGTTTAGTTTGTTACCAAAAACAACAAGGCTTTTTTGTAAACATTTTTGGATTAGTTTGTTACCAAAAACAAGGCTTTTTTGTAAACATTTTTGGTTTTTTCCGTTGCCAAAATCAACAAGGCTTTTTTGTAAACATTTTTGGTTTAGTTTGTTACCAAAAACAACAAGGCTTTTTTGTAAACATTTTTGGTTTAGTTTGTTACCAAAAACAACAAGGCTTTTTTGTAAACATTTTTGGTTTAGTTTGTTACCAAAAACAACAAGGCTTTTTTGTAAACATTTTTGGTTTAGTTTGTTACCAAAAACAACAAGGCTTTTTTGTAAACATTTTTGGTTTAGTTTGTTACCAAAAACAACAAGGCTTTTTTGTAAACATTTTTGGATTAGTTTGTTACCAAAAACAACAAGGCTTTTTTGTAAACATTTTTGGTTTTTTCCGTTGCCAAAAACAACAAGGCTTTTTTGTAAACATTTTTGGTTTAGTTTGTTACCAAAAACAACAAGGCTTTTTTGTAAACATTTTTGGATTAGTTTGTTACCAAAAACAACAAGGCTTTTTTGTAAACATTTTTGGTTTTTTCCGTTGCCAAAAACAACAAGGCTTTTTTGTAAACATTTTTGGTTTAGTTTGTTACCAAAAACAACAAGGCTTTTTTGTAAACATTTTTGGTTTAGTTTGTTACCAAAAACAACAAGGCTTTTTTGTAAACATTTTTGGTTTAGTTTGTTACCAAAAACAACAAGGCTTTTTTGTAAACATTTTTGGTTTAGTTTGTTACCAAAAACAACAAGGCTTTTTTGTATACATTTTTGGTTTTTTCCGTTGCCAAAAACAACAAGGCTTTTTTGTAAACATTTTTGGTTTAGTTTGTTACCAAAAACAACAAGGCTTTTTTGTAAACATTTTTGGTTTAGTTTGTTACCAAAAACAACAAGGCTTTTTTGTAAACATTTTTGGTTTAGTTTGTTACCAAAAACAACAAGGCTTTTTTGTAAACATTTTTGGTTTTTTCCGTTGCCAAAAACAACAAGGCTTTTTTGTAAACATTTTTGGATTAGTTTGTTACCAAAAACAACAAGGCTTTTTTGTAAACATTTTTGTTTTTTTCCGTTGCCAAAAACAACAAGGCTTTTTTGTAAACATTTTTGGTTTAGTTTGTTACCAAAAACAACAAGGCTTTTTTGTAAACATTTTTGGTTTAGTTTGTTACCAAAAACAACAAGGCTTTTTTGTAAATATTTTTGGTTTAGTTTGTTACCAAAAACAACAAGGCTTTTTTGTAAACATTTTTGGTTTAGTTTGTTACCAAAAACAACAAGGCTTTTTTGTAAACATTTTTGGATTAGTTTGTTACCAAAAACAACAAGGCTTTTTTGTAAACATTTTTGTTTTTTTCCGTTGCCAAAAACAACAAGGCTTTTTTGTAAACATTTTTGGTTTAGTTTGTTACCAAAAACAACAAGGCTTTTTTGTAAACATTTTTGGATTAGTTTGTTACCAAAAACAACAAGGCTTTTTTGTAAACATTTTTGGTTTTTTCCGTTGCCAAAAACAACAAGGCTTTTTTGTAAACATTTTTGGTTTAGTTTGTTACCAAAAACAACAAGGCTTTTTTGTAAACATTTTTGGTTTAGTTTGTTACCAAAAACAACAAGGCTTTTTTGTAAACATTTTTGGTTTAGTTTGTTACCAAAAACAACAAGGCTTTTTTGTAAACATTTTTGGTTTAGTTTGTTACCAAAAACAACAAGGCTTTTTTGTATACATTTTTGGTTTTTTCCGTTGCCAAAAACAACAAGGCTTTTTTGTAAACATTTTTTTTTTGGGTTGCCAAAAACAAGGCTTTTTTTGTTTTTTTTTGTTTTTTTGGGTCCCAAAAAAAGGGTTTTTTTTAAATTTTTATATTTTTTTTGGTTGCCAAAAACAAGGCTTTTTTTGTTTTTTTTTGTTTTTTTGGGTCCCAAAAAAAGGGTTTTTTTTAAATTTTTATATTTTTTTTGGTTGCCAAAAACAAGGCTTTTTTTGTTTTTTTTTTGTTTTTTTGGGTCCCAAAAAAAGGGTTTTTTTTTAAATTTTTATATTTTTTTTGGTTGCCAAAAACAAGGCTTTTTTTGTTTTTTTTGTTTTTTTGGGTCCCAAAAAAAGGGTTTTTTTTAAATTTTTATATTTTTTTTGGTTGCCAAAAACAAGGCTTTTTTTTTTTTTTTTGGGTCCCAAAAAAAAGGGTTTTTTTTAAAACTTTTTTTGATTTTTTTGTTAGATTTTTGTTTATAATGGGCAACAATTACAAAAGGGACATTTCTTTGTGTTGCAACGTGCAACATAAGTAAACAAACAAAAAAAAACAATACTAGGATCTTTTTAAAGGTGTGACATTCCTAACGAATGGCTCCTTAGGGTCTGGATCCACGCCACAAAGGTGTTCCAAATAGAGAATTCGGTCTCCGCACCACCTCATATAATCCAGGAGGACCTCGTAGGTGAGGTGGGTGTGCCCTGGGTAGAAAAAAACATGACAATTAGTTTTAGGCAAAATGATCCAAACAAGGATTGTAATTAATGTGCCTCAACAAATATGCTTAGGAGTCTATTGGTTGGCTTTTATCAACACTCTGAAGCAAATATGCTAAATTGCTGTTGTAAACCTTAAACTCAAACTTTCACAGCAAATTGTTCAAAAGGTTACATAAGATGGCTTGGAATGTTAGTAGCAGTTCCACCAAAGCTAAGTAAAATGCTTTTCTGCATGTAAACACAAGCAATCATTTTGAAGAATGTAAGGTGTTTTGGGTTCAATTGGTCAACACGATACATGTGCACACATTTATCTCTATCACCATTGGAATCTGTGGAGCGTTCTCTCTCCCTCTTACTGTCTATAGATTGAACCTGACACATAGTAGAGACTCACCCTTAGGAATTTTGAGGGCCAGTTCTGGACGGAGCAGATGTGTCTGCTCCCCTGATCTCCTTTCCGCCATCCCAGCTGTGTTAAGAGAGAAGAAAAAGTTTATCAACAAATGGACTCACGCTAACTGTAGGTTACGCAGTCATGAAAACGCTCTAACACCCACTCATTACCCCTCCACATTTCCCTGAAAGTTTTATTTAGACATTGATATGGTGGTGATGCAGATTTGTACAGTGCAAGCGTCATTCTTCTGGGTGAAGCTTGTAGCGTTAAGGATACGTACTCCCTGCTTTTGTGCTGATTGTGTTTTTCTGATGTTTTTGGTGCCTCAGCCCTGCCTGTTCTAAGTGTTGGAAACATATCATTTTGGGAGGGCTGCGGAAAACTAATCAGGTTAGACTTACACTCTCTAGGTTTTTGGGGACAAGAGAAATAACAATCCTCCTTTTTACATGGCCCCTGTACACACCTCTAGGCACCTCCCTCCTGTTGTTTGACCCCACAGCAGGCAGCTTGCTATGGAGGCACATGAGATGAAGCCAAGCACCCTGTGCCTGTTCAGGCACTAGGCTGTGAGCCAGCCTTGCCCCCCTCCCTTCCAATGGTCTCAATGATTAGGAGTGACAGCATCAGGAGGCAATATTGGCATGCTGTCACCTCAGTTAAGGAGGAGGGGGAGTCTGTTCCAGACAAGTATTAGTGCAAAAATTTGGACCGTAAAAAATGGTCCCAGTAAGTCTTAGGGGGAATATGCACACCTATCACTTGGAATACTAATGCATAGAATGCATTCACATAAAGAACCCGCTGCCTTTAGAACAACTTGAAGCCTGAGCGGGGACATACACAGTTAGCATTTCTCCACTTACTAAGTAGACACATTACTGGAAAAGCACACAACTTACCATCATCAGGTTTTTTGGGGGCCCCTGAAGTGGATGGCGTGGCTGGCTCTGGAGAAACTGCACAAAAAGAACACAAATTGTGAACTGGAATGTGGTACATTACCGAGGAAGAGTATTTATGAAAGATTGACAAACACACATTTTCAGTGTTGACTAAATCAGGACATGATTAAATTACAATGTCCCCTAAAAATTTACAAGTACAAAGCACACCATTTCCAATGTAGAGAAACTAACACCAATTTAGAATAGGGTGGCTTGAGATAACTTACAAAAGATAACATGTCCTGTAATGCTCCCCAAAACCACCTTTCAAACATGAAGGTTAAGCAAGAGTGTTTCATGACCAACCTTCCTGTCACATATAGCAAAACTACACTTGCTTTGACTCCAACTTAGATTATCCTAGATACACATCATCCTAGCACACACAATTCATGTGAGAATCTAATTTTAGGTACTTACAGACTAGTTCAGGGGAGCCTGGAGTGGGGGAGGATGGGGGAGACCCTACATGGGGGGATGGTGTCCCTTCATGGGGGGATGGCGTTGTATCTCCTAGAAACACAAAGACACAAATACAATCCTTGAACAAAAGCTATTTGATAAAGGCACACAGAAAGTAGTCTGGAAACATTGAAGGTAGTAGTTACAGTGGACTGGGTAAGCAGTGGCCCCTCTTCCCCAGTCCTCCACAACAAACATCCTCAATGTCAGCTGCTACAAAACCCCAATGTCAAAATATATATATTACAGCCCTTATATTTACCAGGACACATTGAACACACAAACACATGTAGAATACTTACTTCCCCTTTGAGGAGAGCCCAGGTCCTCATCCGAGTCGGACCAATTGGCCTCTTCTTGGCCAACAGTTTGTTCCTGGCCCGGATCCAGGCGACTTGGCCCTGCCTGAGGCTCCTCTCTTGCTGAAGTTACATCAACCACAAAAGAAAACAAAACAAACAATCATTCCTCCAAGTTCGACCTAATACACAACACACCAGCACATCCACATTACTTACAGGGGGCCTGAGAAGGCTGAGCCTCCACATCCTGATCACTGGTTTCTAAAATAAAAGAAAAACATTATATATTATTTATGGACACAAATAGGCAGTAACCTCTCATCATGCTAGCACCATACTCAATGCCCCTACAATTCAGAACATAGAAGTGCACTTACACCAATGAGATGCATTGACCATGTTTTAAAACAGGAGGGCACCATGCAAATTAAGCGGGCGCCTAAGGCCTCGCACCTACAGGGGCCTTGCGGCCAGTGGCGGAGCACCAACATTTCGAAGGGCGCAGTCAGGGAAATCTCCCAAGTAAAAGATTGCTTTCAATCCTCGGATCAAAAAGTTGCAGCAGTGTGCTGCAGTCCCTTCACTGCGTCTGCCAGGTGTCTGTTGTCCGCTGACACTTACTCCTCCTTCTCTGCCTGGGGATTGGCCGTCTGATCATGTTATCCTAAGATGTGGAGGAATCGGTAGGTGTGTACCTGCACCAGTAGGAAGTGACTGGCCGGTCAACTCACTCTGCTATCATCAGTTGTTGCTCTGGGAGGAGAGCTCCGCCCTGGACCCGGAACATACAGGTAACCAGGCCCAGACTTGATATTTTGCAGGCTGGTCATAGATTTGTTGTGTCCACTATGCAAAGTGGTTGAGTAGCCCCAGGGAAGTTGGAAGAGTCTGAAAATGGTTGGTGGAGGAGGAGGAGAAGAAGGCCCTGGGTGGCTGGGGGACAAGGAGAGGGCCCCTGGGGGTTTTCTAGAGGAGGAAAGATCCACAATGACGCCAGAGTCAATTGCCAAGGAAGAGAGTGGAGCTGAGCAAGTCCTGCCTATCTGACATGAAAGCCAAACATGGTGTAGATGGAGCCCTTTGCCCTACACAATGACAGCACCAGAGGTGGAAGGTGAGTGGTAGCGGGTCTTTGACATTATAGAGCCGGGGTCCTCAATAGGCGGACTCCGGGCCACCTCCGGACCCATACGGATTAAAATCTGGACCGCCGAAGCGGTCTGCTTCCTTCTGTCTCAGCGGGGGGCAGAATCGGGAGGATCGGAGTGGCTGTGTTTAGCGCTGCATGATTACAAAAAGCCGAGGACAAGTTCTTCTGCGGCGGAGAGGATGTCCTGCAAAGTCCCGCCTCCTGGGCCGGCTCTTACCTATGATAGACAGAACACTGGTGACGTCTATCATAGGAGCCGGTGTTCAGGAGGCGGGACTTTGTAGGACATCCTCTCCGTCGGGTAAGAAGAACTTGTCCTCGGCTTTTTGTAATCATGCAGCGCTAAACACAGCCACTCTGATCCTCTCAATTCTAACCCCCCCGCTGATGACAGAAAGAAGCAGACCGCTTCGGCGGTCCAGATTATTGGGGGCACACACACTGGTCAATCTGCAATATTGGGGGCACACACACTGGTCAATCTGCAATATTGGGGGCACACACACTGGTCACTGCATTATTGGGGGCACCCACACTGGTCACTGCATTATTGGGGGCACACACACTGGTCACTGCATTATTGGGGGCACACACACTTTTCACTCTGCATTATTGGGGGCACACACACTGGTCACTGCATTATTGGGGGCACACACACTGGTCACTGCATTATTGGGGGCACACACACTGGTCACTGCATTATGGGGGGCACACACACTGGTCACTGCATTATTGGGGGCACACACACTGGTCACTGCATTATTGGAGGCACACACTGGTCACTCTGCATTATTGAGGGCACGCACATGGTCGCTCTGCATTATTGAGGGCACGCACATGGTCGCTCTGCATTAATGGGGACACGCTCTGCATTAATAGGGGCACACACATGGTCACTCTGCATTAATGGGGGCACGCACATGGTCGCTCTGCATTAATGGGGGCACGCACATGGTCGCTCTGCATTAATGGGGGCACGCACACTGGTCAATCTGCATTAATGGGGCACACACATGGTCGCTCTGCATTAATGGGGGCACGCACATGGTCGCTCTGCATTAATGGGGGCACGCACATGGTCGCTCTGCATTAATGGGGACACGCTCTGCATTAATAGGGGCACGCACATGGTCGCTCTGCATTAATGGGGGCACGCACACTGGTCAATCTGCATTAATGGGGCACACACATGGTCGCTCTGCATTAATGGGGGCACGCACATGGTCGCTCTGCATTAATGGGGGCACGCACATGGTCGCTCTGCATTAATGGGGACACGCTCTGCATTAATAGGGGCACACACATGGTCACTCTGCATTAATGAGGGCACGCACAATGGTCGCTCTGCATTGGATGGGGGCAAGTTTTGGGGGAATGCCTTTTTTTGTTATTGGCGTTCTGTATTTGGAATTTGACGGACACTTTTCCGGACCTCGGACTGAATGGAAAATTTGTAAGTGGACCTTTCAAGTTTACATTTGAGTACCCCTGTTATAGAGCATATGGACTCTGTCCATTATTGGTAGTTTTGTTTGGAGTTGTCCTTTAGATGTTTAACTGTGTTGTTTTTGACCCGAGCTGTGAGGGACTGAGGTATGACAGCCCACTATGCTGAGACTTATAGTGCCCTAGAATGTTGAGGACTGAGGAATCCTTAGTCCCTAACAGAGGGCACTACAAGTCTTAGCATAGCAGGCAGTATTTCCTCATTCCCCTACAGAGAGGATTACAAGTCCAAGCAGGTAGCCTTCTGCAGTGGGACTTGTTGTGCCCTTGACTGTGGTGGACTGAGGAAGGGAAGTGTAAGAGGGTCTCTGTAAGCTCAGATGTATGGGGGAGCTTTGGGGAACACAGAGTTCCCTTTTACACCAGAGTCCCCAGCTTCCCCCCTCAAATAATGGTTCCCAGAACTCTCCTTACATCAGAGACTTCACACTTCCCTCTTACAGTGTAGTAAGTCTGGAGACTCCGATGTAAAGGGGGCTCTGTAAAATGTGATTAGAGATTAGAAATTTCTATCATTTTTATTTTCTACTTACGATCCACAATTTTCAGCTGCTCAAATGGCTCGCTGCCTCTGATTGCGTATTGTAGTGTGGCCGTCCTCCTCCTCCCCTTCTTCACCAAAAGCACAAGAGGGTGCCGTCCGTCCGCTTTGGCTAGAAGCAGAAGAAAAAAAAGAAACATAAAAAATACGAATGTACATAGTAGTATTAAAGGTTGTGAAGAGACACTTGATGGAGGTAGGAAAGGTAGGAGCGAGAGGGAGGGGGGGGGGTTGTTGGTATTAGTGTTGTTGCATAGCTAAACACATGTCCACCTACCCAAAAAATTGTAACCTATCTGGTCACATGTAATGTATATTTTTACTTACCGGAGATTTGCTCCACAGCCTTTAGCAGGAGCTTGGGTGAGCGTCTTTTGGCATCACTCCAGGCCCGCTGCAGATCCACTATATCAGGCAGGAACTGAAATCTCCGCTGCAGCCTCATCCGGAGACGACACATCATCTTGTGCTTTTGGTGAAGATGCGTATATACATTATCATACCCCCAGAGGAGGAGGAGCTGTGGAAAGAGCAGTGTATGTTTGAGTCCAAGTATGTCCAAAATAGTACAGTCTTCAAATAACATGCTAGGTCGTCTTTGAGATATTGTAGAACAAAGAATTCCATTTCTGGTGATACATATACATCGATGTCCAAATCTACCTCCATGACATAGGTTGCCCCACACTGGTGATTTCCTCTACATGATATAGCCATTTTCTCAATCGGCCTTTCATGACACACCCAGGGCCGCCATCAGGGGGGGACAGGCAGTCACTGTATTTACAACCTTATTGCTGTCCATTTAGCAGGGTGCAAGTAACTTTACACACATGTAGCATAGGTATCAACTTTTGTCACCATGTTAAAAGGACAGCAGTATGGGTAGCATTACAGTGACTGTTATTAGTCCAGGCTCACTAAACTAGCCAATGCTTGGAAAAGCAAGCCATGCAGATTGCTTTTCAGGTCCCTTTTAACACGAGCTGTCTGATTGGGTGTGGCTGTTAATTTTTGACGCAGACCTGATAAGCCCCTCAATTCTCCTTTATGGAGTGTTATATGTAAATGGGATTGCTTCATTTGAGATGCAGATTTAAACTGTGTATGGCCAGGCTGAAGGTACCCAAGTTGATTGGTCGATCACCTGGAGGACAACGTACAACCAGTCTGTCAGATTTTACACACACTTATCGCTAGCATCTCTTGTAGCCACTAGCAATAATCACTGTGTTTTCCTGGCAGGGGCAGCACCAGGAGAACACAATGGCTCCGCAGGAGGGTTTCCCCTGTCTGTGTTGATGGTGGAATCAAGGCAAAATGTTTTTCCTGCAAGCCACGGGACAAACAAAGATAGTTTTTTAATTAATCCATGATTTTGCCAAAATGGAAAAAAAAAGATGTTTGCTTTGTATATTCTTAAGTTTGCTACATAACTAGAACATGTAACAGTGTTATATCATTGCAGGAGATTTCCCTTCACTTCCTGTCTTGGTGTCACCAGGACAGGAAGTGAGGGAATCTCCCGTGGGGATATAGCCAGCAATTCTTTCCTTTTATATATACTATGGACATTATAAGGCAACAATTGCAAGCTATTTCCCCACAGTGATATTCCCCTCACTTCCTGTCTTGGTGACACTAAGACAGGAAGTGAGGGAAAATCTCATGCAATGATATCACCCTACTAGAAATTGTAGTTCCGTCTAAAAAGTATACATAAAGTAAGCACTTGGTTTCCAAAGTGGCAAAATTATGGAGGAGTTAAAACCCCATAGTGTGATCGGGTAATCTGACGGTGTGTTCCTACACTCCTCAATGTGTCTGTTCATTAAGCTGTGCTGAATTATCCTTGATTCACAATTCCTGCAAGAGTTGCACATGGTATGTGGGAGATGCAAATTTAAGGTGGCATAATTATCCACACAATCACACATAATCCTTTTTAAAGGTCCCCAGCAGAATTTGATGGCATAGTGGTTCACAGCAGTGCCATCAGATTCCAGTTAGATCTGTAAATTAACAAAGCAATGTGATCTGGGGGTGTATTTAACTTGCAATGGACACCCCCATTCATTATCATATGGCAGTGTGAGATGGGTGTGTTGGGAATGTGATCCATTGAGACAAGTGATTATACACTCATGTGTTTCTTTTAGAGGTGATTTGTTCAAGGCAATCCTTTGAAGACATGACCATTCCAGATTTTTGTGATCACTGATTCCATCTCAGGTGAACCAATTAGCTGCTGTGTGCAGATCCAGCTTATGATGGTAAGAGTGTCAGACAAGACAAACGGTGCCGAGCTTGCAGTGTGTATGGATGTATGTAAGGCAATAATTTTTGGCATTATGCATTTAGGGAATATAATGTTTCTAATCTTGAATATATATGAAAAGGGTCAATACATTTGTCTTTATCGAGACAGATTCCAAAGCGTCAGAGCAATCTGTCACAGATAATTGGGTTTCATTTTGTGTAAAAGTTGAAACGAATCAAATCTATCTATATACAGGCATAGCCCACTTTAAGTACACAATGGGACCAGGGCATGTATGTAAACTGAAAATGTACTTAAAGTGAAGCAATCCCTTTTTTCTTTTCTCGATGCATGAAAATACACCAGCTCCATTGTAAATTTTGGCCACATTGACATAGCCTTACTCCCAAACCATGTGGGAGCATGTTAAGGGGAGCCAGGACTATGACATGATAGATTACCTAGGCAAGCTGGCCAGCCACAAAATGGATATGGTGTAGTCCTGGGTACCCTGTCGTTGCTCCCTAAGTTTGTTATCCCTGTCACTTATGGTTTGTGAGCAGTGTCATGGCAAGCTGAACAAGCTGTGTCCTTACTCACGATTGTATATAAAGTGAGTGTACTTAAAGCAGGGTATGCCTATCTATATCTATATAGAAAGTTCAGAGATGTGAACCTGTTCCCTATTATATACACTAATATATGGTATATAACATATTCTATAATGTATCTAATGTATATATATTGTATATAATATATACATAGTATATATATTGTCTAATATATATATTTTGTATAATATATATTTTTTATATACACATACATATATATATATATATATATATATATACACACATACATACATACATATACACATACACACACACATACATACATATACACACACACACACACACACACACACACACACACACACACACACACACATATATATATATATATATATATATATATATATATATATATATATATACACACACACATACATATATATATACACACACATACATACATACACACACACACACACACACACACACACACACACATATATATATATATATATATAGGGAACAGGTTCACATCTAGGAAGTTTCTATAACAGGAAGCTTCTAGATCACGTCTAATAGGCAGAAAGTGCATGCGCAGATCAGCAGACCAAAAGTTTCTTGCACTCCCGCTAGATAAGCGACCCACCCATCCCCCATCCCCCATCCTGCACATTCACACCCCCTCCTTACCTTACACACAAATGCCACTATTTCGGCAGTAAACAGTGCAGGAGCCATGATGCACACTTAAGACAGGGCCTGGACAATTTCCGGAAACGTGTGCACGCACCAAAAGTTTCGTTTCCGGTTTCATGTATAAATGTGAGAACGCGGTTTTGTATATTCGCGAATTCGCGAATAGTGAACATACACAACCATTAAGCAGATTTAACTTAGAAAAAGAAATACAAATACATACATTTGTGGACACCAGAAAACTTTATTTAGACACATGAAGACATTTTAAAAAAAAATTGGAAACATGCTGTTTATTACATTTGTATTTTTCAAACCAAAACAACCTTTGTACAACATTTAGACCATATACATCGACAAAGAGCCCATAATCAACAGATGCATGTGCAGATTGACAGAATTATGTTAACAGCAATAAATACTTACAGAGAGTCAACACACAACACAGCCAAATCTCACCTCCATAAATAACAAAGGGCCAAAAATGTTACCCATAAAACATGTGACACACAAATATATTGGACCTCTTCGTAGGTCAAATCTTTCCTGATGTCTGAGTGAGCTATATATAATCCAAGCAAACACACCCAGAATGGTAACGCCCAGTCCAAAAATTAACTGTGTGCGTCCTGTGTGTTTTGGAGCATGCTCAGTTGCAAAAACAAGGGAAATAGAAATGAGGAATAGAAATGTATGTAGGTGTGTATAGTATATGTGAATTGAAAAAATTCTCTCTTGAAGTTTGCTAGTCATTATTTAGAATGTTTAGATACAGGAATACATACATATATATACAATTACGTGAGAGAGAGAGAAATATATATTTAGGTAAACAATTGAAACACACCTTTTGGGATTTGGGAAGTGAGATTGTGACAATTGACCAGATATGTAAGCCAACAATCTGACTCATCACTCATGAACATCCCTAAATTTGGCGTGGCAATTATATCAGGCGTTCTTATGTGCATTTTGGCTGGCGTTTTCACAGGCGTTTTGACATGCATTTTTTGGGCAGGCATTGTTATATGAAATCACCTACAAAAGCCCCAAAAACAGACCACAAACACGTACATGTGAACGTAGCCCGTTTGGGGGCGTTTGAGGGGGATTTGTCCAGCTCAAGGATCAGCTCCCAAAACAGGCAAAAAATCCAATCCTATTCAGTTCAATGGCCCCTGTTCCCATGTGAGCATTTTGACGGCATGAGGAAAACACCCAACGCTCACTGAGAAATAGCACAATGATTAGGGAGTCTGCCTTCCTGCTGTAGGTTTGTAAGTTCGAATCCGGAAGGTGCCCTCTGTATGGGCAACACTTGGATATCTCCAATCCTCCAAATGTTGACATCATTAATTTTGTTCATGTTTGAAAAAGGCATGTGTATCAGCAAACTTTTAATCTAAAGACATGAACAAAATACAAAAGATGCCACATAAAGTCAATATGTAGCAATATTGTGAGCTAAAGCTCTATTTGTTTGTTGGGCATACTTTGCTAATTAGCCAAGTATAAGGGATATATATATATATACCTTCAGTTAAATGTGTAGTAAAATGGTAACACTTGGCCATACCCATATGGAAGAAAAGGTAGTATTTGCAATATATTTCTAAAAACATTCTTTGGAAACACATAAAATATTGTCAAAATTGTGACATTTCCTTGATATGTGTGAAATGCTAATAATCTTTCTTTGAAATATGTTTTACATCTATTTTTTTTCTATCTGACGACCAATTCCCCAATGTAATATTTTGTGGGTTTTTTCAGAGAATGTGGAGGTTCTATATAAACACTGTAGATTTGACTGCTATGATTTCGGAGTTAGCAGGAAAGGTGTATGGAATGTGATGGTGTTTACTAAAGGATCCCTTGTTGGAAGTGTGCATGTTTTTCCAATTCCGCCGGTTTTTGCCATTTTCTATGGGCGAGACAGCGGATTTGCAAGCGGTATTCAAAAAAAAAATTGACCCAAAATCGCGCTGGCAAAATTTTTTGAGCCAATTTGGCGTTGCGCATGCGCACATTCGCGAGTTCGCAGCTCGCGGCTGGAGGAGCTGTTTAACCTTTCCACACTTTCGCAGATATCTCTCTTTCTAAGTCAGTTTTTGAGATTTTTTAAACGCAAGTCATCTCCAAATTGACTTCCACACCTTCCACAGTGATTTGGGATTTTTGGGGGTACAGGGGAAAATTTGGCTAAACTTTAGTCGAGCTTTTAGCTGGCGTGGTTTTAAGTCGCGCTCTGACCATATTGCATCTTAATGAATCTCACACTAGGCGCTATTTTCCGCCCGCCGTTCTTTGAATGCCAATTTCAGACTTAAATAATCGCCGCTTCGCAAAATCACGCCGAAACGCCAATTCGCCGTACTATGAATCAGGCCCATAGCATGTACACAGCAAAAATGACGCCCCAAAATACATTCTGCCACTCCTCCTGAGTATGGCAATACCACATGTGTGAGACTTTTTCACAGCCTAGCCATATAGAGGGGCCTAACATCCAAGGAGCATCATCATGCATCCTAGCCACTTGCCTAGGCCTATTTTTGACATTTGGTGTTTACAAGCTAAAATCAGTTGTTTTGCTAGAAAACTGCTTAGAACCCCCAAACATTATATATTTTTTTTTAGCAGAGACCCTAGAGAATAAAATGGAGATTATTGCAATATTTTTTATCACACCGTATTTGCGCAGCGGTCTTCCAAACGCAATTTTTTTGGAAAAAATTCACTTTTTTTAATAAAAAATAAGAAACCAGTAAAGTTAGCCCAATTTTTTTCCATAATGTGAAAGATAATGTTACGCCGAGTAAATAGATACCCAACATGTCATGTTTCAAAATTGCGCACGCTCACGGAATGGCGACAAACTTTGGTACTTAAAAATCCCCATAGGCGACAATTTAAAAATTTCTACAGGTTGCCATCTTTGAGTTACAGAGGAGGTCTAGGGCTCACATTATTCCCCTTGCTCTAACGATCGCAGCGATACCTCACATGTGTGGTTTGAACACCGTTTACATATGTGGGCGTGGTTTCTGTATGCGTTCGCTTCTGCGCGCGAGCTAACGGGGACAGGGCGCTTTAATTTTTTTTTTTTTTTTTACTATTTATTATATTTATTATTTTTTATTTTTACACCGTTTAAAAAAAATTGATCATTTTTATTTCTATTAACCACTTTACCACTAGAGCATTTTGCTGTCTTACGTCTGGGCCACTTTTTGCGATTCGGCGCTGTGCGACTTTAACTGACAATTGCGCGGTCGTGCGACACCGTACCCAAACGAAATTGACGTCCTTTTTTTCCCACAAACAGAGCTTTCTTTTGGTGGTATTTGATCACCTG
Organism: Pelophylax lessonae; assembly: GCF_965119305.1. Classification (NCBI taxonomy): domain Eukaryota; kingdom Metazoa; phylum Chordata; class Amphibia; order Anura; family Ranidae; genus Pelophylax; species Pelophylax lessonae. The sequence continues at coordinate 238,545,764 of NC_138771.1, forward strand.
TGCGATTTTTACTTTTTGCGCTATAAACAAAAAAAGAGCGTTTATTTTGAGAAAATAACAATATTTTTCACATTTTTTATATGAAATTCTCCCCAAAAAAGATGTAAAAAACAATTTTTTTAAAAATTTTTGGCCAATTTGTTTTCTGCTACCTATGTTTGGTAAAAAAAAATTGCAATAAGCGTATTTTGATTGGTTTGCGCAAAAGTTATTGCGTTTACTAACAAAGGGAAAGATTTTTGTCATTTTTGGTGTTTTTTTTTAACGCGTAATGGCGGCGATCTGCGATTTTTTTTGCGGGACTGCGACATTGCGGCGGACAGATCGGACCCTTGACTGACATTTTTGACACTTTTGGGGGTACCAGTGACATTACTACAGTAATCAGTGCTATAAATATGCACTGTTACTGTAAAAATGACACTGGCAGGGAAGGGGTTAACTTTATTGGAGAGGGAGGGGTTAATGTATGCCTGGTGCTTACTAACGTGTGGGGGGGGAGGTGACTTTGTGAGACAGGGACAGATCAGATGTCCAGCTATGCTGAACAGTCCGATCTGTCACTCCCTGTCACTGAGGAGATCCGCCCGCTTGTGTTTACACAGGCGGGCGGATCTCCACACTAGATCCCCGACGATCGGGGCAGAGCAGCGGCAATCGCCGCTGCTCCTCCCCTGGCCCGACTCCCGCTGTGAATGAAAACAGCGTGAGCGCCGCCTACAGGGGAGGAGTCTGCGACGTAGGTCTACGTCGTCAGACGGGAACGAGCCACTTTGCCGCAGTACTATTACAGTACTTAGCGGTAAAGTGGTTAAAAGAAATGTAAATATTCCTCGTAATAGAAATAGGCACGACAGGACCTCTTTTTTGTGAGATCTGGGGTCAAAAAGTCCTCAGATCTCACAAGTACACTAAAAGATAGAAAAAAAAAAAGAAAAAATTATTATATAAAATGAAAAAAAAAAAAAAGGACCTTTAATCCGGTTGCTAGGCAACAACATTTTCCGTAGCTCCGGTCCTCCAAGACCATAGAGTCAAGTGAGGGCAAGCTTGCCCTCACTCGACATCCTGTCTGTGAGGATCTGGGACGGATCGTTTTCCCCGCTGCCGGCGGGTCCGGTAAGCGGGGAAAAGGACTGGAACGCGCCGGGAGGGGGGGGCGCCTCTTCCGCCATCCCGGAAGGGTGATCCCACGGCGAATCCGCCGCTGGGACCACCCTTATCGGAAAGCCAACCGTCCACCGTTTAAAAAAATACCAGGGTTATGGCAGCTATCTGCTGCCATAACACCGGTATTTAGGTTTAAACGGAGGACGTATATAAACCTTTTTGGACTTGGACATGGTGGCTGTATGAAGGGTGACAGGTACTCGGGTACTTTGTTGGGCAGGTGACAGGTACTCTGGTACTGATGAGCAGGTGGCAGGTACTCGGGTACTCCGATAGGCAGGTGACAGGTACTCGGGTACTCTGATGGGCAGGTGACAGGCAGGTGATAGGTACTGATGAGTAGTACTGATACTGATAGGTGATACTGTACTGATGGGTACTGATGATCAGTACTGATACGTGATAGGTACTGATGAGTACTGATGAGTAGTGATGGGTACTGATGAGCAGGCGGCAAGTACTCGGGTACTTCAGGCGTCAGGTACTCTGATGAGCAGGTGGAAGGTACTCGGGTACTCTGATGGGTAGGTGACAGGTACTCAGGTACTCTGATGACGGGTACTCCGTTGACAGGTACTCAAAGTACCCGAGTACCTGTCATCAGAGTACCCGAGTACCCGTCATCAGAGTACCCGAGTACCTGTCATCAGAGTACCCGAGTAACCGTCATCAGAGTACCCGAGTACCCGTCATCAGAGTACCTGCGTACCCATCATCAGAGTACCCGAGTACCTGTCATCAGAGTACCCGAGTACCCGTCATCAGAGTACCCGAGTACCCGTCAGAGTACCCGAGTACCTGTCATCAGAGTACCCGAGTACCTGTCATCAGAGTATCCGTCATCAGAGTACCTGAGTACCTGTCATCAGAGTACCCGAATACCTGTCACCAGCCCATCAGAGTACCCAAGTACCTGTCATCTGAGTACCTGATGGCCTGATGGGCTGGTGACAGGTACTCGGGTACTTTGATGGGCTAGTGACAGGTACTTTGATGGGCTAGTGACCGGTGCTCTTTATTGGGTGGGGCAATCAGTGTGTTTGGGGTGCACTGTACTTGGTAACTAGCTGTTACCACACTCTCTTCCTCACTCAGGATCAGTGTGTGAGGAGGAGAACACGGTGACAGCTAGTTACCGTGTTCTCTGTTGACATTTGTGACCGGCTGTGATTGGACACAGCCGGTCACGTGGTAAAGAGCCAATTTCATTGGCTCTTTACCTAGATCGGGGATCGACTCTGTCCGAGGGACGAGCCTCGTCCCCGATCGCTGCTCTGCGCGCCCCCGGGGGCGCGCATTGCAGAGAGAACGAGCGGCTCGTGCTGGAGCCGCTCATGTGATCGGCTGTGATTGACACAGCCGATCACGTGGTAAACAGCCAATTTCTATTGGCTGTTTACCTTGATCAGGGATGGGCTATGTCCGAGGGACGAGCCTCATCCCTGATCGCGCCGCTGCCCGCCGCCGGGGGCGCGCACTGGCTGCTAGAACGGGCCGACGTCATATGACGGCAGCCCGGATCTAGACAACCACTTTGCCGACGTCATTTTACATGACTCGGTATGGAAGTGGTTAATCAATGCCCTATATGCTAATCCAACTGTTAGGCCACATTGACACTTTGTTCATTTTCAGGTGATAATATGCGGTTTTGTGCCTGTTTTGTCTTTGAGTATTTTTAACTATTTTTAGCCAATGAAAAGTTAGTTACTAGGCAAGAAAACTCCCAATTGTGCTACATACACACTGCAAAATGTGTTTCTCTGTTGTAAAGCAGGGTGCGCCAGGTCTTCCATAATCCTGGGCATACTGTTTTGACTTGTTTTGACTTTTTAATTGTAAATTCCATTGAAAAATCAGTCAGGTTACTTGCTATGTGATTTGTTAACATTTAAAAATTATTTAAACTCTGTCAGTAAGTTTTCCATGTTTTGTCAGTAAAAAAATGTTGTTGGGCGTATGTGTATGACATAGCTGACAGCATGAGCTTTCTCTGCATGCTTTTATTTCTGTAATGACTTTAGAACACGTGGTATTTGCTTGGGCTTGGGCATTCCCCATCCCATTTTGGTGGCTCAACAGCCTATCTCAAGAACCAGGCACTGGGCAGTAGTGGTGCTTAAGTATATGCAAGTATTAACTTTTACAAAGTTTATATTTTATAGTGTGATTCATTCATATGAGGAGAAGCACAGGCGCACAGTATTTTATTACTGCAGTTAACAATATGAGGGTGTCATCTCCATTTAACCACTTCTGGACCAGAAGATTTTTTTTTCCTCCTAAAAAAAAAGGAGAAAAAAAAACCTGTAAAGACAAAGGCATAATGAGCTAGTATGCATCGCATACTAGCTCATTATGAAATTACTTACCTTAAAATGAAGCCCTCGCAGTGCCGCCCGCTCTGTGATCATTTCAGAGAGAAGAACGGTCACCTGTGTTTACAATAGCTGACCGTCCTTCTCTCCCAGCGGAGAGCGATCGCGGGTGGCAGACGGCAATCAGAGCCACCTGCCCCATGCATTGGAGTCCCCGCTGCTGGGAGGGGGTGGCAACGCGCTCACCCCTTAGCTGCAGGCGCACGACCGACATAGCCCTACGTCGTTCACGCAGGAGGGCCAGCCTGCCGCAGTATATATGCGATGGCGGTCCGGAACTGGTTAAATAGAACCTTTATTAAAGTAAGTATGTACCATTATTGATCTCCCTTTGAAAATGTTAGTTGCTAGACTGTCTCTCTTTCTTGCTCTCTTTGACACTGACCTGTTATAAGTATGCAACAAATAATGTCAGGCTAATGATAGAGCTACTGATCCACTGTCGTTTTGAGGTCAGACAGCACTCGATCAATATGACAGCCAAACTATTTTTATGTCAATACCTGCAGTCATATATATTTTTAGTACAAGTTTCCTTTAAATGCACATATCTGGAATATGCAGTTCAGTTTTGGGCACCAGTTCTTAAAAAGGATATCGGGGAACTGAAGAAAGTGCAGAGAAGGGTAACCAAACTGATAAGAGGCATGGAGGAGCTCAGCTACAAGAAAAGATTAGAGGAACTGAATGTATTCTCTCTTGAGAAGAGGAGATTAAGGGGGGATATGATCAACATGTATATATACATAAGGGGTCCATATAGTTCACTTTAAGGTCAACACAGAGGACAAGGGGGCACTCTTTACGTCTAGAGAAAAACCGATTTCATCTCCAAATACGGAAAGGTTTCTTCACCGTAAGAGCTGTGAAAATGTGGAATAGACTCCCTCCAGAGGTGGTTCTGGCTAGCTCACTAATTTGCTTTGCTTTAGTTAACTATGTAACTATGTAACATAGGAAGGACATCATCATGAACACTAATATAACCAGCACTTGGCTGTGGAGAAGAATATGTTAAGTAATGCCATTTTAACCTTGGATGTAGACAGGAGGTCATCTTTGACACTCAAAAACATGTTTTTTCCATGTATATCTTTACAAAATACTCCACATTTTTCCATACAATGTGATGATAATAACATATCTAGTTTTTAAGAAACAAATAAAAATAGATATAATCTATATTACTAAAAGTATTGGGACTCCTGCCTTTACACGCACATGAACTTTAAACTCTTCTGGGAAGGCTGTTCACAAGGCTTAATAGTGTGTCTATAGGAATGTTTGACCATTCTTCCAGAAGCGCATTTGTGAGGTCAAACACTGATGATGGAGAGAAGGCCTGGCTCACAGTCTCTGCTCTAAATCATCCCAAAGGTGTTCTATCAGGTTGAGATCAGGACTTGGTGCAGGCCAGTCAAGTTCCTCCACCCCAAACTCACTCATCCATGTCTTTATGGACCTTGCTTTGTGCAGTGGTCCAAATCATTTGGTGGAGGGGTGATTATGGTGTGGGGTTGTTTTGACCTAAGAGCCGCATATAACCTCGTAAGGATCAAGGAGGGCGATGATTGTAAGACCGCGTTTAACACCAGAAACAGTCATTATGAATATCTAGTGATGCCCTTTGGCTTGTGCAACACCCACTGTCTTCCAGGAGTTCATCAATGATGTCTTTCATGATATGTTGCAGCAATGCGTGGTAGTCTATTTGGATGACATCTTGATTTATTATTTATTGAATCACACGACTTGGATGTCAGATGAGTGCTGCAACGGTTGTGTTAGAATAGACTTTTCTGTAAGCTTTAGAAATGTGAATTCCACCTGTCTCAGGTTGCCTTCTTGGGCTACATAATTTCTGCTGAAGGATTCTCCATGGACCCTCGGAAGGTTTTGGCTGTTCTACAATGGCCTCGCCCTAGTGGTCTCCATTCAGAGTTTCCTTGAGTTTGCCAACTACTATCGGAAATTTATCAGGAACTTTTCCTCTTTGGCCAAACCTATCTCAGATCTGACTAAGAAGGGCAGCGAGCTCTTGGCCATTATCCTGGCTCTCTAGGAGTGGAGACACTTGCTTGAAGGTTCTGTGGTTCCAATTCTCATTCTCACTGATCATAAGAATCTGATGTATCTCTCGGAGGCCAAAAGGCTCACACCCCATCAGGCCAGATGGGCCTTAAAAATGTCCCGAACTATTCACCGGCGAACATCGATTGTTCTTGTTCACCGCGGCGGGAGAACATATGCGATGTTCGGTCCGCCCCCTATACATCATCATTGAGCAAACGTTGACCCTGTACCCCACAGTCAGCAGACACATTCCAGCCAATCAGCATACCCTCCCTCCCAGACCCTCCCACCTCCTCTAAAAAAGCAAGGACAGCATCCATCTTAGATTCATTCTGAAGCTGCAGTGTTAGAGCAGGGAGAGTGCTGCTGCTGCTGCTGAATTAATAGGGAAATCGTTAGCTAGGCCAGTGTTCTGTGTCCACTCCTGCTGTAAGGACAGCGTCCTGACAGCACCCCAAAACCCCAAAAAGCCCTTTTTAGGGCTGGTACATCAGCCTGCTTCTATTTTATATATATATATATGTTGCAGTTGCCTGCCCGTTTGTTAGAGGCCACAGGCCCACAGACTGTACAGTGTGCACACCACTCATATCGGGTGGCACAGTACCTTGCAGATAAAAAGGTCATTTAATTTTTTCTCTGTAATATAATTGCAGTTGCCTGCCAGTGAGTGTCTGGCCCACAGACTGTACTGTGCCCACTGCCCACCACTCATATAGGGTGGCACAGCACCTTGCAGATAAAAAATTCATTTAATTTTTCCTCTGTAATATAATTGCAGTTGCCTGCCAGTGATTGTCAGGTCCACAGACTGCACTGTACCCACTGCCCACCACTCATATAGGGTGGCACAGCACCTTGCAGATAAAAAATTCATTTAATTTTTCCTCTGTAATATAATTGCAGTTGCCTGCCAGTGAGTGTCAGGTCCACAGACTGTACTGTGCCCACTGCCCACCACTCATATAGGGTGGCACAGCACCTTGCAGATAAAAAAATAATTTAATGTTTCCTCTGTGATATAATTGCAGTTGCCTGCCAGTGAGTGTCATGTCCACTGACTGTACTGTGCCCACTGCCGACCACTCATATAGGGTGGCACAGCACCTTGCAGATAAAAAATTAATTTATTTTTTCCTCTGTAATATAATTGCAGTTGCCTGCCAGTGAGTGTCAGGTCCACAGACTGTACTGTGCTCACTGCCCACCACTCATATAGGGTGGCACAGCACCTTGCAGATAAAAAAATAATTAAATTTTTCCTCTGTAATATAATTGCAGTTGCCTGCCAGTGAGTGTCAGGCCCACAGACTGTACTGTGCTCACTGCCCACCACTCATATAGGGTGGCACAGAACCTTGCAGATAAAAAAATTAATTTAATTTTTTCTCTGTAATATAATTGCAGTTGCCTGCCAGTGAGTGTCAGGCCCACAGATTGTACTGTGCCAACTGCCCACCACTCATATAGGGTGGCACAGCAACTTGCAGATAAAAAATTCATTACATTTTTCCTCTGTAATATAATTTCAGTTGCCTGCCAGTGAGTGTCAGGTCCACAGACTGTACTGTGCCCACTGCCCACCACTCATATAGGGTGGCACAGCACCTTGCAGATAAAAAGGTCATTTAATTTTTTCTCTGTAATATAATTGCAGTTGCCTGCCAGTGAGTGTCTGGCCCACAGACTGTACTGTGCCCACTGCCCACCACTCATATAGGGTAGCACAGCACCTTGCAGATAACAAATTAATTTAATTTTTCCTCTGTAATATAATTTCAGTTGCCTGCCAGTGAGTGTCAGGTCCACAGACTGTACTGTGCCCACTGTCCACCACTCATATAGGGTGGCACAGCACCTAGCAGATAAAAAATTCATTTAATTTTTCCTCTGTAATATAATTGCAGTTGCCTGCCAGTGAGTGTCATGTCCACTGACTGTACTGTGCCCACTGCCCACCACTCATATAGGGTGGCACAGCACCTTGCAGATAAAAAGGTCATTTAATTTTTTCTCTGTAATATAATTGCAGTTGCCTGCCAGTGAGTGTCTGGCCCACAGACTGTACTGTGCCCACTGCCCACCACTCATATAGGGTGGCACAGCACCTTGCAGATAAAAAATTCATTTAATTTTTCCTATGTAATATAATTGCAGTTGCCTGCCAGTGATTGTCAGGCCCACAGACTGTACTGTGCTCACTGCCCACCACTCATATAGGGTGGCACAGAACCTTGCAGATAAAAAAATTAATTTAATTTTTTCTCTGTAATATAATTGCAGTTGCCTGCCAGTGAGTGTCAGGCCCACAGATTGTACTGTGCCAACTGCCCACCACTCATATAGGGTGGCACAGCAACTTGCAGATAAAAAATTCATTACATTTTTCCTCTGTAATATAATTTCAGTTGCCTGCCAGTGAGTGTCAGGTCCACAGACTGTACTGTGCCCACTGCCCACCACTCATATAGGGTGGCACAGCATCTTGCAGATAAAAAGGTCATTTAATTTTTTCTCTGTAATATAATTGCAGTTGCCTGCCAGTGAGTGTCTGGCCCACAGACTGTACTGTGCCCACTGCCCACCACTCATATAGGGTAGCACAGCACCTTGCAGATAACAAATTAATTTAATTTTTCCTCTGTAATATAATTTCAGTTGCTTGCCAGTGAGTGTCAGGTCCACAGACTGTACTGTGCTCACTGTCCACCACTCATATAGGGTGGCACAGCACCTAGCAGATAAAAAATTCATTTAATTTTTCCTCTGTAATATAATTGCAGTTGCCTGCCAGTGAGTGTCATGTCCACTGACTGTACTGTGCCCACTGCCCACCACTCATATAGGGTGGCACAGCACCTTGCAGATAAAAAGGTCATTTATTTTTTCTCTGTAATATAATTGCAGTTGCCTGCCAGTGAGTGTCTGGCCCACAGACTGTACTGTGCCCACTGCCCACCACTCATATAGGGTGGCACAGCACCTTGCAGATAACAAATTAATTTAATTTTTCCTCTGTAATATAATTGCAGTTGCCTGCCAGTGAGTGTCAGGGTCCACAGACTGCACTGTACCCACTGCCCACCACTCATATAGGGTGGCACAGCACCTTGCAGATAAAATAATTAATTTAATTTTTCCACTGTAATATAATTGCAGTTGCCTGCCAGTGAGTGTCAGGTCCACTGACTGTACTGTGCTCACTGCCCACCACTCATATAGGGTGGCACAGCACCTTGCAAATAAAAAAATGCATTTAATTTTTCCTCTGTAATATAATTGCAGTTGCCTGCCAGTGAGTGTCAGGCCCACAGACTGTACTGTGCCAACTGCCCACCACTCATATAGGGTGGCACAGCACCTTGCAGATAAAAAATTCATTAAATTTTTTCCTCTGTAATATAATTGCAGTTGCCTGCCAGTGAGTGTCAGGCCCACAGACTGTACTGTGCCCACTGCCCACCACTCATATAGGGTGGCACAGCACCTCGCAGATAAAAAATGCATTTAATTCTTCCTCTGTAATATAATTGCAGTTGCCTGCCAGTGAGTGCCAGGTCCACAGACTGTACTGTGCCCACTGCCCACCACTCATATAGGGTGGCACAGTACCTTCCACGCATAGTACCACTAATCTAAAAAAAAATGACAGGCAGAGGCAGGCCACCCCGCAGGGGCCGTCGTGGTCGTGGGGCTGTGATTTCCTTTGGTCCTATAATAATGCCCAGTGTTCAGAGGCCACGTACCCTGAACTCGAAAAATTCTGAGGACATAGTTGACTGGCTTACACAGGACACCCAATCTTCTACAGCTTCCGCTCGGAACCTTGATGCACCATCCTCCTCCAGCTCAGCTTCAGGCACCTCTCAAGTTACCACTCGCCCGCCTGCCACCACCACCAACACTAGTACCACAGCCGCTTCACTTGATCTGTCTGAGGAGTTATTTACACATCAGTTGGACAAAAATGAGTGATGCGCAACTATTAGTGCCAGAGGATGTAGATAACAGAGATATGTCTCAGTCAGTCAGCATTACACGTACGTAAGGTGTGATGATGATGATGTTGCACCCGCTGCGGCTTCCTTTGCTGAGTTGTCAAAAACACGTGAAGCGGTTGATGATGACGATGTTTCCGTGGATGTCAGGTGGGTGCCCGCTCGAAGAGAAGAAGAAGAGGGGGAAAGTTCAGATGGGGAGACAGAGAGGAGGAGGAGACGAGTTGGAAGCAGGTGGAGGTCGTCGCAAGGAGCTAGTGGCACAGTCAGACAGCATGTATCAGCACCCGGGGTCAGCCAGACAGTACGCCAATCAACGCATGCTGTTGCCACCACCAGAATGCCATCATTGCTCAGCAGTGTGGCATTTTTTTGTGTGTCTGCCTCTGATAACAGTGATGCCATTTGCAACCTCTGCCAAAAGAAAGTCGTGCGAAGACCAACACCCACATAGGTACAACTGCTTTGCGAAAGCACATGATCTCACATCACAAACGCCTATGGGATCAACACATGATGAGTACAAGCAGTACACAAACTCAAAGCCACCATCCTCCTCCTGGTCCAGCATCCTTAGCCACGTCAACCACTGCTGTCCTCCTTGCCCCCTATCAACCACCCGCCACTCCGCCTCTCACCTTCAGCAGTTCCTGCTCATCTGCCCACAGTCAGGTGTCTGTCAAGGAAATGTTTGAGCGTAAGAAGCCAATGTCACAGAGTCACCCCCTTGCCCGGCGTCTGACAGCTGGCTTGTCTGAACTCTTAGCCCGCAAGCTTTTACCATACAAGCTGGTGAAGTCTGAGGCCTTCAAAAAATATGTAGCTATTGGGACACCGCAGTGGCAATCCCCAACCTGTACTCTATTGTGGAAAAGGAAGTCATGTCATGTCTGGCACACAGTGTTGGGGCAAGGGTCCATCTGACCACTGATACCTGGTCTGCAAAGTACAGTCAGGGCAGGTATATCACGTACACTGCGCATTGGGTAAACCTGCTGACGGCTGCCATGCATGGAACGTGTGGCTCTGCAGAGGAGATGGTGACACCGCCATGACTTGCAGGCAGGCCTGCTGCCACCTCCTCTACTCCTCCTACTCCATCCTCTTTGCTAACCTCCTCGGCTGAGTCCTCTTCTGCTGCTGCGTCTTGCTCCACATCAACTGCAAAGAGATCAGCAAAGTGGTGTGTGACAAGGGAAGCAATTTGCTGGCGGCATTGAATCTGATCGTACAACGCTTTGTGCATAAGTACCCAGGCTTACAGGACGTCCACAAGCAGGCCAGGAAGGTGTGTGGTCACTTCAGGCGTTCCTACACGGCCATGACGCACCTTTCCGATATTCAGCGGCGAAACAACATGCCAGTGAGGCGATTGATTTGCGACAGCCCGACACGTTGGAATTCAACACTCGACCGCCTACTCCAACAAGAAAAAGTTGTCAACGAGTATTTGTATGACCGGGGTGCTAGGACAGCCTCTGCGGAGCTGGGTATTTTTTTGCGACGTTACTGGACGCTCATGCGCAATGCCTGTAGGCTCATGCGTCCTTTTGAGGAGGTAACAAACCTAGTCAGTCGCACCAAAGGCACAGTCAATGACACCATCCCATTTGTTTTCTTCCTGGAGCCCTGCGAAGAGTGCTGGATCAGGCCGTAGATGAGCATGAAGAGGAAGAGTTGTGGTCACCATCACCACCAGAAACAGCCTTATCATCATCGCTTGCCGGACCTGCGGCAACGCTGGAAGAGGAGCCTGAGGAAGAGGAGTCAGGAAGGAATGTGGCTTGAGGAGGAGGAAGACCAACCACAGCAGGCATCCCAGGGTGCTCGTTGTCACCTAGCTGGTACCCGTGGTGTTGTACGTGTCTGGGGGGAAGAACAGACCTTCAATGAGATCAGTGAGGACGAGGAATGGGACATGAGTAGCTCGGCATCTAACCTCATGCAAATGGGGTCTTTCATGCTGTCATGCCTGTTGATGGACCCTCGTATAAAAAGGCTGAAGGAGAACAACCTGTACTGGGTGGCCATGCTACTAGACCCCCAGTATAAACAGAAAGTGTCTGAAATGTTACCGAATTACCGGCAGTCGGAAAGGATGCAGCGGTTCCAAAACAAGTTAAAAAGAATGCTTTACACAGCATATAAGGGTGAAGTCACAGCACAACGGGAATCTAACAGGGGAAGAGGTGAAAGTAATCCTCCTCCTACCACGACCACGCCGGCAAGGACAGGACACTTTACAGACTTGTTGTTGATGGAGGACATGCTGAGCTTTTTAAGTCCTACGCATCGCCACAGCCCTTCGGGGTCCACCCTCAGAGAACAACTCGACCGACAGGTAGCAGACTACCTCGCCTTAACTGCAGATATTGACACTCTGAGGAGTGATGAACCCCTTGACTACTAGGTGTGCAGGCTTAACCTGTGGCCTGAGCTATCCCAATTTGCGATAGAACTTCTGGCCTGCCCCGCTTCAAGTGTCATGTCAGAAAGGACCTTCAGCGCAGCAGGAGGTATTGTCACTGAGAAGAGAAGTCGACTAGGTCAAAAAAGTCTAGATTACCTCACCTTTATTAAGATGAATGAATCATGGATCCCAAAGGGAGTGACAGTGGGGGATGCATTTGACTAAAAAAGGCCTGATGAGATGCCTTGGGCTAAAAATGGTCTACATGCTGCTGTATTTAATCTCTGCATGCCGGATGACTTGCGTGACTTCTCCGCCACCAACTAGGGTTCAAGCCACAATGTTTTAGTGCATTTTCTGCCTGGAAAACATAAATTTTTCCGGCTGCTGCAATAGCAGCGGCTGCAACAATACCTAATTTTTCAGGCATGTGTACATGCCTAATTTTTCTGGCCTCTGGTGCTGCACTCTGGCTGCAAAAAACAAAACAAAAAAAAAGGCACATACATGTGTCAATTCCCCTTCATGATCGTTACCTTGTTGTGGTGAAGGAGCTTGCGTATCACAATGAAGCGATCACCTCTATGAGTGTGTTGGCAATGTTGGCACACCCCAGATGATAAGGTCGTTGCTTCATTGTGAACAGACCAAAAGCGATCGGCTGGATAATTTTTCATAGAAAAAACATTAATTTTCTTTGTGATCATCTAAGGTGATCATTAAAGCCTACTAGGCCAACAATGGGCCCCCACTGCAGAATCATTGTTTTCTGGGTCACTTAACTGTCAAAGAACTACCTCAGCATGACCATAGGCTTTGAAAAACCGCCATCGCCTGCAATCTCCCAAACGTGCGCACGAGCACAGTCATCACTACACCAAGATTGAATCATAGAGGAATAAAATGTATGTCAACTATTGACAACTCTTTGCGGTTGTCTAAAATCTATTTGATACATGTCCCCTGATAGGGGACATAACAGGGATTAAACTGATAAGAATAGTACTACTTAACACACCACTCATATAGGATGGCACAGTACATTGCACGGCGCACGCGCAGTGCCCCAAATTGGAAGTAAGAGGACCGACCAACCATCTTTTTCCATCTCCCGGTTCCTAAAATCTATTCCATACACCGGCCCCTGATAGGGGAAGTAACAGGGATTAAACTGATAAGAATAGTACTACTTAACACACCACTCACATAAGATGGCACAGTACATTGCACGGCGCACACGCAGTGCCCCAAATTGTAAGTAAGAGGACTGACCAACCATCTTTTTCCATCTTCTAGTTCCTAAAATCTATTCCATACACCGGCCCCTGATAGGGGACAAAACAGAGATTAAACTGGTAAGAACAGATTTTTTTAATTAAAAAAAAAGAGGACAGCCTCTGCGGAGCTGGGTATTTTTTGGCCACGTTACTGAATGCTCATGCACAATGGCTGTAGGCTCATGCGTCCTTTTGCGGAGGTGACAAACCTGGTCAGTCAAACCCAAGGCAACATCATCAACCTCATCCCATATGCGTTTTTTCTGGAGCGTGCCCTGCGAAGAGTGCTGGATCAGGCCGTAGATGAGCATGAAGAGGAAGAGTTGTGGTCACCATCTCCACCAGAAGCAGCCTTGTCATTGTGGATTGCTGGACCTGCGGCAACGCAGAGAGAGGAGTCTGAAGAAGAGGAGTCAGAGGAGGAAGGTGGCTTTGAGGAGGTGGAAGACCAACCACAGCAGGCGTCCCAGGGGGCTTGTTGTCACCTTTCGGGGACCCTTGGTGTTTTGTACGTGGCTGGGTGGAGGAAGAGACCTTCAATGACGTCAGTGAGGACAAGGAACGGTACATGGCTAGCTTGGTATCCAACCTTGTGCAAATGGGGAGTTTGCGGTTGTGCAAATGGACTGTTGCAAATGTTGTGCAAATGCGGTTGATTGCGGTGCGTTAAATGGGGAGTTTGGTCTGTCAGAGTTTGGTCTGTTACTGTGAAGCGTGCGTAACCCTTACACTATCTGATCGATACAACATCATACCTGATCGTATACACGCACTGGATGTTTTAAAGCACGTTATTTCAAACAATTTAGAAATGTTAGGTGATTTATGCCCTTTATGGATTAAAACCCGACTCTGCGTCAACTACATCATTTTCCATGGGAGGTTTGCCATGTATTTCCCTCCGGCATGCCACAGTCCAGGTGTTAGTCCCCTTGAAACAACTTTTCCATCACTATTGTGACCAGAAAGAGTCCCTGTGGGTTTTAAAATGCGCCTGCCTATTGAAGTCTATGGTTGTTCACCCGGTTCACCCGTTCGCAAACATTTGCGGAGGTTCGCATTCGCAGTTCGCAAACGGAAAATTTTATGTTCGCGACATCTCTAATGGGCCTTATTCTTGTTTTATTTTAACTATGTGGCCTCCGATTTGCATACCTTCGAATCATATCCTGGCTGCCATTCGCACCAACTTAGCCACTCCTCTTCAGGAACAGATCTTGGCTGCCCAACCTGATGCTCCCACAGAGAGACCAGCTGGTAAATGTTTTGTACCTGAGGGGTTGCGCATCAGACTGTTGCGCATGTACCATAATTCCAAGATTGCGGGTCATCCTGGTAAGAACCAGTTGTCCTGAGCTATTTCCCCTTAATGCTGGTGGTAGTGGCCATCTCTATGTTGCTGCGTATGTGGCTGCTTGTTCGGTCTGTCCTCAGAACAAATCTCTGCAGTTCCTTCTCTTGGGCCCACTGCATCCCATTCCCAATGGGGAGCGTCCCTGGTCTTATCTGGCCATGGATTTTATTGTGGAACTTCCCACGTCTCGAGGTTACATGGTTATCCTCATGGTTGTCGACCGGTTCTCCAAAATGTGCCACTGTGTTCAATTTAGGCGGCTGCCTACTGCTCTGGAGCTTGCCAGGGAGGTTTTCCGCTTACGCGGGTTGCCTAAGGAGATTGTCTCGGACATTGGGAGCCAGTTTGTCTCCAGGTTCTAATGCGCCTTTTGCTCCCAGTGGGTATTCGACTCTCCTTCTCCTCGGCCTACCATCCGCAGTCCAATGGTGCCACTGAGCGTTCCAACCAAGCTCTGGAGCAATTTCTCTGCTGCTATATCTCTGACCATCAAGATAATTGGGTTGATCTGCTACCCTGGGCAGAGTTTGCCAGGAACTCTACCATCAACTCATCTTCTGGAATGTCTCCATTCATGGCCATTTATGGGTTCCAACCCATTGTTTTGCCTGAGTCATTTTCGCCACAGGACATCTCAGCTGTGGAGGATTACCTTTGTGCCCTCTGTTCCTCTTGGGTGCAGATTCAAGAGTCTTTACGGGACTCTGCACAGTGTCAGAAGCTACAGGCAGACCAGAGACATTTATCTGCTCCTTCGTACCAGGTCGGGGAGAGGGTGTGGTTGTCGACCCGTAATCTCAACCTCGGGGTGCCCACTCCTACACTGGCACCCCGTTTTGTTGGGCCTTTTAGCATCCTCCGTAAGGTGAACCCAGTGGCCTACACCCTTGATCTTCCCCCTGGCATGGATATCTCCAATGTCTTTCACGTGTCACTTTTGAAGCCACTGGTTTGCAATCGCTATACTTCTTCACTTCCTCCCCTCGTCCCATTCCTGTGGGCAATCATGAGGAGTATGGGCTTAGCAGCGCAATAAAGTGCTTGAAGTATACGTAAACCTCCAACGTATGAATATGTGCTAAATAACAAATGTAGGATCATACATCTTTGTAACATAAAAAAAAAATGCTTAATTAACTATATTGTGCAGAGAAAAAAGTCCATATAGTTATTTAAGCATTTTTATATGTTATATAGATAGTATGATCCTACATTTGTTATTTAGCACATATTCATACGTTGGAGGTTTACGGATACTTCAAGCACTTCCTCAGAAACTGTTTTTGCTCTGCGGAGGGGGGGGGGCATTGAGGGGAGGGTAATGTGAAGGTCTTAACTTGCCTTCCTGTTGGCAGCCATCTTAGACATGTGCAGACTGCTGTCTCTAAAAAAACTCTGTTTGCATCATCACTTGCCTGCTGCCTAGGCATCGCTCAGTGATGATGTTGCACACCTGACTATATTTATCACCTGATAGCTTGCAGTCCTTCCCTTGTGTTTGTGCTCCAAGGTGCATCACTGCTAGTAGTCTTCTGATCTCCGTGTTCCTCCGCACATGACCTGGCTTGGCTGATGACTTTCCTGGCTCTTGATCCCGCATTGGCAGACAACCCCGCATTGACAGATCATCCGGCATCGGCAGACTACCCACTATTGGACTCGACCCCGGCTTGGATGACTACCGCTTCTAGACTTGACCCCAGCTGTTCCTGATTTCATTCCTTACTCTTGCTGTGCATTTATTGTTGTTGCCCTAATAAACTGCTTTATTTTACTTGCATCTTCATGTGGTCTGGTTTCCTGGCATCCTGACATATAGCTGCAAACGGTTGGGCAACTTAATATTGAACTCTATGGGGTAAAGTTCATGTGAATGTAAAGACAGGTGTCCAAATACTTTTGGTAATATAGTGTATATACTTAAACCTGCACTTCCAGATAGTGGGTGCAAATGCGCGCTGCCGCCAGCTCGCTCCTGCTGTGATTATACCCAGCAAAAGCCGATCAGCGGGTACTGCAAACTCGATGTCTACCTGCACTCCTAAGACTGGGATGCCATTAAGGTTCATGTGCCTGTGAAGGCAGGCGCCCAATTACTTTTGTTAATATAGTATAGATATATACAGTATTTATCGGCGTATAACAATTAAGGAAAAAAGCTTAAATTGGAAAAAAACAGCATTAAACTTTTTTTTTTTAAATCATATGCAGTCTTACCAGTGCTTGTGAATGCAGCCTCACCAGCGCAGTGTCGACCAATGCAGCCTCGCCAGCGCCATGTCCATCAATGCAGTCTCGCCAGCGCAGTGTCCATCAATGCAGGGCAAAGCAACAGGCAACAGCAACAGCAGCCTCGCCAGGGCCATTGCACAGAGCGGCGATGTATTTAAAAAAAAAAAGGGCAGGCAGCGCTGAGAGGCAGAGCGGGGGGGGGTGGTCTGGACCAAGGAGAAACGAGGACAAGCGGCCGCTGTCATCAGAAGTCCCGGCGCCTATGATAGGTGTCACAAGTCCCGCGTCCCGGTATTGGGTCACTGTGCTATCATAGGAGGCGGGACTTCCAATGACAGCAACCGCTCATCCTTCCTTCTACTCGGCCAGGCCCAGCCCCCCTCTTCTGCCTCTCAGCGCTGCCTGGACTGTTTTTTTTTTTTTAATACATCGGCGTATAACACGCACTGGTGTTTTGCCTTCCATTTTTAGGAGGAAAAATGCATGTTATACACTGATAAATATGGTATATATATATATATATATATATATATATATATATATATATATATATATATATATCTCACATGTTTACATGAATATACAATATGAAAATTGTATTTGTCTGTTTTCCTTGATGAAAAAAAAAAAAAATTTTAACCTTCTACTATCTTGCTTAGGTATTTGTATTGCCCTTGTTAATATGTATTTTTTTCTATGTCTAATGATTATATAAATCAAGTTTGAGTAGCCTTACTGATGCTATAGATTTTGAACAAAGGCTAGAAGGAGACCAAAGTATGCTAGTAAAAAAAACTGATAAATACGCAGGAATTTGCCTATGGATTTCTCCTTTTTTGCACAGTCATAAGACCATATTTCTATATGAAAGGGCTAGGAGACAAACCCTTGAGCAAAAAAAAAAAAAAATCTCTATCAGGCTTAGCTAATAGGGCTGTGCTGAGAGCAATGGTGGCCTGCAACTATGGAAATAGAAAATCTTTATAGCTTGAATCCACATCAAAATAAACCACAAGTACAAAACTAGCTGGCTTTCTCAATAAACATACTAAATACGTCATATTACACATTGAAATTTGAAAATGTTCATACATTTTACTGTATAATATAGTCTTTTATTTGTATATATGTTATTTATTTTCCATTTTGTAAGAATATATTGCAGTTACAATGCTTGAATGAGATCACCAGGTTAGACTAGGAGAATTGCATTAGGTCCTATGGGAGGAATATGTCAGTGATTCAGTCTTTTGATGCTGGGAATCTAAAAAAAAGCATATTGTCCTTGGAATACAGATGTCTTCACCTGTTTGGATCTAACTACAAATATTCTTGATCATTTTGAGGACTTTTAACATATAAAGAGGTGGGAATAATAAGATAACTTATTAAAATTAAAGAAAAAAAAACAGATGAGGAACATGAGCATAGGCATAGGAGTGTTTAAATGCCTACCATTATATGAAGGATGTTACTGAAAAATGTTTATGTTTGTCTTTAGGTCAGCTTTCTCAGTGACTAACTTTTCTTATGGCTTGATTACTCTAACATTGAAACCTTTTTGCCATAATTCCTAATTTCACGCTATTCCTCTCCACCTTGAAGTTATTTGTTCCTGTCCACCTTTGTATGTTGTGGCTTCTGTTACATTCTCCATAATAAAAAGAAAAGCAAAAAAATCCATCAGGATGACTACAGAAGCCCTCCTAATGGACTTCAGACATACCGTGCTTCCCCGAAATTAAGACCGTGTTTTATATTAATTTTGGCTACAAAAAATTAATTAGGGCTTATTTTCGGAGGATGCCTTATTTTTCCCCTGTCTTCTCTCCACCTCTCCCTCCCTGTCCACTCAGGAGTCAGCATCTCCGTATGCCCAAAAATAAACTCTGGTTAAAGTCCTTGTTAAATTTAATCTGCTCTGTAAATTAATTATTTATTGTCCAGTGTGTGTCTTTATGTAGCATTGTGGAAAATATCTTATTTACAGCACCGCTGGGCACTCACATGACCTACCGGAGCTCTTCTTTCCTGCTCCGGGTACTGCCGAGGGAGATGCCGAGATCACTGATGTCAGCCCTGCTTCGAGCACTGCAGAGGGAGGGGCTGCTGGCGTCAGCTGGGAGTAGGAGGAGAGCTCTGGCGGGTCACATGAGCGCTCAACAGCACCGTAAATAAGGTATTTTTTACAATAATGTTACACAAAGACACACACTAAACATTATATAATCATTTTACAGCGTGGATTACATGATTTTACAAGGATTTTAACTAGGGCTTATTTTCGGGGTAGGGCTTATATTGCAGCCATCCTAGAAAACAGAGATAGGTCTTATTTTCGGGGTAGGGATTATTTTTGGGGAAACATGGTAGGAACTCACGCAGGAATCTCATTCACAAAGCCTCCTGGGGTTTAGCTCTTCAGCACCTACCAATCACTGAAATATTTGTTTTTGGTTGATTGAACCTTTAAATGGATTGTTCAAGTAATTAGAAAAACGATTTGAAGATTGTTAAAGTAAATGTTACAGCCAATGTTATAGAGTTTCAACAATGGGTGCCTTTTTTACACAATTTACCAAACTGTACAACCTTTGCAGGTCTTAAATTTCTTAATTTTGCCCCCTGGGTATGAAACTTTACAGCAGAGAAAAGAGTGCGTCTGAATGAACTATTGAAGTCTAGGCATAGATCACACAGAGGGCAGCAGGTAACTACTGTAGAAGTTGATTACATGCAGCCTGCTTATTCTGAGTTATTTATCTAATAGTTGATTTTATTAAACTTTAGTGTATGCTGTGCTTAAAAATAACACAGTATTTTAATTCCAGCTAAAGGGAATCTTCCTTAGCTTAGAAAACGTGGTTAAAATTCACACAAATTTACACTAAAAAATTATTACAAACACTGTGTGTGTGTGTGTGTGTGAACCGCATGCAAATTTGAACAGAAATTGCACCGCATTCCAGTTCGAATCAAATGTGATTCTTCAGCACTGTGATTTGAGCCATTATTCTGTGTGGTTCAAGTCACACCGAATCTGCACCAAAATCATGCAGGACCTCGTTTTTGGATGCAGCAGAATCGGATCGCATATGTGTTCACACCCATGGGATCTGAATATAAAAATTGCACTGTGTCTTGCAAACCGATTTTGAGGTGTCATTAACCACTTAACGTCCACCCCATAGCAGTTTTACTGCTATAGGGTGACTCTCCTGTGCAGAATCACATATACTGTATACATGATTCTGCACTTCCTCCTGCAGAGGGTGCTGTGATAATTTACAGCAGAAACTGATCTGTGAGTGCCGGGCACTGGATGTCCTCCGGCACCACCTAATCATTGGCAATACACAGAGAACTGAGATATGCCTTGATAGGCATATCTCAGTTCTGACAGGGGGAAAGGGATGTATTCAGTGTCTCTGCAAAGTAGGGACTAGAATCTATCTCTACCCCTAGTAAAAGCAGCACACTGTGTACACAAAAACACTGGCTAGACACACAGTTAACCCTTTGATCGCCCTAGATGTTTAACACGTTCCCAGCCAGTGTCACTAGTACAGTGACAGTGCATATTTGTAAGCACTGATCACTCTATTATTGTCACTGGTTCTCGCAAAGTGTCAAAAGTGTCCGTTAGTAAATTATTTGGTGCAGCGCCACTGAAATAATAACACACATATATCTTACGCATAAAAATCTTTCAAAATAAAAAATCTAAATTCCTCACAGAAAAGATGAAATGAAAAGTGTCACCGCCACCAGGTGAATTGTGCGCTCTGCTTACTCCTGCTAATTACTCCTGTTAATTGGGAATCTATATAGGGGTTATGGTTGGTGGGCTTCTCCATCCTACTGAAAAAGCCAATTGCACAGTGATACGCATATAGGAGGGAGGAGCCTAGGTTGTGACGTCAGATAGCCTCCGACAACCAGATGGTGTGGTGAGCTCTCTGATGTGTCAGAAAGAAAATGCTGTTTTTTTTATTTATTTTATCTTGTGTGTGCTTTAATTGGGGACATTTTAATAAAGTTTATTTTACAGAGAACACTATGAGTTGCTTTTGTATTCCATGGGGTTCGTATCAGGAGTACTGAAGCAGTTGGGAGCATTCGATCCAGTAAACAGGAGAAAGACATCCACTTCAGATGGACTAGTGGGAGTTGTAAAGCCTGTATGTAGCAGTGAGGTGAGAGCACAATTCACCTGGTGGCAGTGGCACGTTTTATTTTATCTTTTCTTTGAAGAATTTAAATACACACGGCGGTGGATGATAAATTATATATTACATAAAAGAGACTTTTTTTGTTTTTGAATTTATTTTGACAGTTTTTTATGTGTAAGATATATGTGTGTTATTAATTCAGTGGCGCTGCACCATATAGTTTACTACGTTTTTTGTAGTGGGGTGAAATCCCTATTAGGTGTACAGCAGCAGGGTTGAGTGTTTATAAATATATATATATATATACTGTATATATATATATACTGTATATATATATATATATATATATATAGCATTAATTGTTTCACAGGTGGCGCTGGTTGTATACATTGCACTTTAAAAGTGTCAGTTAGTAGCCAATTGACTGCCATAATGTCGCAGTCCTCCTATAATTCGCTGATCGCCACCATTGCTGGTATAGAAAATAAAAACATTAAAATTCCATAAACATATCCCATAGTTTGTAGACAGTATAATATTCACATAAACCATTCAATATACGCTCATTGGGATTTTTTTTTATCAAAACCATGTAGAGTACGTATTGGCCTAGAATTATGAAGAAATTCGATTTTTTTTTTTATTGGATGTGTTTTAGAGCAGAAAGTAAAAAAATTGTTTTTTTTTTTTTCAATCACCGATCCTTTTTTGTTTATAGCGCACAAAATAAAAATGCAGTGGTATCAAATACCGCCAAAAGAAAAATTTGTGGTAAAAAAAAGACATAAACTTTATTTGGATAAATCTTGCGGAGATCAAGTGGTTAACTTAACATACACACCCACAGCGGTTTACATGATCAGGGTGTGATTTGAATGCAATGTGGAATTCTCACAGAATTCGCTGCGAATTTGCAGCGCACAAATGTGAATCGGCAATTAATCATATTCAAGGAAAAAAAAATGTATTTTTGATTGCACATTCTTGGATGAAGGAAATCAGCAGCGCTTGATCTCTTTCACTAGGCTAAGGGTAAATTTCCCTGCAAAGTGCTAATTCCACAGTGAACAGCCTATTTGCCTTTAGCAAATCAATCTGACAGGTTAAATATAAAATCCATGGCAAGGGAGAGGTGGAAGGAGATAGGGTTTAGACATTGATGTAGGGGGCAGGCATCCTCAGTACAACCCTGCTGCTCCCTCCAGGCCTAGACTCTGTCGAGTTGCCTATTTTTAAATCAGTGAAAAAAAGGAAATATTACATAAAGTAAAAACAAAATCAGTAAATACTATAACTGCTTCAATATTTAGTTATTTTTTCCACCATGGCATCAAAGTTTGGTTGTGGTGGACATGTGGTGTATAAAGACCCTGGGCAATTTTTGACTCATAGCTCACATAAGCCTGCATGTGCACAATCTGCCAGGGACATTTTGCACTAATTCAATTGGTACCACAGCCCACAGATAACATTAGTAGAGTGACTATCCAAGTGTAATCTGTGTGGCTGCTATCAGATTTACAGCTGGTCCCATACATATCAAGAGCACCGGTACCTGCTTTTTATTTACAAAATAGGATCAACTGTGAAAGTGGAGCCCTGAAGATTACAATGGGAGAGCTGAATTACCTTTGTAATCTTTGTGGCTGGGCCTCTATCCCACTAGTACCAGTGTCGTTACTCCACCCTGCCTGCTTGGTCAATGATGTGAATGTGCAATGTATATGTTAAGCGCTGCGTAAATTGACAGCGCTATAGAAGTACCTGAAATAATAAAAAATAAATTTAAAAACAGAGTTTTCAAAGAGGCTCTGCCATTATATTTTGTGATTTGCCAAGTTTAGATGGGGCAGAGACATTACATCAGAGCTGTTCACTATCATACTCACAGTGCTGAAGTCAGCTGGGTTGGGCTGAAGTACAGCTGAAACTGTACTACCTGGCAAAACTTAGCTTTTAAAGAAAAATTGCATCTACTATACAGCAGAGGTAAACAGCTATTAATACCGCTAAAGCTATAATTATGATGTAAACTCATCTGGTTTACTGTGAACTATTCTGTGTCTGCATTCATATTTTGTTGCTGAAATGTCTGAACTAGGGAGTCAGAGGTGTCAGGAGACTTGTAAGGTCAGGGCAACCATTGGGGTACAGTATCTGTAAGCAGGCCTTATGGGGGGGTAGCACTACAAGTGGAATAACTCTTAAAAGAACTGCATTGTCTCTACAGTGGGCCCATCCACTTAAAGCATATGTAAGCTTAAACACTTATGTTTTATGTACACTTTAAAGCCCACCTCTGACTCCCTGGGTTCAGACATTTCAGCGAAGAAATATGAATGCAGAAACAGAATAGTTCACAGTAAACCAGGTGAGTTTTAGTTAAGGTTTTGCAGTAAATATAATCAACAGCAAATGACTCAGATAAGAGAAATAAGGTTATTTGGTATACTCTTTATATGAACAAGTAAATGAATGGTCAACTGAAGTCCCTTGTGAAGCAAGAAATCAGCAAGTTTTACCAATCAAGGTCTATGGCTGCAGGCCAGGAAAGAGTAGGAGAATAACCAGTCTGGAGGCAGACTATTCCTTTTAACCACCTGACGCTACAGCCCCCTTTAACACAAACATCTAACATAGCTTTACAGGTTGTATCTAGGAGCCTGAACATGGCACTGGCACAGAGATCACTCTAGGCTCTATAGGAGCTCCCATCCAGATATGAAGCGATGGAGAAGCTCTATCTTCATTTTTTTTTCTTTTGTTTCCTACCCATATCTGCGGTCCCCAGCCTGTGAGTGCCTAAAGCAGGCTCCCTGATAAGAAGTGGGGGGACGTGGAAGCTGGAGCCTGTGGAGCCCAAGCAGCGAACGGGGACACACGTTGATCCAAGTAGTAGACATGCAGAGATCGTGGAGAGGGACTTTAAAATGAGGGGAAAACCAGTTAAGGGAGGTGGAGGGGTAAAATCCCCAAATATAAGTGCA